>NC_137931.1:309300-809300 GCF_963969265.1 Rhamphochromis sp. 'chilingali' | reverse complement strand
GTTGTGGTTTTTTTTTTTTTTGCTTTATCTGAATTCATGGTACTGCGATGTACACTATTGAGTAGGTCTATTTGTATTTTTGGTTGTTTGGAAATGTGTCTCCTGTAAATGTGCCTTCTGAATACACAATGGAAATCAAGGACTGCAGTGTTTTATGTAAAGAAGACTAGTGTGTTCCTCCTGCTCTGTAAGTGTTTGCATATGATGCAGGTATGTGTCATTTTGTCAACAGAGTTACATTTTGACAGAGGAATGTTAGGTTTTGACAGCAGAGTTTAGGTTTTGGGAGTGGAGTTTCATTTTGGCACAGATGTGAATGGTATATTTCCCAGTGTTGTGTCGTGTTTACTTGTGTTTAGAGTTTTGGCACAATGAGCGACGTTTTGCCAAATGTGTTCAAGCAACGGGCAAAAACTGTAATAGCTTTGTCTGCTTGTTAAAGCTCGGGGTCCGGTACCTGTCTTCATCACCACGCCCTGACTCATGACTCACACATGATTGGTTAACGTCTCGGAACTAATTCGTTTTATTCGTTAACCGATTGTTCGTCAACATCCAGTTTCCGTGCCAGGTCACTTCCAGTAAGACAGCACGTTCAAGACGTTGACTAATATAACATAGAAAATATTTGCATTTTTTCAGACTTTGCACATATACCGCTTCTTTAACGTGCAGATGTAAAACGACAATGATGAAGGAAAACTCGGATCTCGCTCACGTTCTCGTTTTATCCAGTAAACCGGTTCGTTTTCTTTTCTTCTGAAAGTCCTAACCGGAAATTACTTGAAAAGCGACCGGAATCTCTTCCTGGTCGATGTGGACAGAAAGAAGAAATTCAGGGTGAGGTCTGTTGTTGTAGTTGCGATAATAATGGGGAGAATTACTGACGATATGTCGGGAGAGGCCCGTGGTTTATGCAGGACTGCGTTGTGCGGCGTATGAAGCCCACTTTCATTATGCTTGAACAGATGTGCAGCGCTGCATTCTCCATGGACACTGTGTTAGCCGCTAACGCTACAGACTAGTGCACCTGTGACCGGCTTCTTTGTGTCATTTCAATCTGCGGTTATTTTCCCCATTGACTGTTAGTTAACTCAGCTTATTAAGGTGAACTTTAGGAGGTTTTTTGCAATCATCCAGGGCGGCAAGCCCCAGTCACTGGTATCCGACGTGCTGTGCAAGGTTGACGAAGAAGTCCGTCTCCAGAAATGCGTGGTGTTCGCTCAGTTTGCCCCTGGCTGGATGTTTATAGATCCACATAGTCCCAGAATAGTTCCGAAAGTCAGCGATGGCGTCATCCAAAGCAAAGGTCGGAGTCAACAGTGAGACAAACGCCCTTAAAGACAGTAAAAGCAACGCGAGCAGCTCAGCTGAGGACGCCTCACCACATAACCGCACATATTGCCTTGATGACCTGGAGACTGTCGCCACAGTCGGTGAGTTGACCACAACATTTGATTTGTCCGTAACTGTTCGGGTGTCTTATCTTAGGCTTAGGCGGGGTGTTCCCCAGAGGTGTTTGACGCCAGAAAACCTTTTTTAAAATAGATGAGTTTTCATATTTGAGATCTTTTCCTTAAAAACATAAAGCTGGAGCTGGTCACACCTGGACCAGGTGCTGATGGTGTGCAGGGTGAGAGTTTTACAGTCTGTGCTGATTGGTTTCTATGATCGTAACATGTTGTTCTAAGGAAGCAGAAGCTTTGCTGGAGTGTTCAGTGATTTCCTGTTATTGGCAGTCGTTGCCAACTGAAAGGTTCTCTGCTGTGAAACAATCGGATCTGTTCTGTTTCCTCATTAAAATGATCCCTCGGTTGGTCTGAACTGTGAGCGTGCAGTGTGTCACTCTTACTCACACGTTCACTCTTCTGCGTTTTCATTCAGTGTCCAGTGTGTGGCTGTTTGGAGTCATCGACTGTGCTGTGCTCAGGTCTGATAGACCGAATCCTGACTTTGATTCATTCCCATAGAAACTGTTGGAATTGAAGGTTCTGGTCTGAATGAATCTTCTACCGTTTCTTTATCTGTACTTTTCCCAGTAGTGTAAGCTCACTACTGCTGCTGCTGCTGCCCGTCACCCCTCCCAGGGTACGCGCCACCAAACTTTTAAGCTTACCTTTTTTTTTCATTTAAATACTCATATTGGTTGTATCAGCAGCAAAAACCACATATTCAAACAGAACAAACACCATTTTTACATATTTACATCATGGACAATAGTTACCAAAGCAGAGTACTGTACAGTTATTAAAATTAGAGTACAGATAAGTGGCAAGCCCAGGCTGTAGTGTGCAAACAGAGCCGGATACTGAAAGGTGCAGTTAAAGCGCTGATGTAAACCTCTGTTTGTTGGGAGCAGTTCTGATTGTGCAGTCTGACAGCTGCAGGGAGGAAGGACCTGCAGAAACGCTCCTTCATGCATCGAGGATGCAGCAGTCTGTCACTGAAGCAGCTCTGCAGCAACATCTACATGCATGGGCTGGGAGACTCTGTCCATCAGAGATGTTATTTTGGCCAGAGTCCTTCTGTCTCCCACCACCTGCACTGGGTCCAGGGTGCATCCCAGCACAGAGCTGGCCTTCCTGATGACTTTATCCATATAATATGGGTTCCATAGGTCAGATTATTAGGTGCGCTCAGACTTGATATGGTACAAAAAAGTAAGAGGCATTTAAAAAAAAATTAGAACAATATAAGCACCAGTGTCAATAACAACACTGTTTTTCAGCTGTGCCCCCACACACCGTGTGGTGTACATGCACACTATGCCTGACCTAAATCCAGTAGAGCAGCATGTTTTGGTCCACCTAACCTGCCCAGATTCACCTCAACGATGCCCTGGTCCAGATCTGCGAGGAGACCCTGTCCCTTGTCTCATTAGGAGCGTCCCCCATGTTGTCAGACGTCCATACAGGCACATAAGGAGTATCCTGCTGCATCAGTTTATCACTTTGGTTTTTGGAGTCTCTTTGAATTTAGCTTACTGTAGTTTTTTTCCACATTTGTATCAAATGTGGCATCCATTTGTTATTAACACATTATCCATTGAGCAGCATCAGGACCCACACCAGTGGGGGGGTGCATGGTGGGTCCTGAGGTCCTGAGTTGGAATCCACCACCTGGCCTGTTCTGCATGCGTGTTCTACCCATGTTTGCGTGGCGTCTCTCTGAGTAATCCAGCGTCCTCCAAACACATGCATTTGGTGGGGTTGGGTTAATTGATGATTTTAAACTACCCATGGGTGTGAATGGTTGTCTGGAGTGTGCTAGGCTCCACCCCCCATGATCACTCGGCACCATATTGTCTTTGCTGACTGAATTGAGTTGGTGAGGAAGGCTGCTGGTGTTTCTGTGTAACTGCTGGCACATCCATCCCTGCCAGGGTTGCACCTCCGCGTCAGTCCAGGACTTAAAGAGAAATGTCGCACTTTTTAAACACAAATAATAGTTTTATCCTTTTAATATGCAAACACTGCAAATAAGTATCTCATCCAATAATACTTCAGTCAGTATTGGGCGTCAGTGTGCTTCATCATAACTGTGTGGAGGTTACCCTTTGCTCAGGTCAGCTAGTATAAATGAATGAAGGCTCGTGGTTATCAGTAAACAATAAATATAAAGGTGTCACATCTTTCAGTAACAACTCGATTTGGTGCCGTTTGAACTGAACAGATTTGCATTTCAGTGACTACAAATGGCATCCAATTGAATAAAACTATGGGACGACACCATTTATGAATTGTTATGGAAGTGAAAAGTATTCTTCTTCTTCTTCTTCTTCTTTTTAAACATAATTTCCTCTGGAAGGATTCTGATGCTGATATCTGATAGGCCAATAATGTCACCTGACCCATGTGTCATCTGGGCTGTAGAGATCAGAAAGCTGCCATGAACATGCCCAGGCAGAGGTTGGACATGTTCAGGCAGCAGGCTGCCGTGAGGACACCTCACTGTTGGCACCTGCTGTACGTGATGCCACAAGAACTCGGGCAGAAACCTTCGGACTCTTACCCAGAGGACTTACAGCCCAGCCAGCCGTGGGCTGGATTTAATAATAATAATGGATTGGATTTATATAGCGCTTTTCAAGGCACCCAAAGCGCTTTACAATACCACTATTCATTCACTCTCACACTCACACACTGGTGGAGGCAGCTACGGTTGTAGCCACAGCTGCCCTGGGGCAGACTGACAGAAGCCAGGCTGCCATATCGCGCCATCTGGCCCCTCTGGCCAACACCAGTAGGCGGTAGGTGAAGTGTCTTGCCCAAGGACACAACGACCAGGACAGAGAGCCCGGGGATCGAACCGGCGACCTTCCGGTTACAGATACGCTTCCCAACCCCCTGATCTCTCTTAAGCACTGCATTTTTTAAATCAGTGTGACAAACAAATGCACGTGCCACACGTTACTTGAATTCAGAAAAGCTCGAGTCCGTTAGATATCCAATTTACAATTGTGTAAACTGGATGTGTAACTGTCTGTAGGGATGAAAGGAGCATGTCATAGAGTTTGCACTTAAAGACCAGTTTACTCAAGCTCAGCGAGTTTCATGATGTCTTATACTGATGTCACAAAAGTCCAGATGAACAGGATCAGCGCTCCTGGACTGAGTGTGCATCAAACCCATACCTTCCTGTTGCTGCTGTCACCCTGACGCTCGTCTCCACCCTCTCCACACTGATCCACCCCTCTTCTGCACTGTGCACTGCTGTGGATGTTTGCGGCATTTCACAGCTTGTTGTGTCTTTATTGTTGTACCTGTTTGCCTCTCATGCACATGCATGTTTTCTGTTTTGCTTCTACTGACATTCATCCTTCTTCTCTCCAGTGCATACCTCCACCTGTCAGTAGGGCTGAACGATATATCGCATTTGCGATAATATCGCGACATGATCAAGTGCAATTTTCTAACCGCAAAGGCTGCGATTATACTCTGGACATGTCCAAATTCATGGGCTGCATCCTCCTGAGGCCGCATTTGTAGACCGATTACGTCACAGCGACGTGCCGAAGGCTGTCCAAATTACTACCATATCCCAGAATTCATAGCGCGGCCCAGCCAAACTCCAGTTTCCAGCAATGGCGGCCGCTACTAAGTTTTAAAATTACTCATACTAATCTTTCTGGGTCACAAAATAAACTTTTAACATATTTTCAGGCGAGAAAGTAGCTGTGTAAACATCAAATATCTGCTCGGTTTATCAAGATATCCCATATTTGCAAAAGTGCTTCGACGTTTTCAGAGGCGTCTGCTACCCACCAGCTCGACAGCTAGCCGGGAGCTCGAGGGTTACTGATGCGGCCGAGAACGGCACAACTCCCGGCACATCATTTTCAGATCACCGCGGAGTTTCGCTGCTCGGGTTAAACGTAATATATAAGTCACTTAGACAACCTAAAAATGTTATTGTTGGGCTTTTTTCAGTGTTTTGTTTGTTCGTGAGTAAATCGGTTTGGCTGAGATTAAAGTTATTAGATTAGATAAAATAAAACTTTATTAATCCCCCGGGTGGGTTCCTCCTTGGTTTTCACACAGCTGACTAAACGTCAAACAGAAAACTTATTAAACAGAAGTATGAGACAGTGGAGAATTTACACCAGTGTCTGGTTATATTTTAGATAGCAAGAAGCAGACGGCCGAGTTTATTAAACTCCACCGAGACAGCGGTGACGCTAATCAGAACTAGACCGTCCAATTTCACGCCTTTAAACTTTAAAGGCGTGTTTGTGTGTGTGTTTATACAATTGCTATTATGTTTGCACTTTATGTGTAATGTTACTGACTGCAGAGATCAGTAAGATGTGTGTATTTTTTATTTATTAGTTTTATTTATTTAATATTATTTTTTAATTGAATGACTGTCTAGTAGTTCACAGATGTCGAAAAACTGAGTGTGGTAAAGCCACTGATTTTGTTTATGTATATTTCTGCAATCTGCACATTGTACTGACTTTCATTTTAATGTTTACACCAGGGTTCCTTGTCAGCACTTTATGCTCAGATGTTTGTAAGCTAAAAATAAACTATTGTGTATGTTCAAATATACTGTTGTGATTGAAGAAGTTAAATAAAAATGTCAGTCATCAATTCATGCATCACCTCATGTCATCATAACAGAGGTCTGTCTTCCAGGAAAGAACAGTTTAAAATTAATGTAATATAGTATTGGCCATACTATATGATGTATTGCTTGTCTTTGTTTAATAATACAGAAGACAAAGACCTTAAAAAATAATCGCATATCGCATCGCAATCGCAATATTGGGGCAAAAAATCGCAATTAGATTATTTTCCATAATCGTTCAGCCCTACCTGTCAGGCTCTCATCTCTTTCGCTGCATATAATAATGTTGTCTGAGAACATCATAGTCCAAGCAAACTCTCATCTGCCTCGTCTGTGAATCTGTCCATCGCCAGTCCAAGGAAGAAGGGGCTCAGAGTCCCCCCGATGTCACTTCAACCCAGCCCTGATCCGTCTGTCACTCCTGCACACCTGGCTCATTCTCACAATGTCCAGTCCAGCTTTCTGAGTCATTGACTGCTATGCACTCCAGACATTGGATCAGTTCCCTTAATTTACTACAGCACTCCAAACGTCTTATGAATAACTACAAGCCTAATATTAGCTGTCATGGTCAGATTAAAAGCACCTGGAAATGACAGTTTATATAATAAATATCTTTACAGCTGTGATCCCTGATGGCTCGCTGGGCCCTGTTTTAAAATCCTCTCTGATTTATTTTATAGAATTTTTCCTCCTCCTCCTTCTTCTGGTTGCATTTCCTCTCTGTATGAACTGAACATGTGTTTGTATCTCTGTGTGGTTCAAGTTGAACTTCTCATCTGCTGCCTGTGTGTGTGAGTGTCCTCCACATATGTGAGTCACCCAGTCTGTTATGGGTCTTAAAGTTCTCCTTGTTGTATAGTTGGATCAAGATCAAATGAAAAAAGTTCCCCTGGCAGAACGATTTGAGTTAGTCACTGTTTACTAAAGGGTGGAAACTGCACCCATCTGTCACCTCTGCTGTCTTTTTGAATGAAGAAACAATGTAAGGAGCCTTCAAAATGATGAATAGTCTAACATGCAGCATTTTGGTAATATGCATTAGGCTGCACACAAGCCAAAGCCTAATGAGTGCTGGGCAGGTGTGCAGCAGGGGATCGCATTCATCCGCTGTTTCTGGAAGCAACGGCATAAAAATCCTATTTGCCAACTCATTTTGTCTGATGAGAGGGATTTGGTGGCTAAAACAGACCAGCTAAAGCTCTTTATATGTGCACTTTAATTGTCATTGAAAACATAAGACAGCTCTCTGGTGCCATTAGGTGAGTCTGCTGCTGTCACATGCTGCGGTGGCCTTTGTGACCGTCACTCACAGTTTGGGGATTTGTTGATGCTGCTTTTATTTATTTATTGGAACTGGCGGTGCAGTGGGAATGTGTGCTGTTGCATACAGTACAGTTGTTTTGTCTAAGCTTCAGAAGCAAACAGGTAGATGAAGAGTTATGGATCAGTTTCAATTCAAAGTACATTATTGTCTGATGTCACCTGGCCTTCACTTTCAGTGTCACTGCTTGGTGTCTGATCACAACACTGAAAAGCATCTCTGTGCTTAGTAACATAACCGAGTGCCTGTGAGAACAGTTCTGTTCTTGGATGAGGGGAAAGGCTTGTCTAACAACATGCTAATTATGTAGTTAAGTGCACTGACAGCTTGCTAGCATTAAAGCTCTCCAGACTGGCTTTTGTTAAATCCTCCCACCATAATGTTTTGGCACAGTCTGCATGGAGGGCAACTGAAGAGTACACAGCTGTGCGTTTCATTCACCCACTATTCATGTCCTATTATAAGAAGCAGAGCCATCCTCTCTAACCCAACTACAGACCAGTACAGAAACTGCCCTTCTCTGACTAGACCTCTGCAAATGACTCATTACAAAGACTGAGGTGTGCGCCGTCTCCCTGAACCAGCTCATGCAGCAGGGCTGATGCAGACGGTCATAATCTTTGGTAATAGGGCGTTGCAGCTGAGTGGGCTGCGTGTGGTCGTTTGGACCATTCTTACACACTGACAGTCCTACAGAAGCATTTTCATTTTAAAAGACATTTTTCTAGATACGACTTGTTCACCTGACTGTGACGGTGCACCGCTGTTTCTTTGTTGCTGTGGCAACAGCAACAGGACTGAGACAAAGGTTGATTGGAGGTAAAGCTGAGGAACGAGACAGCCAGCATTTCATTAGGCAGCTGCAGCAGCTCCACGTGTGACTCAGAGTAGCTGTTATATCACACAGCCGTCTCTCTCTGCCCATCAGCGCCGCAGGAATAAAATGCCAATTGGTGCTTTGTCTTTAGGAGGAGAACAGTTCTGGGCTCAGGCCAATACCTGACTGCACAAACTGTCCTCATGTGGCCACAGGAGGACACGCTGCCTGCTCCTGTGGGATCTCAGCCATTACTGCCCACTCTCACAGTTCCACTGTGACCTGACGGCACTCGGTCTGATTGCTCGTGCCCTTTCTTCCCTGTCTGAATGAATCACATTATTCTGTTTTTCTTAATGTTGTTTCTCATAGCAACAAGTATAAGGAGCCGTGAAAGACCCACGAGCAACAATGGTGTTGTCCAATCAGATTAAGGATACTAGTCACACATGTAAGTGCAAAAGGCATGAAAACACTTGCACAACTAGTTTACAGGAACAGAGACGAAACTGAAGTGTGTGTGTGTGTGTGTGTGTGTGTGTGTGTGCGCGTGTGTGTGTGTGTGTGCGCGTGTGTGTGTGCGTGTGTGTGCGTGTGTGCGCGTGTGTGTGCGCGTGTGTGTGCGTGTGTGTGTGCGTGTGTGTGTGTGTGTGTGTGTGTGTGCGCGTGTGTGTGCGTGTGTGTGTGTGCGCGTGTGTGTGTGTGTGTGTGTGCGCGTGTGTGTGTGTGTGTGTGTGTGCGTGTGTGCGCGTGTGTGTGCGTGTGTGTGTGTGCGCGTGTGTGTGTGTGTGTGTGTGCGCGTGTACACTCCCTGAACAGTACTCGTCAAACACTTTGTGATTGCTGCTTCATGTTTCATGACCTACTTTCTCGTGTTACTTTAGCTAATAGCAAATAGCTGCTGCTTGTATAGTCATGATTCAGAACCAGTAGGTGTTTGGGGTCAGCGCAGCAACGTTTGCTCCTCTTCCTCTGTAGCTGACAGTCTGCTTGTAATCAGACGTATTTAAAGCCCTTTAGTTCTCTGTGGGTGGCACTTAAAAGGTTCAGTTAAGCATCAGCAACCTTACTGTGCTGATGGGAGCTCACTTCAGTTCTCTTTGGCTGCAGTAGCTTTGCAATCAGAATTGGGATCTAAATGCACTGTGATGTGAAGCACATTTTGAATCTCTGCATGCTCCTCTTGTATCTTTTATCTGTTCATGTATTCATTTCTATTTGTGTTATTTCAGTTGTTACATTAAATGTGGTGTCGTATGGAGACGTGTAAGGCAGGACAGGCAGGGAAAAGAGTAATAATAAAAGGATACAAATGGAAATGCACACCGTATCGCCAACAGCTGCCCCTGTAAGAAAAAACAAACGTACAACTCCCAGAGCACATAAATGGGAAAATACGCAGATACTTGAATCAACAGTTGTACTGGGAGTAAGTGAGCGAGTGTTATAATAACTGCGTCTTTGTCACAAATGTGCTTCATAATGAGGATGGGAAGCCCCAGTAATGTCCCCCAGGAGCCAGAGGCAAATAATGAACCAGGACAACCGTGCCATTCGTAGCCCCCACAGTACCGAAGACCTGAGGCAGCACATCTCTGCGACATCTGCAGGCCCATCCTAGCAGGAGAGGGACGGAGGCCCCAGATGGGGTGTCCACAGCCAAAGGGTGAGAGTCCCAGAGGACCAGAGGCAACGGCCAGTCGCTAGAGACCAGCCACCTTGGTACTTGGTACAGGTTTCCAGGGACCTGAAAATTCCCCGGGACACCACCGAGTCTGGGGCACCCACTACCCCCACCACACAGAGTAGACTGGGGCTCATCTGCACACTGTGTCACAATACCAATCAGTTACAACAGACACACACACACACACACACTAAAGGGACGAGACAAACTGGTCTGGGTCTGAAACAAGCTGCACCCAACAACGGTTGTTCCCTCACCTGGACGCCCCAACCCACCCAATTGGCCTAACGGCACCCACGAGGCGCAGAGTGGACATTCTAATGTGGGTCGGCCCAAACTGCACGGCGAGTTGGCCAGGGAGGTGCAGACAGCCCCCACAGAAGGAGGGACACAGCCAGAGACCAGGCGACCCCGGGCGTGGGATCCCAGGCCCAGCACTCGCCCCTGCCCAGCTGGGGGCAAGTCCCCCACACCACAAGCACCCCAGTGCCCACATCCCAAGACCGTTAGGCAGCACCCACCCCACTTCTCAACCGTCACCAACTGAGGCAGATGCATAGACACTCCAAAACTGCAACCGCAGCTCTCCAGCCCCCAGGAGGCCACCAGGCACCCGTAGTCCCAGAGACCATCATCACCCACCTGCAAGTCAAACAGGGAAATGAGACTACACCCAACCACCCCCATTAAGTAGTGGAATTGATCAGTGGGGGCCGGAGGGAGACAAATTCATCCGTCCGTGGTTTGGTGAAGAGGCAGACATTCCACCCGTTTCTATTTTGATTGGTGCATAAGGTGTTTTTTTGGTTTCCAGTTCATGAGGATACTTTTCTTTGTGATTCGTAAGGAAAGAAGGAGTATAAATGATGTATTTGCTTCCATATCTAGTTCACCTCTATCACTGAAGTTGCACAGTTTGGGTGAGGTTGGTATGCTGTAACGAGACATGTGGTCATAGGTCTTACCCACATGTGCTCACGACCATATAGCATGCATATAATTCTCAGCAGAGTTGTTTTTGCAATAAGTGCACGTGTTCGACTGAGTGAGGTCCATTTGGAACGAACTTTGCCCTCTCAGTTTATGGTTGGGAGCGAAATTGATTTGTCAATTTTAAACAATACAAACTTTTTGAGGTACAGATATTTAAAACGTTTGACACCCAAGTAGGTATTTCTAGATTCAGGTCTCTGGGGTTGAATCTTTCCTGTATGATGATTTCAGTTTCTCATATTCAAGAAATGTGCATTTGCTGATTCTATGTGTTATAGGTTCTTCAAATGAAACAAATTTTCCATCTTGTAGAACATGTTCTGGATTTTTCCCCTTCTCGTGCCACAGTGAAAAACTGCAAAGCATTGTCTTTTTCTGATAAATATCGGGATTGTTCCAAATCGGTGTTAGTTTCATGGGCTAAGTGGAGACTTCCCACCAGACTGTGAGAGAAGTGTTTATGTTGAGGGTTTTAAAGCACTTATGATGCTCAATGCTGGAGCTGATGGTGGCAGACTGGAGATTTTCACTTTTCTACAGAAGGCTTGCTCTGGGTCCAGCATAGGGCTGTCTAAGAAGCTTGGTTTAATCCATTTTAAAACAGATCTATTGGATAAGAAATGGTGAGAAAGATTTGTCAGTTCTAGATCACACTCATGTTTTGGTTTTTGTAGAGTTTAGACTTTTTATTAGGATCATTGAAAATGAGTAGTTTATTTTCAGCAGACTCATCATTTTAGTGGCAACTCTTCCCATGAGTGATATAGGTAAAGTTCTTCAGTGTGTGAGATCACCCTCTAGCATTTTTAATAATGGAATATGATTCAACTGGATCAGGTTTAAGAGCTCGGCTGAAAAATGTATACCTGGATATGTAATGTTACCTGGATATATTGGAGCGGTGTCTGACAGTTCAGAGGCAGAGCTGCTGATTTACTCTGGTCGATGGAGTGTCTGATATGGATTAAAACTTATCTATAAATGTGATCGTCTTTAGCAAGGTTTGTAAGTAAAGTAAGTAAAATGTTATTTATATAGGACCTTTCACGACGAAATCACAAAGTGCTTCACAGAAGCTAAAACATAAAAACAAAAAGCAGCCAAAAGCAAGTTTAAAAAGATGAGTTTTTAGCTGTTTTTTAAAAGAGATGACTGAGTCCACAGATGTCAGGCTCGATGGAAGATGGGAGTTCCAGAGTCTGGGGGCCACAGTTACAGAAGCTCTGTCTCCTTTTGTTTTCAACCTCGTGTAGTGGACATGACCTCAGGGACCTACTGGGGATGTAAGGATGTAAAAGATCACTGATGTATGTTGGTGCTTGTCCATGCAGAGCCCTGAATGCCAAAATCATAATCAAAAAGTGGACTCTGAATTTTATGGGGAGCCAGTGCAGCTGGATCAGCAGGGGTGTGGCATGGGAGTACCTGGAAGACTTGGTCAATAGCCTTGCGGCAGCATTCTGAGCACCCTGCAGACGGTCCAAGAAGGCATTACTTAGACAGGTGAACAAAGAATTACAATAGTCCAAACAAGATGAAATAAATGCATGTATGATCATTGTCAGTTCAGAGCGTGACACAGTAGGACTCAGCAAAGTTTCTTAAATGGTAAAAACAGGAGCGGACCAGAGATATAACGTGAGCGTCCAGCGTCAGAGCTGGGTCAAAAGTAACACCAAGACTCCTAATAGAAGATTTGGCAAATGAAGCAAGAGGGCCTAAATTTTCCACTACCAAGGGCACAAATTTATCGGGAGCATAAACAAGGACTTCAGTTTTCTCTTAAAGGAGATGTATAACTGAATATCATCTGCATAGCAGTGATAAGAAATGTCCTTAAACGTGCTCAATAAGTGCTGAAGAGGGAGTAAATACAACAAAAACAATAAGGGTCCCAACACAGAACCTTGTGGCACACCATAGGCAAGAGAAGTGGAGGAAGACCTGAACTTAGAGGTAGCCACAGAGAAGAATCGCTCACACAAACAGTCCAAAGCAGACCCTGATATACCCACCCAGTGTCTCAGCCTATCTAACAAAATGTGATGGAAAGTAACACGTCATAAGCGTATAGGCTCACCTTCTGGTCTGTCTTCAGTTTGAACTTTGATAGCTACGTTTGGTCAGATTGCTGCTGCTGCTGCTGCTGCTAATGGTGAATCCGTTTAGTTCCAGTAGAGTTATATTGTTAAGAAGTTCTGCAGTGTCAGCATCAGAGGGATTCATCTGTGATGAGTGTAAAGCTGCATAAAGGTCTTTAAAATGTTTTTTTTCCTGCTGTACTGAGCGTGTCAATTTCTGGATTAAATCTAGGTTGAAGTCTCCTCCTATTATGAGTCGGTGTCAGTGATCAGAAAGGGAAGGAAAGAAGAAAGGAGGGGTCATCAACATTTGGACCATATATACTAGCCAAACACAAACTTCATACATTAAGTATTATAAGTCTGCCCTCTGGATCTGTAAGTGTTGCTTATAGTGAAGTTAGTTTTTCTCCTAACAAAGGGCAGCCAAAGAACGCCCTTCAAACAAGCTGAGTTGTGCTTACAGATTGATTAAAGGAGTTCAGCTTGTAGTGAAGGAAAAAAGGGTCACACCAAATATTGACTGTGAAGCTTGGTAGAATTGCACAAATACTGCATTTTCCTTATATGTTTAAAAGTATGCAGAGGTTTCAATAAATCCATTTTGTGCATTTTTCCTGACACAATGTAAAACAGCATCTAAAAAAATGAAGGGTGTAAAGACTCTTGCACCACAGACTTGCTGGTGTGCTCCTGCGTACTATTAGAAACATTAAATAAGAACTAAGACACACACATAACCCGTTCACATGCAGCTAAAAACAGCCACAACACGCTGGGAAGAGCAGCCCGCCTGAGCTGCGCCTGCCTGGCACCAGGACGGCCTTGGTTCCAGGCTGATGATTACTCCTGCTTGATAAACAATCCTTTGTCATGGTCAAGTTCCCCTGTGTGACCCCCTACTTCCCCCTGTTTCTCCCACTTTAGGCACGGGGACTTTTGGACGGGTCTTCCTGGTCAAGGACAAAAAGAGCAGGGCCTTCTTTGCCCTGAAGCAGATGAAGATCCCTGACGTGATCCGACTGAAGCAGGAGCAGCACGTCCACAACGAGAAGGAGGTGCTGAGCGAGGTCAACCACTCCTTTCTCATCAGACTGTGAGTGCTCTTCGCAATCTCATCTGCAAACACATGGGGGCTCGTAGTCCAGTTGTAAATATGATCAACCTATCTCTAATAATCAGCTATGTACCACAGGCCTTCAAGCTGGCTGTAGTTAAACCTTTACTCAAAAAGCATCTCTAGACCCAGCAGTCTTAGCTAATTACAGGCTAATCTCCTTCCTTTATATCAAACATCCTTGAAAGAGTAGTTCACACACTGAGGTCAATTATGGAGTTCCACAGGGTTCAGTGCAAGGCCCAGGTCGGTTTACACTTACATGCTTCATTACAGGCAGTGTAGATGATGAGGGACTAGCAGAGAGGCAATGTTTCTGTCACATTCTCTTTGCTGGCTTCCTGTTAAATCCAGAGTTGAATTGAAACTCCTTCACAAACAGGGTTATGGTTTGCTTTGAGGTGATTGTTGTTGTGATCTCAACCTATATAAATAAAATAAAATTGACTTGAACATTTCTCAGTTTCGATGTGTTTTGGTGTGAATAATCATCCAAAGCATCATAAGAAAACACGCTTACTCTTTAGCGTGTAACATGGGAGCGTTGTGTTTTCTGTGTTACATAAAGGATAGAAATGACAAATTGTGAAAGCAAGAGTAGAGCTGAAACGTATGTGAGGGTCAGAGAGGCCAGCAGCCTCGTCCATCTTCATCAGTGACGGTGCTTTTTTGTCCTCGTTCATCTGAAGTGCCCTCCAGCTGAAACGCTTCCTGCACGCCTGCCCAAACACCACTGGGACATAAAAGAGCCGCAGAATGATGCAGCTTCTCATCTGATGTGATTCTCTCCACTTATTTAGACGTTAACAGTTTTGCCCTGCAGTGAACTTGTAGGACTGAACAAGACAGTGATGATAAAAGCTAAATGTAAGCCTGAGCTAACAGCACGTTTGACCCTGCTGTCTGTTACGTGGCAGGTTCTGGACTCACCACGATGAACGTTTTCTCTATATGCTCATGGACTACGTGCCGGGCGGCGAGCTCTTCAGCTACTTACGGAGCCGTGGGCGCTTCAGCAACGCCACGGGCCTTTTCTATACCTCTGAGATCGTTTGTGCCATTGAGTACCTCCACTCCAAAGAAATTGTGTATCGAGACCTGAAGCCTGAGAACATCTTGCTGGACAGCGAAGGACACATCCGTCTGACCGACTTTGGCTTTGCCAAGAAGCTCACGGACAGGTAAAAACCAGTGTTTGTGTGCTCACTGGATATTTGTTTTGAGGTAAGAACTAAATGCAGAAGAAAGATTTAAGGTAACGAATGCGTATTGTTGAAACAAGTAACACCCATAAGACACTAGCTGATGCTGGGGACGATACAGAGCTGTCTTTGGAATAAAGATGTGTTTTGCAATAAAATAGCTTCTTGTGGATTTCGTTCAACAAGCCTTTTGTAGCTTTCAGTTGCACGAGTCCATCATGAGCCCCTCAGCCTCAGTCACGATGCCTCATCAAGTAATGAAAGCTGATCGTGGATGTTGGAGACGAGTAACTGAGGTTTAACCTGAAAGGGCAGCAATGGTAGCAATGATTTGGTGTATAACTCTGTGCAGCACACAGACTCCATCTTCCGATTGCTCTTGAAGGTGTCCCACTGCAGAAAATTAGCTTCTGTGATTGGTGGAGAAAGTAGATGATTGCTTGTCAGAGCTGAAAGGAATTTGGAATAGTCTCTGAAATGATCTGTAAAGCCAGATGACAGATAACAAATGATATCATGTATTTATAGAAACAAAGCCAGGAGCAACAAAGCAGCTGATTCTAACCAGACGTGCTCATAAACTGAGTGGAAGGCTTCGTCTGATCCACGGCAGACGTGTCCTTCCAACACATTTGCCTGTTTATAGTAAAACATTTAGTACATACAGCTGCAAGATGTATTGAACATTATGTTCATAATACCTTATTGTCCAATAAGCCTGGGCTTGTTGCTTTTTCTAATGCAATCATGTTTCTTTCACACCAGAACTTCATGTCACCCCTCAGCCGTCAGAGGCTCGTGAAGTATGGTCAGGTGGTGTGAATCCACCAACTGGAGAACAGCACCACAGGTCGCATTAAAACTGACGAGATCTATGACCTCAAGATCGGAGGTCAAGTTTTCTGAAAATCTTACAAACGCAATAACTTGAAAACGAGGCGACATGAGATTTTGAGAGCATAGAGGTGTGCGCCCGCAGGCTGACAGTACTTTTAATAAACCATGAAAGAAGGAACTTTCTGTTCCACATTAATGTGTCCAAGTTTTAATGCACAGACTTTATTTGCTGTGTGTTTTACTGAATCTGATTAAAAGATATGTTACCAAAGAAAAAAGCCCAGATTAGCATCATGTGATGCACACATGGGTGGCTGTCCCTTCCCTGCGTCTCACTGTGCCCCACAGGCTACTGCTAAACCTAGAGGTCAGACCTGAGCTGACCTTTGGTTGAAACCTGCAAATATCAGGTTCAGTTTGTGAGACTGAACCTTTATATTATAATCTGCCTGCCTCTCTGCCTCAGCTCCTTCCTACTGTACATAAAATAGAAAATGTAACCACTTCTTTATAAAGCGACGCCTCTGTAATTCATACAAGATAATGATGTGAGGAACAAATGTCCTCTTCATTGCAAATGCTGTCGGTGCTCTGCCCACGCGGCTCACTGCGCTGCGTCTATACCCGGTTATGTCCTGGTTTGTGAGGATTCAGGTTGCACTTCATTACGTTTACAGTAGTGAAGTTTGTTCTCCTCATAACAGAGTATTTTGTGGGAACAGATCTGAATGTTTACTGTTGTTTGCGTGTTTATGTAACTACTGTGGGATCCATGGATGGGATGCGTGCACAGTAAATGACCTCGGACAGCATCTGCTGTCATTTGGTGACATTATTTTTTAAATGATCCAATAAAATAGAACATGTTGGATGTTGTTGATTGAAGCGTGGGATTTTGGGCTGAATGTGATTGGATAAATTTGGCATTTTGTATTTTTGCTGCATAAATTCTGTTTTTCTGCAGCTTTGCCTGAGAAAGAGCACAAACGACCATCGGTCAGGAGCCCTGGACACAAACAGCCGCTGCACTCGTGTGAGGCAGAAGCCGCCCTTTGTCTTTTTATTTAGGACTGTTTTAACTGTGAGGTTCTGCTGGATTGTGCACACGGTGCACGTCCACTGTCACGGCTTTAGCTGAAATTTAAAAGATGCACGAAAGCGTTCACAGGGGAGAGTTGACAGAGGCAGCTTGATGGCTTTTCACTGACTGAGGACGTTCACAACAGGTAAAAGCACTTTGGCTTGGACTCATGCTGCTCACTGGATGGTTGTATTGTTTTGAGTTTGATTGGCCAGTTAGCTCATAGAGAGCTTCATGTTCCTGTGAGATGGAGGAAATGTTTCACTGGAGGAGAAACTGGCGTCCTTTAGCCTGAATTAGATATACAGTAGTCGAGATCTCCCGGTCACCTCAGCAGAATGTCGAAGATGCAGAGTGAAGGAAGAGATGGCTTTATGTCTGCACTGCGGTCTCAGTTTCTCTCTGCATTTCGCCCAGAGCTGTACATGTAAAGATAATGGTGTAAGATTACATTTCCCCCAGACTGCGAGAGCAGAACAGATGGACAGCAGATACCTTTCTGATGTGCAAGTGACCCTCTTATATAAATGGAGGGCAGCAGAATTGCCTGGAATAGGAAGACAACTGCCTGATTGCCACGAGCTTTGTTGTGCTCTCCACGTTCAGGTTGTGATAAAGCACAGAGCTGCCAGTGTCTCCACAGTGCCCCCTGCTGGCAGATACACTCATCAGCACATTCAAACGTGACGACACGAAACTGTGAAGAGCAAGAACACATCCCTCGATATCATCACATATCACACTTATGTCCATCCTGCACCCCACGTATGATTCTACCGACAGCAGCAGCCTCCTCCTCCTCCGCCGGGGCGACGTGATTTCCATACAAATTACTGTTGTCATGGTAACTCGTTGAAAGAGGTCATTACCTAGGTGATATTGGTGACAAATGATGAAAGGCTGGCACTGGACCAAGTGCTCTTCAACAAAGGACAAGTGGCTTTGACAGAGGCGTGTGTGTGTGTGTGTGTGTGTGTGTGTGTGTGTGTGTGTGCGCGCGCGTGTGCGCGCGCGCGTGTGCGCGCGCGCGTGTGTGTGTGTGTGTGTGTGCGCGTGTGTGGTGTGTGTGCGCGTGTGTGGTGTGTGTGCGCGTGTGCGTGTGTGTGCGTGTGTGCGCGTGTGTGTGGTGTGTGTGTGTGTGCGCGCGCGTGGTGTGTGTGTGTGGTGTGTGTGGTGTGCGCGCGCGTGTGTGTGTGCGCGCGCGTGTGTGTGCGCGTGTGCGTGTGTGTGCGTGTGTGCGCGTGTGTGTGGTGTGTGTGGTGTGCGCGCGCGTGTGTGTGTGCGCGCGCGTGTGTGTGCGCGCGTGTGTGTGTGCGCGTGTGTGCGTGTGTGTGTGTGTGTGTGTGTGTGTGTGTGTGGTGTGTGGTGTGTGTGTGTGTGTGCGCGCGCGCGTGTGTGCGCACGTGTGTGTGTGCGCGTGTGTGTGTGTGTGTGCGTGTGTGTGTGTGGTGCGCGTGTGTGCGTGTGCGCGTGTGTGTGTGCGCGTGTGTGTGTGGTGCGCGTGTGTGTGTGTGTGTGTGTGCGCGCGTGTGTGTGTGGTGTGTGTGTGTGTGTGCGTGTGTGTGTGGTGTGTGTGTGTGTGTGTGTGTGTGCGTGTGCGTGGCACATGCAGAGAGTGTCAGTCAGCTAGACAGGAGCATGCACAGCCACATGTAAGTAATCTGCTCTAGACTGCATTTCATCACAGCACCTCGACAAACAGCTGTAGTGATGATGATGTGTTTCAGTCTTATCTTCTGATGTTGTCCTCTAATGTTCTGTGTTGGAGGATGAAACCTGCCCAGTGTTGCTGCAGTGCGCTCACACACTGGCGTGGCTGCTTTGTCAGTAATAGACTGAGTAAGACTTTGGTTGCTGTGGCAGAAAGATGATGCAGAGGTGATGCACATTTAAAACACGCCTAACTGAAATGTGCAGGAGCGATGCTGTGACTAATAGTGTCGGCTGGTTTTTCTTTGTTCCATTAGTCTGCTGGTGTGTCACCAGTTGCAGCAAAGCAGCTGATGTACTTTATTAGTTTAGTTACAGATTTGTGTTCCTGTTCTGCGCTTCATGGTTCACAGCACAGCTTCAGATCCAGGTGAGAGCAGAGTGTGGGTGTGTGTCCAGCACCAGCTGTATCCAGTCTGAATACAGATCAGTTTAAGCCTTTTATTGGTCTGTAAATTCTGAGGACGGAGAGGGAGAGACAATTAAACATGCTAGAGTGGACATGTGGGCGGGGTCAACAGCAGCAGTTATAAATGCCTCTGCCCATATTCACTGATGATTTTCTCCCAGTGTCCAGGTGGGTTCTCTCCAGGTTACTGCAACTTCCTGCCAGTCTAAACACATGCAGGTGGAGGGGTTAAACTGTGTGTAGGTGTGAGTGTGTCTGTGTTAGTCTGGCAACCTGTCCAGGGTGTGTCCCACCTCTCGGTCGGTACATGCATTTAATGGAAGCTTTGTGTGTTTTCCATTCGCACACTGTGGACGTTGTAAAGCATTTATGGACATGAATAGTAGCATTTGACAGGATTGCTGTCTCTCTAAACATGGCTGCCACTATATTAACGTGACAGTCTATAAATCTGTTCTCCACTCTCGGATTTGGAACATGTGATCATGTGAGTCTGCACAATAACAGGAGAGTTTGTATGCATCAAAAGCAGCTCTCACCAGCGTGCTTGTTTAGCTGTGTGGAGTCAGGACGATCTTCCAAGGCTCCTCTAAGTATTGGATCCTTTGATGGACTTCTTCTTTGTGGAGAGACTGAAACAGTGTTGTGCATGTTTATTCTTTCACCTCACAAATTGTCATTTCACTTATTTTGAAAAGTTCTGGTCGACACGATTGAGCCTTTGTCTCAGACTGTGTCCACCCTAGAACGGGCGTAAGTTGTTCTGAAGGTAACATCATCGTGTGTACCCAACTGAAAGGAGGTTTACAAATGTGAATAGAGTTGACTAAAGCAGCATATTGCATTAAGTGTAAGGCAGTGTACACAGACAGCATCTCTAAAGCTGCTCCTGCTTCCCGTTATTGTTCGCACCTCCTTCATTTGTTGCTCAGTATTTGATTTCACTGCCGGCCTACGGCTGTGCGATATGACCAAAACCTCATGTCCCGATATCAGACATCTATCGTCCGATAACGATATAAATCACAGAAATGTAACATTTTCTGTAAATTCTGTGAATCTCGAGCAGCTCGACTTGCGTGAAGTGTTTCCTGCTGTGCGTCGTGTAGCTGGAGTCGAGTGTTTTAAGCGATGCATGAAACGATACGTTTTTAGACATAAGTTGTAACGGCGCCGTTTTCTTTGTATTTCTTACACGGCGTGCTGCGGGGAGAAGCCTGTTCTAACGTTTGAGTCTAAGCTTTATTTTTTAGCACCTGGCGTCTTTTTTACTTCTCATCTGTAAATAATCTGCTCTTTCACGTGATTCAGTTTATTTTGAAAAGTCTCAACAGGATCTTGAGCTTTATTGTGAAAGGTTTATGTGGAACATAAACAAGCGGACACGCGATGCTGTTACCGTCGTTGTTGCTAACGACAACGCATAAAAACAGGCGCTTGTCCGTCCGTAGTGTGGTTATATTACACATAAGAGAAAGAGAGAACTTTAAGAAATGAACACAGCCGCTACAGTGACATCAGAACATGAACAAATATTGCCGTAAACAGTTTATTTTGCGACACCACGAAACAAACGATAGCGTAAAATGAAACGACGGACGTTTTTATATCATCATCAGATATATATGGTTATAGCAAACAGCCCTATGCCCGCCCACATTACACTCAGGCAGACATCGATCCATTACTCTTCCCACGTCCACACTGAGGCCCCACATCCTCATGGTAATACTGAAGAGGACACAGCTGGGCCAGAATGCAAGTGCAGATCACGTTAGCAGTGTGGAACATAAAGGTTACAAAAAGAAATGATAACGGGGATCACAGAACTGTTTGTGTTTGCATCTTGTCTCTGGACCAACTGCAGAAGCATCATGGTGATGCAAATACAAATGAGAAGGATGTTAGAATCACCTGAAACCCTTCATCCTAAAAAGGCTCACGTTGGTCTTCTGTGGCCAGTTTAGCCACTGGATGAATTAATAACATTCATTTATGATCTGAACATGAAGCCATTTCACACCAAAGCTGTTCTTACTCTGCTAGTTATATGGAAAGAATCAATAACTTTGACAGAAAGAAAATTACAATGAAACCTGTTATTCATAATAACTCAGCTGTCACACAAGTAGGTTTGGATTGAAGAAGCAGGAGATGGAATAAATATTTGATGTCCTCTCTGGCAATCAGGACCTGGACTCTGTGTGGGACTCCTGAGTATCTGGCCCCTGAAGTCATCCAAAGCAAAGGTCACGGCCGGGCAGTGGACTGGTGGGCTCTGGGCATCCTCATCTTTGAAATGCTGGCTGGGTAAGTGGTGCAGTCTAAACATCTCTACACCTGCTGTAAACACTAGAGGGCACTCTCCTCCATTAGACCGACTGGGGTAAATCTGCACTCCTTCATTTTGTAAAAGGCAGTCAGAGTCGAACCTGTTTGACCTTTAACCTCCTAGGACCTGCGTCCACATATGTGGGCATCACATTTTGGGTTATTTAGACCAAAATACTCAATTTTGCTCTACAAGGGCCTGATGTCCACTGACGAGGACGTAATGCTGCTACTGCTCTATCAACATTTTAAACGAATATCTTCATATGTGGCTCTCATTTTTCTTAGAAACAAAAATAAGGTAGAAAAAAATCTGGTAATTCTTTGTTTTTACATTCATCAGGACCCAATCAGCCCAAATATCAAAGAGAGATTGAAAATGTATCCTGTGGAAGATTTTGGGTCTTAGGAGGTTAAAGTCAGGCCCAAGGCCACGGCTGATATGTGGAGGGAGACGTGCTGAAATCTACAGTCTGACAGCTCAGAGAAATATCTGCAGATACACACAATAAGGCAGGTACACACTGACAACCACCGAGGTCTCCCTCACATGCCTGAAATAAGCTTTTGGGTAGACATAAAGCAGCACGGAGAGAGCAGACCACTGCAGTGGTTTGTGTTCATGGAGCAGAAGAATTATTCAGTTAATCGTACTTTGACTTATTAGTCCTTTGTTTTTACAGGTAAAAATCTCATTTCCAGGAGAGACCTGCATTACTGCTGTTATTGTCTCATGCTGGGAAATCTTGTCATTATTAGAGGCTGTAGAGCTGGGGCAAATTAATCTGTGAATGGGCCTCATTGTAGCACAGGAAGAACAACAGCACTGATCCTTATAGAAAGCACCTCTGTTTGTTCTCATGTGCTCACAAACAATAAGGATTTCCATTCGTCTGTGGCATTCCAGCAGTGCTGAAGGCTGTGATTGGCTTGTTTCAGAGACATTAATCCAGCAATGATTTCACTGCACAGTGCATGTTGCATTATGTACAGCACTGTGCAAAGGGTGGAAGCACTACAACATGCCAGAGACCCTTTGAAAGTAATGGCAGGAGTACTTTGTCGTTACCACAAAATGAGTGAAGACAGAAAAACTGGTCTTCAAGCCAACTGGCGAGTAGCTGGTTTAGCATCGGTGAGAACTTCCCACAGTGTTTCTGTGGATCTAGGCTTCCTCAGAGTCGTCTGTTTGTGCATCCCACACTGCATCACTTTCTGTTCTGCAACTAAGCAAAACGGAGGAAAGAGGATCTTAACTGAAATGTCCCTCAGTGACGGGGGGCGGGGCTTAACACAAATGTGTAAAAACTGCCTGAGGATGGAAGAAAGAGTTAAACTGTGGACTCTGTGTCTCAGTGCAAAATCTTCAGACCGTCTGTCTGGAGGGACACACGAAGCAGTGACTCGGACACATTCCAGTCTGAAAGGAAAAAAGCTTTCACAGAGTTTCATATTGACCCTTGATGTGCCACTGACACCTGTCCAGACTACATAACGCTCTTACATCAATCACGCTGAACCCCGTGGAGCGCCCTCCTCCACTTGCACTGAAATGCCACCTTTCTGTGAGCCTGGCCTGTCCTCCTCCTCCATCTAGGTTCTGTGTTTTGCTGGGAAAAGCTCCATGGCTTTGAATTGGTGGAAGGAATGTGACCTTTTTCCAAGTATGAGTGTGAGCAGGCGTTGAAGTGTTGGTGTATGTGGGAAAAGCTGCAGGCTGTGCTGCTCCCAGCAGAGGGACACTTCCACAGTCGGACAAAGACTCTTCATTCAGCATCGCCGTGAAGCTGTTTGTCACACGTCTCCACCAAAGAATGCAGCAGCTGTTTTTGAGAACTCAGCATCAGTAGATCATCCTGCTTTGGGCCAAAGCTTGTGTAGGAAAAACATCAAGTCAAGGATGAGGGGGGAAGTCTCCCTTATAATTTTACTTCTGGGCCCATATTCCTGTCCTTAATGGAAACCAGTACCCTTTTAGTATTTGCAGTTGCAGTACATGTGGCCGTGTATGTGAAACCTTATTTCTTCTACAACTTACTTTTCTGCAGTACCTGATTTTCCACCTCAGCTCAGCAGAGCATCAGCCTGGTGGTTACATGGAGCTGCTGGAGGGGACACTTGCTGGTCTGGACTCCAGTTCCTCCACACTGCAGCCGTCAATACAATCTGATTTGAAAATGCTGGGACTACGATGCATGATCATTTAGTGATTCTTCAGGCTTTCTAGTAATTGAATGAACACCTCAGAGGTTCCCCTGAGGCTGTTTCATGAAGCTGACATAAAATCTCATTCGAGGGCATTTTACAAGGACAGGATCTTACTTTAGAAAAGCTCATGATCTCCTCACATTGGTTAGCTTTGTGGATGCAACTGGTTTCTGGAGAATTCTTCTTTATTGTAACGTTTCCTTGCAATCAGCAGAGGCTCTATTTTGCAGCGCTAATATTCAAATTTAAAGTAATGTGTACATTAACCATGAAGAGGCTGCCAGGAAAGCTTTCCCCCCACGTCCAGCAGCCTGAGGCTGTAGGCTAAGTGGAAGGAAGGAGGCCGGGGACTGGAGAGCGTCAGCAGCACGGTCCAGGATGAGACAACGAACATCTGCGAGTACATCAGGAAGATGGCCAAACATGACGGCATGCTTAGGGAGTACCTCAGGCAGCAGAGACCCGAGGAAGAGGAGGAACCATCATGGAACGGCAGATAGAGGAGGTGGCTGCCATCCAGAATCCTACCAGAGGCTGGACAAAGCTGGACTGAAAGACAGCACAGAGCACTAATCATGGCAGCACAGGAACAAGCTCTGAGTACAAGATCCATAGAGGCTGGGGTCTATCACACCAGGCAAGACCCCAGGTGTGTAAAGATGCCCCTGAGACAGTCCAGCATGGTGCTGGGTGTCATCACTGATTTGTGGAATCGATTCGATTTGAATCAGGAAATTTTGCCTCAGACAGCCAGAAATATTGTAATCCTGATCACAGCACACATCCATATTTTTATATATCAAAACAAAGCTGACGCTTGTGAGACTTCATCACAGGTGTGAGCATCACAGCAGATCAAAGTAACTGAGGATAAAACAGAAAAACATGAAGCAGATTTTTCTGGCCTGACTTTGTAAAGCAGACAACCTTAAAAATATTCTGCAGTAGAACGAAAACGAAAGAAAACCATGAATCAACATGTGAACATGACCTGATGCTGCTGAAGTGAAGCAGAGTTACAGGGTTGATTACAGACTAGAGATGGACCGATCCGATATTACGTATCGGTATCGGTCCGATACTGACCTAAATTACTGGATCGGATATCGGAGAAAAATAAAAAATGTAATCGATCCATTAAATATCACGAAAGCACCTCACAAAACTTGCAACACGCCGTAACTCACCTCAGAACGTTAGCACGTCGGAGCAGTATGCATCACGTGATAGAGCAGCGGTGGCATGCGGGACCTGTCGGTGGTCTGGATAGCATTTGGAGCTTCGCTAGCAACCCGGCATTTCATCTCCGACAAAGTTATCCCGAGAGAAGTAAAGCAAGTGTGTAAGTCCATCTCTGAATGTTTGTAAAGCATTCCTGCGTTAAGCTTAACAAACGATATATGGAGCGACTGCCTCTCCTGCTGCTACTTCAATCATGAAACTGCTTAACGATCAGCTGATCGGCTTTTCTGTCGCGAGTCCGTCTTTGTTTTTGGCCCACTTTGCACCAGAAAGAGGAAACCAGCGGCTGAACAACAGCAGCACGTTTAAGCTTGATAAGCTGTTGTTAGAATTTATTTATTATTACTTTCTACTCGAGGATCTTTTTCTACGTAGCTGAAGGCTGGTAACTGTGCAGGGGCGGATCTAGCAAAGTTTAGCCAGGGGGGCCGATAGGGCATGAACAGGGAAAAGGGGGCACAAAGACATACTTTTCTTTCTTATTCTCATTTAAAATGTCGAGCTTTTAATAAATAATTATCTGACACCCAAAGTTTTAATTTGATGCAAAATGAATAGAAGTCCATTACTGTATATAGTAACTGTTAAGTCTAATATATATACCCTAGTAAGCTATAGTACTTTTTCCTTTGGGAAGGTACCATCTGTGCAGTCTGCAGTTCTGTTGAAGAAAGATGTTGAATCTATTTAATATTTCTTGAAAAATAATTGATTTCTGTGCATTTTTTTCACACTGCATCAAATTAAGGTTGATTACGTCGATTAAGCATCATGAGGTGGAGCGTGAGGGGTGGTTCCCTATTTTTTATTTATTTATTTTTGTTGTTGCTGGGAGTTGGAACCCTATTAGTTAGGTTGCTTAATATTTATGCTAAGTACTCTTTAAAATACCAGAATAGGGAGGATGGTGTAGGTTTAAGTTTATTACATTGATCAGTATTGCTGAACTATGAAATATTTTTTTTTGCATACAGGTATAACAGAATAGCTTTAGTGTAGTTGTTGTTTTAAACTTGAGTATGAACTTATACAAAATGCAGCAAGATATTTAAAAAAAACAGTTTTGTTGATTAAAACACACTATATCGGATTCATATCGGTATCGGCAGATATCCAAATTTATGATATCGGTATCGGACATAAAAAAGTGGTATCGTGCCATCTCTATTACAGACACGGCGTTTTGCATAATTTTAAGAAGTTTTAATTTGATTAGTGTTGAACGGCAGAAATGAGGCTCTGTTGTCGGAAGTAAAACAAAGCAGCGGCTGACAGCGCTGGTGCTCAGACTGGTGCGTAACGAGCAAGTGAATAATGCAGAGAGAGAGGTGCAGGAAGTGGTGTGGTGGAAGCAAAACAGCAAAAGTCAGAGTGAATCCATGACGATGTTTATGTGAAGCTTAGTTTGAATCTTCTTTGGCTGCTGGTTCAGTCAATATTGTTTGGAGAGAGATCAAACCTGCAGCTTCAGAATCAGCACAAAAACAGACGTGAACACAAAGCTCGACCCGCCGACACATCAGGATCAGCGAGCTGTCGGCTTTCAGCCCGGACCGTGTCCGTGCCGTCGGCGAGAAAGTCACATCTCACTGATCCTGATCCGTCAGCGGATCGAGCTTTGTGTTCACGTCTCTGTGCAGAGTCCGTGTTCCTGCTCTGATTCACTGTTTCAGCTGTTTGGTGGTTGTTGAAATTTTGTGAGGTTTCACCTGAGATTCTGGCGTTTCGGCCAAAATAAATTTATATTTAAAAATCGATTCAGGATTTTGATGAATCGATATCACGTTATCCAAGCCAGAATCTATTTTAATCGATAAATTGATCATCAAAACCCTGCCCTACTCCAGCACATAACAGCAGGGTGCAAGATGCCAGCAGGCAGGGCGTGCAGGGAGCATCATATCCAAGTGGCCGGCATAGTGTACAGGAACATCTGTGCCGAATGCAGCCTGGACGTCCCGAGGTCAAAATGAGAGACGCCCCCAAGGGTGGTGGAGAATGACCGAGCTAAGATCCTGTGGGACTGTGTGCAGAGACTCCCAAACTAGGCGAGCGGCTCCAGCAGATCCCGGGAACAACATCGGAGATCTGTGTCCAGAAGAGCGCAGTCCTGGGAACAGCTGAGATACTGTGCAGGACCCTCAAGCTCCCGGGGCGAGCCGGGAATTTTATTTTTCATTCAAAAGCCAAATTATGTCAAAATGCCAATGAACAAAAAAAGGATATTTACCGTAACTGTCGGGCTATAAGCCGCTACTTTTTGCACCAGCTTTGAACCCTGCGGCTTTTAGTCAGGTGCGGCTTTTCTATGGATTCTCCATGATTTTTGTGATATCGTAAGAGGATTTGTTTTGTTTGTTCCGCTGTTGTACGGCACTACGTTGCCTGGCGGGGAAGGATCGGGGTTCAAGAGTGGTATGTTGGTCACATGTCCGTCCGCCAGGCAACATAGTGCCGTACAAGTAGCGCGAAAAACAGACTTCAAAGTAGCGCTACGCGTTCAGCGGGAGTCGTGGATGATGAGCGGCGATAAACTTGCGAAAAGCAAGTTATGCTCAACTCCACCGGTGGATTCTGACAGCGTGGAAAAGTGTGAAAACATCCACGATCACCAACGGATTTTGAAGGGCTGGACTGCTGCATGATGGAGAGGAGGACACCGCCACGGCCCTTCTGAGGGTGTTCGACACTGACAACGAAGATTTCTTTGGTTTTGAAAGTGACAACGAAGGAAAGAAGCGGAGAGTGGATGACGAAGCCATCCTGAGCCTGTTCGTATCCGACACTGGAGGAGAGGACTTTGGTGGTTTTAGTGGCAGGAAGATGGTGAATGACTGACTTTTCTTCTTGTTAAAGCCGTGTCACTGCACCTGAGCCTAAAAGGTAGTCCGAATCTATTTTTCTGGTGTGCTGTAGGTTATTGTTATGTACTACATTTGTTACTCATTTATGAAGCACAGCACATGTGCAAATATGTATCCATAACTTGTTTTTCAAAATATTAATAAAAGGGGTGTGTCTCCAAACAGCCATCTCTTTCCTGACAATTCGCTTTGTGCATATTCTCTTACATATGATAAGTCAACATTGAAACACCTGCGGCTTTTGGTCAGGTGCGGCTAATGTATGTACAAAACAGGATTTTCCCCTGATTTTAGCTTGTGCGGCTAATATTCAGGTGCGCTTTGTAGTCCGGGAAATACGGTAATGAGAAGATTGTCATTCTACTAATCTACAGAAAATCATATACATATGTAGTATGTGTATATTGGCTTCAAACAACCACTACATGTGTGTGTAACCGTGTAGGTCCTCAGTCATCCAGGTCATGTCGTCTAAGGAGCTTGGAAAGAAAGCAGCTGGACTCCTTTAAGTTGCTTGAAGACGTCTTTAGAACTGAAGAAGCTTGTCTTTGGAGTGCAGCATAGTCGTGTGTGAAGCTTGATCTTCACACAGGGTAAATGGATGTTGGACGCACTGCAGTCAGGCCTTTGCTGTTTTGAGGTGGATGACTTGCATTCTCAATCTGACCTAAATTCCTCAGCTGTGACAGCATCAGTTTCAGAGAAACTGCAGCTCCCACAGGCCCCACATCCAACCGTTTTATGGCTGCAACTTTTCACTGGGAACACAAGCAGGGTGTGACAAACTGTGTTATTATGTGCCTCGCTGCTCCGTGTGCAATGTCTTTAGAGGCAGCTGCCATTATGTAATTTGTGGGTAATGACTTGTCCAGGCCAAAAGAAGAATTGAGAGCTGGGAAAGCATTCAGTGGATGGATGGTAGAGGGCGCGTACACACACAGACACACACACAATCATCAGCTGTGGACAAAGACTGCACTGTCTGCACCAGAATGGTGACCCCTCACATGTTCGTTCATAGGTTTAAGTGACTCGGGTGAGCGCGAGCCTTTTAGCTCCTGCCTCTGTTACCTGTTCCTTGCATCATGATCCTGAATTGTGATTGTGTGTCAGTGTGTGTCTGTAGCTTCAGATGAGCAGGCTGGGCTGACGTTTCTGTCTTTCCACAGGTATCCACCTTTCTTTGATGACAATCCATTTGGAATCTATCAGAAGATTCTGGCTGCAAAACTGGAATTCCCACGTCATCTGGATTTCTATGTCAAGTAAGATGTGGGCATCATGCAGGGGATCAGACACACAACCCAGCAATCGGTCTGCCAATGTTGGTCTTTATCGTTAACCACAGGAGTGGCTGTGAATGTTATTTAGGTAGAACAGGCCATCTAGTTGGAAGGTTGGCTGTTTCATTCCTTGTCAGTATGTCGAGGTGTCCTGTGATGCTTCTGTCAGAGTGAAAGCAGAAAGAAACACTGCATGAATGTGTTTACAGTGGAAAACATCTGTACAGTGAGACTTTGCTAAGAACACAGACATTGTGGAAACAATTGTAATTTATGAAACACTAGAAACTGGAGTAGGTTGTGATTGCTGACAGTAAACCCATCAAACGCTGTGACTCCTGGAGCAGAAGTGTTCATCGCTCAGGAGGGCTCGTTTCATTTAAACTTTAGAAATGTCTTTAAACTTTATTGTAACATAGAAACATGTTGACTCGTTGTGTGTACCTTAGGAATTGTCGTGCACAGTCGTGCTCCAGTGAACGCATCGGGAGCAACCCCGGGTTAGCATCCTTCCCTTTGGCATGCAGACTGGAGCTGCCACAGGTCGACTCACACCCGCTCTGATTAGAAGGCCACCTCCTCCACCTCCTGACCCACAACCACCCCAATATGTACTTCAGTACTTATTGGATATGCAGATATATGCATGATGGTGGTACAGCTGCTCAAAAAAGGCCTGCAGGTGGACCTGTTTGCAGGATGTGGCCAGTCGTATCCCAACTGAGGCTGACTGACACACTAACATGACTCAGTGTAAAACTTCAAACGGCTGTTGGGGCCGTTTCCTGAGGGTCCCTGTGGTTAAAGAGGCACTTTGGGTGGATCTGCAGTCACTGATGACACACCTGGCCTTTTTAGACTGGTTCCCCACCCAGTGCACAACACCCATCACAACAGCCTGAGGAGCAGGAATGATTACAGGCACTCTGGGTGGGAGTGTGTGTCACTAAGTTCTAATGCAGTGACTGTGGAGAGGTCACAGCTTCCACTGATAATTCAGCAAAGTCACAGCTTCCCACTCTTAAGCCATCTATCTAGCAGCCAACAGAGGAAGGGATTTTTAATATTCCCACAATTATGAATATCTTTCTTACACAGTCCACACCACAGTGTCCCATCCATCAAACTGTGACAGGTCGCACAGAGGGACACCCGCCGTCTCTCCAGCAGCTGCTGTTGAATGTAGACAAGCAGACAGACTGGAGAAATGTCCCAGCACAAGAGGAAACGAGTATTATGAGCTGCTACCTTAGGACTTGTTAGGAGCTCATTGATCGGACCTGAAGGATTCTCCTCTACCTCAGTGTCTTCGCTCACAGTTCCTATTAAAGTTCGTTCTAACTACATGAATTATTGGATATACAGTGGAACCCCGACTTACGAAAAATTCAAGTTACGAAGGCGCTGAACGGCAATATTTCTGCCCGTGTTACGAAATCCGCTGGCTCTGATTGGCTGAGCCCACAATGCCTTCCGAATCATGTGACAACCCCTTGGCTTTCGTACTTGCGCTTCGCTGTTAGCTATTAGCCTATAGCCTATCGTTCACTCAAAAGGCGCGATGGGTGCTTCGACTTACGAAAGACCCTCGGGAACAAATTAAGTTCGTCAGTCGGGGTTCCGCTGTTTTGACGTTTTCCTGTAAAACGTCCTCTTGGAGTGACTTTGAACAGCCATTGTCTGTGTGAATGCTTACATGGAAACGCAGAAACAGTCTAAAGTGTCTTTAATTGTTTTCCTTTTGGAAGTCCACGATGCCATAAGTATTCCCATTAAATCAAAATATTTCTTTGTTAAGTGTCATTCCCACAGTTCAGACACAGTGTGACTCAGTCACAAATGAGAAATAGTCGACTTGTCAGCATCCAGCTGTCGTAATTATCAGCCTGCTAGCAGATGGTTGGATCTGAGATATGTTAGCTTTCTGTTCATCGGCAGGTATCGCGCTTTAAATGGACTGATTCTTATAGAGCGCTTCTCTACTCTCCCGGAGTGCTCAAAGCGCTCTATGCAACACGCCACATTCACCCAGTCACACCACCGCTATACTGAGTGCTTTCTAACCACACTCACACACACTCACACTCCGATGGATGCATCGGAGAGCAGCTTGGGGTTGGTATCTTGTCCAAGGATACTTGGCCTGCAGACTGGAGGAGCCTGGGATCGAACCTCCAACCTTCCGATCAGTAGGTGACCTGCTCCGCCTCCTGAGCTACAGCCACCTGTGAGAGAAAACCTGTGGATGTTTATATCACATGTTCTGATTTATAGTCTGATGAAGGTGTTGCTGAAAAATGTTCTCAGTTGCTTCAGTTGGAGATTGTCAGATGGACACACCTCACTTTGTCACCTGTAATAGGCCGTCAGTCACCCTTTAATGAGGAGATATTTGTCATTGTGACAGCGCTGGAAAGACATGAGTGGTTGTGTCCCACAGAGACAGTGCTGTACAACTATACTGTGAAGCTGTGGATTCACTGACTTTTCCTTTGTCTCCTCAGAGACCTCATAAAGAAGTTTCTCGTGATTGACCGAGCCAGACGGCTAGGCAACATGAAGGTGAGTTAGTTTGATTTCCTGCCTCCTGTAACCACGTGGTACCGTATGTCTTACTCTGAGTAGGCAGTTGATGACTAGCACAAGCCCGTGGTCCGGCTGGAGCACCGTAATCCTGAAGAAATAGACTTATGCAGAAGGGTTTTTGGAGTTATTGTGGTTTTTCAGTACATGTGTAATACGTCTGAATTATAATGTAAATATTCTCCAGTGAGAGCAGCCGCTTCACTCTTCTGAAGAACGTCAAGTTGGAGACATTTATTTCAGACAGAAGTATGGAGAGTTCTGAGGACAAAGACAGAGTTTCAAACATACGTAGGTTTGATGTGTAGGTATGAAACGCTCCATAGACCAACAGTCATTTGAAATTCTTTTTTTTCTTATACTACACGAGTGTTAATAGAGGGCGGCTCTTTTTTATGCTCACAGATTTTAAAACAGATGGATGCAATTTACAGTTATGGTTTTAAAAGCCATTCTGCTTAATGAGCGCCAGCTCGTTTCAGAGAAATGTCCAGTTTGTTACAGTCAGTTACCCAGGATTGTATTACTGTGCATTTGAGCTGCTGCATTGATGACTTATTTGAAATTGGTCACTCTCCGTTGGGTGACCAGACTTCCCGCTCTCTCTTGGATGTTTTTTCTGTTCCTTTGTTTGGGATTTTTCCAGCTCACAACAACGTCCAGGAAGTTCTGGAGTAATCTACTCCAGTTTTAGCCGTGTGTTCGTTTAGTTGATCTTCTTTCTGATTTGATGTCCTTCCCGTTCCTCACAGCTGTTTCATTATTGATGGTTCTGGTGGATCCCACTCTGAGACTGGCATGTTTTAATAAATCTCACCATGTGGCAGAAGTGTGTCTGCGTCTTATGACAACAGGAGGTCATGTGACGCATTCATTAGACCTGTTCAACTGCTTGTTAACAGAAATGTCTAATCAGTCAATCAGCTGACTGCAGCCCATGTAGGGGTTGTTTAGATGACCTACTGAAGTTGAAAGAAACATTTAAGAAGCGAAGTGACTTAGTGACTTTGGATGTGGCAGGGTTGTCAGAGCCAGATGGACTTACACCCAGGAAAGTGGTTGGTGCTGCTTTCAAGCTGCATCTAGTGGTTCAAACAAGTGGATTTTCCTTCTGACTTCATTTAGTTGGTTTGATTCTTGGACGTTGCGTGCAAGAGATGTAAACCCTCATGATCAACAGCGTGCTAGTTGTAAGGACGATGTAAAAGCTTGGATACGAGCTCGAGTTCCTCAAACCTGGTCGTCTGCTGTGCTCCTGAACTGTTAGCCTGTAAATTAGTGACCTTTGGGTTTCTCATTAACTTCTAAAAGCTTAAGAACTCATGAGTTCAAGTCGGGGTGTTGAGGCATTCATATGTCCGTAACAAATTTGAATACCAACAATAGTTTTTAATAACCTGACCACGACCAATTAAGCCTTTGCAGCAGCCACGATGAAGAACATGAACACAGCAGAAGAATATGTTCCTCCTCTTTTCTAATGAGTCCTTGATAGAATTACAGGCTGTATTGTGTCCAAGTTTAGTAGCAGGGTTCGTACGGGTGCTTGAAATCCTTGAAAATGCTTGAATTTTAGTGTTGTCTTTTCAAGGTTTGAAAAGTGCTTGAATTTCAGATGTGGTGCTTAAAAGTGCTTGAAAGTGTATATACAAACTATATAGTTGTATGTATAGTTTTCAGGGTTTTTATCGGTTTCCAGCGTTATTTTGTTATCGTTTTTATCGTTAACTCGGTTTTCCTGGGTCTTTTCACGTGTGTTATGAAGAAAGCTTCTTTTTTTCGGTACCGGTACTACTTTTATTTTGTTGTATTTATCCGCGACACCTTAAAGGCCGGTCCATGAAAATATTGTTGGGCATAAACCGGTCCGTGGCGCAAAAAAGGTTGGAGACCGCTGCGCTAACATACCTGTTGGTCGCTGTTTTAATGAGTGTTTGATGGAAAACGACAGTCGCATGATAGGTGAGTCCTAGTAAATCATTTTCCAGTACGTGTACGTTACACATGCTATTTTTTAAAATTATGATTATTATTTTGCTAACTGTCAAACTCGCTGGGGAAATGATTGAAATGCACTGAGTGTGACGCAGTATGGCAGCGCAGTGCAGATCTCCATTCAAACTGAAGTGTGTCAGTGAACATCAGTGAAGTCAGTGTGACACTGTGAGCTGCTCTCAGTGAAACAGCTGCCTCTCTGAGCTCTGTGATTAACGCCACATAATTCCACACATGATGATATTGACTGTGGCTGCCAGTATTCCTCAGCCTCATCGCTCATTAACAGAACGCAGATTTTGATGTTGGGAGGTTGAACAGTGCACTAGAATAATGACACACTGAGAGTTTTTCTTTCAAAGAAACTGATGAACTACTTTTGTCCAAAAAATGATACGTTTGTCAAGTAAACATTAAAGTCCCCAATAATCCTGGTCAATGATGGATAAACTTTTTTCTTATATTTTTGCTACTGATTTGACAATTTTGTTCTTGAACAATGTTTTCAAATTAAAAGCCTCACAATGTGTTTTTACATCCATCTTAAGTTGACAAATTGAGCTGTGTGATATTAAAAACCAGTCTTAAGCTCAGGGACAAATCAAATGCTGATTACCTGCTCCTGCTCTTTGTTGAGTCGAGACATCAGCCGACACTGCCGACCAGCTGTAGCCTCGTCTGGGTCAGTGCACTCGCACGGCTTCACCTCACTCACGCAGACACATGCGCTGAGGAAGTCAAGTAGATCAAATTTCAGTTGAGTGCAGTCTGCACAGAGCAGCAGCAGGAGCTCTGATTGGTCAAATGTGGCATATTAGTGGGAGATGAGTATTGTTCCTGGCCTATCAGAGTTCCTGCTGGTGCACTTTTGGAGTTTATTTCAATTTTCTGATCCAAAAAACCCCATGGGTGATGGTGTGTTTTTCTGAAAAAAAGAGAAATAAATGAGGTTCTGCTGGAGGTTTGTTTCTGTAATCATGACCTCGGTGTAGACTTGGCTGTAGCTCAGGTAGAGCCAGTCACCTGCTAATCGGACATTTGGTGGGTCGACCCCAGTTTGTTCCAGTCTACGTGCCGAATATTATCTCCGAGCAAGATGGTAACCCCGAGTTGCTGCGATGCCTCCAGTGGAGTGTGAATGTTGGACTGAAGGAGCGTGGAAAAAAGTGATTGTGTGAATGGATGAATAAGGCAAGTTGTATAAAGCGCTTTGACTGCTCACAGTAGAAAAGTGCCACTGATTTACCGTTTCCCTTTGACAATGTGTAGTCCTATGTTTTCATTTCAAAACTTTAATAATGCCCGACTTTATCTGAATATTGAATGTGTGGATTAATAATAACGTCATCCTTTTGTGATTGTAGTGCACTTCAAAACTCTATAAAGATTTAAAAATCAGGAGCCATGAATGTGAGACGTTTCCCCAGGAAATTCCGTCATTTGTAATAAAGTAACTGTAACATTTTACTTTGTTACAACTGCTGGAATTTCCTGGGTGCAACAAAATGTTACAGTTACTGTAGAATAGATTAGAATGCCTTTGTTGTCACTATACAGTTGTACAATGAGATACAGAGCATCTCCTGTATCGGGGCGAGGTTGGTTTAGCATTTTTCTGTCATCATTATTTAAACATTGCACTTTGCATTTACTCTGGTTTTCTTTGAACAATATTTCAGGCGACTGAACATTAAAGAGTGACAAATATACAAAAAACTGTGAAGTGAGGAAAGGGGGCAAATACATATTCCCAACACTGTGTGTACATACACATCGTGCTGTCTGTTTCAGAATGGAGCCGACGACGTGAAAAAGCACCGATGGTTTAAAACTATTGACTGGGAGGCCGTTCCTCTGAGGAAACTAAAGGTGGGTTTGATTCGGTGTATTTTTCACCTGTTCAGCTACATTCACATCAGGATGGTAAAAAATCTGCTTACATTTTGGACATTAGAATCATTTTCACAATTTTGCTTTTGTGCACGAGTACACCGATGGTTTCGAATGATGCAATAATGCTGTGATTGAATTGTAGACTTTCATTTAAGGACTTTCACATTGCAGACATTCCTGTTTTCTTCAGTTTCTACAGGTGCATAGAGTAATTGGACGTTTTTGCTCTATTTCTTAATTATTCAATGGCGAATGCTTTGATGATGATGATGTCTTTGCATTTGCAAACTGTTTGCAATCCAAAGAGATCTCGGTGGAAAAACCAAAGCTACGGGACACATGGTGAAAACTGCTCGATCGACTGTCGGGTTCGGTGTTTACAGACGAAATGCTGTGGTGAGCTCAGTAACTACAGAATTCAGGGAAAACCCACGCAAAGAGAAAAAATCTTGGCTCAGTTGGCTGAGTGGAGAAGAATGTGGCAATATTCAATCGAGAGGTGGCTTCAGGAATGTAAATACAGAGGATTTCAGTCACGAGGAAACGATAGGAAACAATCCAGCTCTACAGCCTCTGTGTGGCTTCAAGGGATGACACGTCGGAATGAAATGAATAACCCTTTGAACTGAATTTAAGTCTGTGTGTTATCGCGATCTATTTTTGTAGTGCAGAATAGAGAACTGTGTCCCTGTCCGGATGTTTATGGCTCAAACTTTGGATGAATTAAGAACACTGCCTGTATGTGAATACTCACTAGCATTGCCCTGCAGGTCCACACCTCCATTTAACACGTTCCTCCTCCTTGTTTCCAGCCTCCTATAGTTCCTAAGGTTTCCCATGAGGGCGACACCTCCAACTTTGATGTTTACCCAGAGGACGACTGGAAAAAAGACCCCCCCGTGGCCGAGAAAGACTTGGAGGTCTTCAAAAACTTCTGATCCCTCAGCCGTGTCTATTTATTAATCGATTGATTTATGTGGATAACTAACAACACACATTGTAAAACTACTATTGCAGGTACTCTGTTGGAGAAAACACTTATTTATCAAATTGGGGGATTTGCATCTTATCTGTAATAATGAACTTCCAAAGGACAGATGCTGTGACGTGTATGTATGAAACTAAAGACATGGTTAGCTTTTTATACTTTTATTTATCTGCTACTTTGAGTTTATTTTATTTTTTGTTTTTATTCTCTGAGCCATTCATATGCAAAAATATCTGGTTCATCTGAAACCAAAAGACTGTTACTTTCTGGGTATAAAACAGAAAAAAAATCAGGTCCTTTTATATAGTCGTGTTTTATAGTTTCTCTCTTTTTAAAATGTTCATGTAGTCATGTTCAATGTGACTGCAGACTGGTACTGTAACAGTCTTCTGATCAGCAGTCATTAATGACTTATTCTATATGTAGTCAGACACTTGGACAGGAAACCAGTAGCACTTGTAAAGAAAGTGCCTTACATCACTGTTTGATGTCTCGCAGCTACACATTTGAATTCTGTGCTGTGTCAATGGAGTTCAAAGTATAGTGGACGTGGAACGTGAGGTGCTGTTGGAGACAACATACCACTGAACTGTTGTCACATCTAATAATGTAAAGCTGTGTAACATCTCTGCGTTAGGTCTCCACAGCCCAAGGTTTTTGCCATGACTGTAGAGCCACAGCTGCTCTGCAGGCGCTTTGCTGCACCTCACTCATTTTCATTCTTGTTGTCGTATTTTATTTAAAGCCAAGGATGTTATGTAAGAGCCTCATTTAGTGCATCACAGTACAGAGTGAATGTGCAGTTGGTAGGGATACGAATCTAAATTCTCTAGAAGAACCAGTTCCCAGTTATAGTTAGTCTGCCTGCCCATCAACCCTGCTTATCCCCTTGCATTTGCACTACAGTCAGCCGATTTCAGTTCATGCGCCGATGAGGTGGCACAGTTATCTTTATTGCACAAAACCGTGAGAGTGCAGTGGTACAAAGGAAAGTGTGTCAGGACAGAAACAGCTGTTAATGATGTCGCTAACACAACAGCTCTTTGGAGGCGCTTACACAGACAGCACAGCGTGCTAACGCTAAGCTAGCCAAGAACCCAGAGTTAAATGAAAGCATCGTGAATCTGACGCCAGCCCAGCGGTCAGAGCCTGAACATTGACCGGCATCGAAGCCAGCGATGAAGCCTTCATCTCTACCTGTTCATGTTTCTAAAGTAGAGGCACCGTGGCGATCGCTTAAAGTCTCTGTGCTGGTTTTCATCTTTGCTTCGTGTTCATACCTAAATACTAAGACAAGGATCCCATGCGTGTCCTCGTCAGGACAGGGATTTGTGTCGGTGTGTGCTGGGACTGTAGCCTCATGTTATTAAATGCTTATAAGATGATAGTTTCAGGTCACAAAGGACTTTCTCCTGGGAACAGTAAACTAAAGCACTTCATTGCTTTTAAGAACGGTGTTCTGACTAATATATTTTTGAGTAATGACCCCAGCACTGATCGCACAGCATGCAATTACTCTGAACGACTATAATGTTGTTGATGTGCTGCTTAGTGAAGGTGATGACTCTAAAAGCGGAGCCAGTGAAAATCAATCGGTGATATTGATCTTATCAGTTCCCATTCTTAGCATTCGTACAGTCAGTATTCATTAGCATTTCTGTGAACTGTTGCTTGCTGAATATCACAACCATATCAACCTTCCAAAATAAACCTTGTTTATCACGGGTTTTGTGCCTCATGCTTCATTATGAGTTGGATCCATCTCATTCTAACTAAAATCAGCACAGCTTTCTTCCCTGCCTCCAGTGCACATCCATAAAAGGATGGGTGGATGGGGTTGGTGAAGAAGCTGAACCCTACCGAACACCTCCAGGATGAACTAGAAGGGATGTTGAACTCTTGTCAAACATCACTGGCTGACTTCAGAAGTGCTGACTCCACTCCACTTGACCTTTTAGGCTGTTGTGAAAAAAACGTTGAAAGTAGCAGGAGCAACCTGATGGAAGCCATGATGTTTGTTCAGATGGATACGATGATAGAAGGGTTGTATTTTATTATCCACCGTCCGCAGGATGACATAAGAGTATTTTCCTTTTTTCATTCGTCCCTCGTGTCTGTATCCTGTTTTGTAAACATTGTTGAATTATTTTTCCTAATTCGCTGTGCAGATGTTGCTCTGAACACAACCTTACTGGACCTTTGAAACATCCTAGCCTATCAATGCCTTTGACTGGAATTTGTTTTTGATACTTGGCTCCAGCATCAATTCGTCTAAAACACTCTGGGTGGACTGTGTCTCGCTGCAGAAACAATCACCCAATGTCCTTATTACACAGGTTTTCCTCATCCATTTATTTGGATCTAGCTGCAGCCACACTGTCCATAAACAAGTTTTTTTTCTGATTGCTGTTTTTGTTTTTACAACTCAAATTGTTCCAGAGCTTGTGGCACACCCTGAAGACATTTTAAAAACACGTTTTAAAGGTGAAAAGTAGCTCCTGTGAAATGAGTTAGCGAGAGTCATTTGTCAGATAAGGCCAAGATACCCCCTCATGTCCACGTAGGTCTGCAAAAGTCCAGACAGCTAGAAGGATACCAGAATAGTGGAGCTGTTGGCGAGCCATGTATCTCATGATGGTAAGCTTTTCTCGTTGCACTTTTGTGTTATACGGACAAACAAAGCTGCTTTTCTGTCGTAACAGCGACGTTATGTGGTTCAGGACCTTACAGAAGTAGACGAAAGTCCGCTCTTCAAGCTCGCAGATGACTTATTCATTGTTTATCAGTCCAATGTCAGTTGCAGTGGACTCCAGACATTGCAACTCTAAATTAGATAAACTGATAAGAAAATGATTGGATCCAAGTGTCTCGAGCACCTGAGACCTGCTGTCAGGCAGAGAGCACCTGTCCCCTGCGTCACCTGTCCCCTGCAGTTATAAAATGACATGTTTGCTTACATTTATTTATTTAAAATAAATGAGAAATTCTCATTCCTGTGAATAAGTCCTCAAGAGAAGTGGAAACATCAGAGATTTAACTTCAGTGAACTGAAATCTAACTTTAGATCCTTCAGACTCAGGTCACTGCATCTGTAAGACTGCACATAGATCTACTGAAGGTTTTCCAGAACATTATCACATATGGATGAATTCTGAGGTGGACCTTTTAAAGGAGACTCTTAGTGATTCAGTGACAGTCTGTTAGCTATGGATGAATGAAAACCCAAACTCCTGAGCCACATAATAAAGAAGCAGCTCTGTTAGGCCGCTGAAGGGAAGGACCACTGCAAACCAACTCAGAGCTCCCATTCAGTGAATGGTTTGATTAAAATGATAAGGATCATGTTCTTTGATGGTCCTAGTCAGCAGATCTTAACATGTCCACTTGTTAAACAACACTAAAAGTAGTGTCCACCCTCCGGGACGATGCCAGAAAATTCAAGAATCGGCGACTGCATGCTGTAACCTGGCACCTTACCTTTACCTTTATGGACACGCCTGTGCTGTAATCACCTGAGCTTAAATGTGTTGTTGACATTTGTGTTATTGTCTTGATACTTATCAGAGTGTATGATTGAATTATGCTGTTTATGGGCATCATTTTACAAAGAGCTTTGTGTCCTGTTAAGTAGTTTTTCTAAATAGAAACATCCGCATGCTTTAAAATACCTGAAGTGTCACACTAATCTGTATTCACAGGTTTTTCTCTTTGCTGTACCCCTGCTGCATTTCAAGCTTTGTTTTCTTACCCGACGAGTGTACATGTTCTGTCCAGTCCTGGGACATTGTGTCTTACACAGCAATATATTGTTTAAAATGTCAACCTTTGTCTTGGAAATATGTTTTCTGGTGCAAATATGCATTGTTTTCTACCCAATACGTAGCAATGCCTTTTCATTTCCATGAATTCTAGTTATACCTTTAGCTCTGAAGCCTGAGTGAAGTTTTAAACTGTCGAAACAAGTGGAGTTTATAAAGAAGCATGTTTTGTCCTGCTTGGTTTATTTTACACTCACCTGTGCGGTGTCCTTCAGCCACCCAGCAGCCTCTGAAGGTTAGTCGCCTGCCTGTGTAGTCAAGCAAACCTTTTGCATTCACAAAATGGAAATCTGACATTTGGGAAGTGAAGCCTTCATTGCTGTTTGACGTTTCTCGGGTCCAGGCCTTCATGAAAATACCGTCAGTCCACTCAGGAGACACCAGCATCCATCTAGAACAAAGCAGACAACACAGTCAGTGTTTTCATTTCCAAACCACTGCCACACATACTCCAGTTTGATTTAAAATATTAAATGGAATCGTTTGAACTGAAACTTGATTCTTTATGTTTAATAAGTGTTTTCTTGCCATATTTTTCCTTGGTCCTAACCGTTCCTGCAGTAATATTAATAGGTGCCCATATGCCACAGAAATTGGTCATTGAAACATGTCAGTACATGAAAGTAAACATGGACAAACCAGGAGGATCGTTTGAGCCACAGAAGAGAAATGCAGGGGTTACTTCTACAGACGGGTGCTACTGCATCAAAAGTTTAACTGAGCATCATAACATTAGATTTTTCTTAGTAGTTGGAAAAAACAATTATGTTATAAAACATTATGTCTGGTTAAAGTGTGTGTGAACTTTAAGGATGTGGGATTGTTACATGTGTGAATTTTCTGTTGCAACTTATTACCTGGAAGAGTTTTTCTAAGTAAGACTGATGACAACAGAAATGTTGACAGAACTGCCATTTCTTTTGGTGCTGGGAAGAGTCGAACGCTATAGTCCCCTCATCCTTTCTTCAGGCTGTTCACATTTCGGTGATTCAAGACAAAGTAAAGGAAGCGAGGTACTGCAATTTATTATTATCCCATTCTTACAGAATCTCAGCTGGAGACATTATAGTGCTACGGCTGGTATGTGTGATGTGTGCACGCTTCTTGTCGGGCATATTTGTCATAGCAGGAACACTGTGATAGTGTAAAGGAAGAAAAGCTCCAGTCTTAATAGAAATCCAGTCCAGCTCATTTGTAGTACATTGGTTTGTGTTCTGATATCAACTGTGAAGCCTACCCACCATCAGCGTTCCCTATATGTTAATGTTAAATGTGCACAAACTCATTTCCTCTCAGGACATTTCCAAAAGCAGTTTGGCTGTCTCCTGCACTACTACCTGCTTGTTGTTGTTTATTGAATCATAGCCGTGACGGTAACTTCCTGAGTTGACATTATGGGACGTTTCATCCTTCATCCAAGCATCTTCTTCAGTCTTATAAACAGTACATTTGCATAATGACTGAAACTAACACATCTGACCAACACGCTGTGAGGTCAGGTTCTTGATTATTAATATGCAAATTCTCATGACCATTGATCAACAACCACTGATCAAAGCTCATTGATCAATGTCCATGAGTCCCATGCTCAGAGAGTGTACGATGGTGACAGATGTACCCTTAGGCCCCTCCTCCATCCAGAGATGTTTTTCCCTTTTCACGTAAATGGCTGGACAGACCAGAAAATGTTGCCCACAGTGAATACTGATTGACTTCCTTTGTTAATGTAGGTGTTAGTACAGTATAATGGAAAGCCTTTGCCTTGCATTATCCAGCATACTGTATTTCAAAGTTTTCAGAGTGCATGGATGTGATCCTCAAGTACATCGTTTCTTATTTTAGTACTTACACTGCGGAGTGCGATAGTCCAAAATTCCAGTGTTTTAACATCTGCCTTTAATCAAATAATTTACAGTTCATAGTTTTTTGTTCTGTTTTATTCATTAAAATTTTAAATGAAGTCTCTAAAGATTTGAGCAGCAAGTAAATGAATGATGACTGTTGCAGCAAATCTCCCACAACTTGTTAAGAGAGTTTCTCAACAACTCCAGCTTGAAGAGGTAAGTGTTTTTCTTCTCATGCATAACTGAGGAATGACTTTATTGCTGAATAAGTGCCATAGGAATGGTTCTGACCGCAGATTTAGTCTGCTCGTGGCAGAGACGGAAAGTCATGAGTCAACGCTGAGTCGTATTGCTATTTATTCCTTAGAGACTGAATATGTGTGCTGCTGACTGGAGCAGCTGCCAGTGTATGCTGCTACCCTCCTACTGCTGCTGTAGGACTGATGCAGGTGGTTGATCCTGAGCGTGTCCATTGAGAATTAAGCTTTGTGACAAAAAGAGTTGGTGGTGGTACTTTGGCTAACCGCTTCATGAGGAAACAATCTGACAATCAGTCAAAATGTTTTTCTTTTTTTTTTTTTTTAATTACATCAGAAACAGCAGTATGCGACATTACGTGATGGCAGAGCTTCAGTTCATCCTTTGTCTTTTTTTTTTTTTTTTTTTTTTTTTTTTTTTTTAATAAATAGGACAGGGGGAATGAATGAGAGAAAGAGGGGGAGAGAAAGAAAGAAAACCAAAGGGGAGAAGAGACGGTGAGAAGGGGGGGGAAGAGAGAGAAAAAAAAAAAGAACTCCTGGGTCACCTGTATGGAGAAAAAAAAACAAAAAAAAAAAAAACAAACAAACAGAGGAGACAGCAAACAACAAAGAGCAACATAATAATAGAGAAAACAAAGCACCATCACAATAAACTAGCTAGTCATAGATATCAATATTTACTAAATAATAAACGATATTGTGCAGCACGCAAGATAGACAGCGCACAGTGTGCTTTGAGGCAGCAGCCAAGAAAGCTTTAGTCCGCGTCTGTGAATACCCATGTGTGCATACCTGTGTGGATCAGCATGCTTGCATTCCAAAGGTTTCTCCATGTAATGATCTGCTAGGGAGTGTGGGGGGGCCACAGCCCCGTCCTCCAGGGTGTGAAGCGGGTATGGAGGAGATCAAAACTCCAGACATCCAGAGGCCCCCAGAACACAAGAGACCATGGAAGACCAACAGAGGGGCAGCCGCGCCACTGTTCCAGTAAGAGCTGAGGAGAGTCCCAGATGAGGGCTCGCCCAGCAGCCGCGGAGCAGAAGTCAGGGGGAGTTGCAGTGACGCGCCCGTGAGCTCCGCCGGCCCCCAGCTGTGCCTGAGTGACCGAGCCCCAGGCCGAGAGGCCGGGGGCACCCCACCTCCAAAGGGGCCCGAGCGAGCCCCAGGCCCCAGGCCCCGACAAGCGGCCGCCAAGGAGTGAGCCGGTGTGTACCCGGACGCCCACCCCCAGACACAAAGAACCACCAACACACCGACACCTGAGGGAGTCCGCCACCGGCAGGGGAAGTGGTGGTGGGTGGAGATAGGCCTCCAAACCTTGGAGGGCCTGAGATGTCCCCAGAGAGGTGGCGTCTGATACCCAACCTGACATATAGACACAGACATACAGGCACACACAGACACAAACATCCATTCCCACCCTCATGCTCTCATATGCACTTACTCCACACTCAACCAACGTGGAGACAGACATAAAGAGACGCTGTACACACAATCACACTCCCCAAGCGTACTCTACAAACCGGGTCTAGGTACCCTTGCCCCTGGAGGGGGGAATTGCACCCAGACCCAGGTGGTGTTACCCTTTTCCCTGCGGTGGGGAGAGGCAGACCACCCCGACTCCGCAGCAGCAGGGAGGCCCCACACCTCAGACCGCAGTCGGACGGCCAACTCCTCCTACTAGCCCTCCCGCTCCAGCAGGCCGCAGAGAATGGGGGTGGGAGAAGACTCCAAACCTCCCTCCACCCGCTCATTGTAGTGTTGATGCATGTGTGTTCTAAGGTGCAATTAAAACCCAGGAGGGCATGGAGCTACCTGCCAGAGAGCAGCAGGTAAGCGCATAGTCCCTCCTGCTAGCCCTCAATGACTAAGTGTATTTAAAATTGAGAGGTGGGCAACGACGTCAGGGGTGAGGTGTACACCCTGATGGTGATTTGGACTCCGTGATTGTGCCCACCCCCAAGATCCTATATGTATGTGTAATGAGAGTGTGAATAATGTGAATGTCTAAGTTGTGGGATAAAATTGAGGCAGAGGCAGCCAGAAGGGGACAGAGGGGGGGGGGGGGGGTAGCCTCCTCTGCACCCTGGTGACATACCCCCACTCCAAGGCCCTGCATGTGTGGGTGGTTGTGGAGGAGCGGGAAGAGGGAGGCAGCTGGAGATGGGGAGGGAAGGAAGGGAGGGGCAGGTAACCCCTCCCTGGGGCCAGCTCCCGCGCTGACCCCAGTAGGCACTCCCACCCTCCGCGACCCGCCAGGGAAGGGGGGCCCAGGCCCATCAGACCGGGGCCCAGTGCAGTAGCGCCCCCCGGCTCCACAGAGCCCTGGACAGTCCACCCAACCCCACCACAGAGAAAACTGCACCCACCCCACCAACCACACATCTTCCAGACTACATAAGACGGTAAACGCCCAGGCTGAGATCTTCCTCCACCTCTCCTGTATCTCCCCCTCCTGCAGAGAGTTCCTGAAGAGAAGAAAGCTCCTGCAAGATGTGACCATCCCCCCCACCAGTTGAAGAGCCCCCCAGGCGGCTCGACGCATCGGCGGCACCCTGCTCCAGGGCCGGGCCCCCATGCACCCACCCACCCACAACCCCGGCAACACACCAACCAGGACCCAAGCCCCCGAGGCCCGGCCCGGGCCCCAGCCCAGAGACGGAGCGCCCCCAGAACCTCACGCCCATCCCGGACCCACCCAGGGGCAGCCAGGTTGCCAGGTCAGTAACCCACGTCCGTCAGCACAAACCCTCCCCTAGCCCCGCTGCACGCAGCCGCGAGGAAACAGTCACCTGAGAGCCAACAGAGCCCCCAACCGGACGTGACCGCTACCCCGGGTTGAGCTCCCCAAGGAAGATGCCTCCGGGGAACCCCCCGACGCCCTAAGCCTGTCCCTACCCCCTCACCAATCACAACAGTGAAGGCGGGACCAAACTATGACCCCCCACCCCCACTAGGTGATGGAGCTGATAAAAGGGGCCCAGAGCAATTGATCTAATGTGGTGGCAGAGGCTGTGTCAAGACTAATGTAATCTAATAGATAATTTCTATATTGGTTAGAATTAAGATTATTTTTATTTTTCCAGTTCATGAGGACTGTTTTCTTGGCTATGCATAGGGCAGTGAAGATCATATGGGCGATATTCTTTTCTGAAGTGACATTATCTAAGCTGCCCAGTAGACACACTAAGGGGGAAGTTGGGATGTTACATTTCAGACATTTTGATAAGTCTTCACATATCTCGCGCCAAAACTTTTGCACTGGTGGACAGAACCAAAGAGCGTGGATATAATTGTCCGGTGAATTGGTTTGGCAGTGTGAGCAGTTGTTGGAAGATGTAAAGCCCATCTTGAACATCCGATGACCTGTATAGTGCACTCTATGAAGTATTTTGTATTGTATTAATTGCAGACTGGGATTTTTAATTAATTTAAAAGTTTTTAAGCAAATCTGAGACCAGAAGTTTTGGTCTAAGCTGACTGATAAATCCGCTTCCCACTTTGCAGTAGGAAGGGATATTGATTCATCTAATTTAGAAAGTGTTCTGTATATTTTAGATAATAATTTGGGGGATTTAAGAGTAAGAAAATGTGCCGCACTTAGTGGTGTTTGTAATTCAACTTGACTGAGGTTAAATTTCTTTTTTACTATGGATTTAATTTGTTGATATTCTAAAAACCTTGTCTTGTTGATCCCATATTGTTCAACTAGTCTGTCAAATGGAATAAATTCTGTTCCCTCTAATATATGTTCTAAGTATTTAATTCCTTTACAACTCCATTCTGGGAAATTAATCATATTATTGTTTTGTAATATGTCAGGGTTATTCCAGATAGGTGTGCGTTTGCATGGGATTAATGAAGACTCCGTTATTTTTAGAAACTCCCACCATGCTGTTAGAGAAAAGCTGATGTTGATACTTTTAAAGCATTCATGTCTTTTGATGTTTGAGCTAATAAATGGTAGGTCTGAAATCTCTAGATCCTTGCATAGTGCCTGTTCAACATCTAGCCAGGGCTCAACTAAGAAGGTATGTTTTAACCATTCTGAGATGAACTGAAGCCTGTTGGCTAAGAAGTATTGGTGAAAATTAGGCAGATCTAATCCTCCTCTATCCTTGGTTCTTTGTAGCGTTTTTAAGCTAATACGCGGGGGTTTATCTTTCCAAAGGAATTTGGAAATATATGAATCCAGAGATCTGAACCAATCTTGTGATGGTTTGTTAGGGATCATCAAAAATAAGTAATTTATTTTTGGCAAGATCATCATTTTTATAGTGGCGACCCTTCCCATGAGTGATATGGGTAAAGATTTCCATCTAGTCAGATCGCCTTCTACTTTCTTTAGAAGTGGGACGTGGTTTAGTTTAGTTAAGTCTGAAAGCTTAGGAGAGACATTAATACCTAAATATTTAATATTTCCGGATTGCAGTGGGGCAGAGGAAGAATTATGGAAGGAGCAGTTAATGGGGAGAACTGTAGATTTTGGCCAGTTAATTGAATAATCTGAAACTCTTGAAAACCAGTTTATTAAAGTAATTACCTCAGAGAGGTTGGTTTGTGTGTTTTGCAGAAAAAGCAACACATCATCCGCATAGAGACTGATTTTATGTTCTATGTTCTTACATTTTATGCCCTTAACTGTTGTAGCTTGTCTAAATGCTGCTGCTAGAGGTTCGATAAAAATTGCAAAAAGTGAAGGGGAGAGTGGGCATCCCTGTCTGGTGCCCCTCAGGAGACAGAAGCTGGAGGATGTCTGGTCATTTGTTCTGATACGAGCCGTTGGGGAATTGTATAATATTCTTATCCAGTTTATGAAAGAGTTTCCAAAACCAAATTTGTGTAAAGTTGCGAATAAAAATTTCCAATTAACTCTGTCAAATGCTTTTTCTGCATCTAGAGATAATATTATGGCTTCGATGTTTTTATCGTATGAGTAGTCTATTAAATTAAGTAATCTACGAGTGTTTGTTGAGGAGTGCCGACCTTTTATGAAACCAGTTTGGTCAGGATGAATTAAGAGGGGGGTCATTTTCTCTAATCTCTTTGAGAGAGCTTTGCAGATTATTTTAAGGTCTACATTTAAAAGAGAAATTGGACGATAGCTTGAGGGAAATAAAGGGTCTTTGCCTGGTTTTAGCAGGAGACTAATGTTGGCAGAATTCATATTTGGTGGTAGTCTGCCCTTTTCCTCGATTTCCTGCAACATGCTGTGGAATACTGGTGCCAAAATTATCCAGAATTCTTTGTAGAATTCTGCAGGGAAGCCGTCTGGACCTGGAGCCTTATTATTGGGCATACTTATCAGGGCTTCCTGGAGTTCACTTGGCGTCAGTGGCGAATCCAGTTCCATTGCTTGACTGTCTAGTAATTTTGGAAGAGTTACGTTGTCAAGAAACAGATCAATTTCATTTTTAGATGGGTTTATTTGTGGTGAGTATAAAGTTTCATAGAAATCCCTAAAAATGTTGTTTATTCTTCCAGGATCATATATTGTGTTCCCCGATAAATCTTTAGCAGCACATATAGTTGTTTTTTCTTTATTTATTTTTAGCTGGTTAGCTAGAAATCGACCTGATTTGTTACTGTGTTCAAAATTCTGCAAGCGAAGTCTTTGTATAAGGAATTGTGTTTTTTTATTAATAGTTTCATTTAATTCTAGTTTTGTTTTGCATATTTTGTTCAATGTTTCCTGATCTTGGTGGGACGCGTAGGCTTCTTCTAGTGATTTGATGTTTTTTTCTAATTCCTGAATATTTTTGTTTTCTTCTTTCTTTTTATGTGATGAGAAAGAAATTATTTTACCTCTCATCACAGCTTTCCCTGCTTCCCATAGAACAGAAGCAGATATTCCGGGAGTGTCATTAAAGTCTAAATATGAAGTCCATTCCTTTTTAAAATATTTAATAAAGTCTTCATCTTTAAGTAGTGATATATTAAATCTCCAGTTTTTACTTGGCGTAGTATTATTCTTGTGCATTAGTGTTAAAGATACAGGAGCATGATCGCTGACAGCTATAGGATGAATCTCAGTGTCTGAAATGTCACACAGCAGTGAGCTGCTGACCAAAAAATAATCCAGACGAGAGTAGGAGTGATGAACATGCGAGAAAAAAGTATATTCCTTACTGGTGGGGTGAAGAGAGCGCCATGCATCGCAAAGACCAAAGTCGTTCATATACTGTTTGATTATATTTGTGGACTGCCAATTACGCTGAGTTCCTGTTGTGTTGAGCCTATCCATGTCTTCATTTAGTCCAAGGTTGAGGTCACCGCCAAGAATGAGTGTGCAATCAAGGTGTTCAGAGAGTGCACTAAAAAAACCGTGGAAGAATGAGGGTTCATCAACATTTGGACCATATATACTAACAATACATAGTTTTTTGTTCAATATTGATAGTTTAATAATTAGAAATCTACCCTCTGGATCTATAACTGTATCGAGTACTGTAAAATTAACATTTTTATGTATTAAAATTGCTACTCCCCGTTGTCTAGAATTATAACCGGCTGCAAACACGTTAGGAAACTCAGGTGTTTTAAGTTCATTTAAACCTGTGACAGGTTTGTGAGTTTCTTGTAATAAAACAACATCTGCCTGTAGTTTTTTAAGCTGGTTAAATATCTTTAACCTCTTTCCTCTGGTGCCAGCTCCATTTACATTCCATGTGACAAACCTCAGCATGCCCTTAATTGTGCGTGTATGTCTAATGATGTATGCTGGGTGTTTCGTTTAGACAGGTGGAGAGAATATGGAAACATCCCTTGTTTGTAAATAGAAAGAGAAAAAGAAGTGTGGTGAGAGGCTCCATAAGTCTGACTATGTGTGTGAATATTCACTAATATGAACAAGCGTGGCTTGCTTATGTGTCCTGCAAGTCTGTGCGTGCTGTGAGGCTGTTGTGAATGTGCTGCCGTTGAGCTGATGTGTTTGCGTGATCGTGTTGTGAAAATATGGAGAAATAGAGGGTGTTGTTTGTAGGTGAGTGGGGAAGTAGGTGACCACAGCAGTGAAAGACAAGAGAAAGAAAGAAACCACATGAACTGTGAGCGACAACAAAAAAAAAGAAACGAAACGGAAACATTCCAATTAAAGCAATGACGGAGGGTGACGGTGTTATATCTGCTATGACATCATATTGATATTACTAGCTTAAACCCATGTTAAAGGAGAGAGTGTGAATGAATAAGAAAAGAGTGTAGCGGGTTCTTATCTGGAGTGCAGTTAATATAACCACGGTGTGGTGCCGAGGTCGCGGTAAAGCTGTCCGTCCACGTAGAGCCGGTCCACGGCGATGACAGCACGGGAGCCTTTCTGGATGAAGCTACGTCGAACTGGGAACAGGACCTTGTCAAAATGTTTTTCAGCAAAAGGTGTGACCATGTTGTTCTATAACCCTTTAAGCCTAATCCTACTTTAGTTACTTTAGTCTTAATTTCCTCATTCGATCTCTTAAATCCAAATGTAGGAGTGGACTTAATGTGCTGAACGCAGTGTTTCATGAACTGTTATGTTTCCAATAGAAAAGTGAGTCACGTTTTGTCTGGAATTCCAGTTTGCTTGGCTAAGTGATGACACTCCAACCACACCGAAGGAAGCCAATGGCAAACAAATGAACATGCTAAGCTGCAAGTTATTGGCTTGAGTTGCGAGAAATACTAAAACTAACTTAAGTCTCTAACATTTCCTATTTTTCCTAAACTGAAATTAAGGACAAACAAAAGCCTCTAGCTAAAAGAGAAAAAGGCTTCCAGCAAAAGGCTTCTTGCTCCTGTGTCTGAATATTCACACATAAAATTTAAATGATATTTACAAAAAAGTTTGAGTCTTGCAGTCACACTGCTAGTAAGTGATGGGATGCACTGTCCCAAGGCTTTGCAGCATGTATTGAGAAATTCAGGAGGTCTTTTATGAAGCCTGTATCGAGGCATGCTTCTTTAAGGGTGACATCACTGATGACATCTGAAGCCTCACTGGTTCAGAAAGGGGTTTAATAATTGGCCTATTATTAAACTGTGGGAGACTCCTACATCCTAAGTATCATGTGAAAAGGTTTTAGAAAGGTTGTTTTACCAAAAAGAGAAACTCAGTCCAAGCACCGAGGAAAAAGTATTATTTCTTAACAAAACGAGAGCCAGAGATTAATAACAAGTGCGATTCAGTGCAGAGAGGTCTATTAATACATAGTGGCACCCAGTGCATCATGGGAATCCCCCAGCAGCCTACACCTATTGCAGCATAACTAAGGGAGGATCCAGGGTCACCTGGTCCAGCCCTAACTATATGCTTTAGCAAAAAGGAAAGTTTGAAGCCTAATCTTGAAAGTAGAGATAGTGTCTGTCTCCTGAATCCAAACTGGAAGCTGGTTCCACAGAAGAGGGGCCTGAAAACTGAAGGCTCTGCCTCCCATTCTACTTTTAAATACTCTAGGAACAACAAGTAGGCCTGCAGAGCGAGAGCGACGTGCTCTAATAGGGTGATATGGTACTACAAGGTCATTAAGATAAGATGGGGCCTGATTATTTGAGACCTTGTATGTGAGGAGCAGGATTTTGAATTCTGGATTTAACAGGAAGCCAAAACAGGAGAAATCTGCTCTCTCTTTCTAGTCCCTGTCAGGACTCTTGCTGCAGCATTTTGGATCAGCTGAAGGCTTTTCAGGGAGTTTTTTGGACTTCCTGATAATAATGAATTACAGTCGTCCAGCCTGGAAGTAATAAATGCATGAACTAGTTTTTCAGCGTCACTCTGAGACAGGATATTTCTAACTTTAGAGATGTTGCACAAATGGAAGAAAGCAGTCTTACATATGTGTTTAATATGTGCGTTGAAGGACGTGTCCTGGTCAAAAATGACTCCAAGGTTCCTCACAGTGTTACTGGAGGCCAAGGTAATGCCATCCAGAGTAAGAATCTGCTTAGATACCATATTTCTAAGATTTTCAGGGCCGAGTACAATAACCTCAGTTTGATCTGAATGAAGAAGCAGAAAGTTAGCGGCCATCCAGGTCTTTATGTCTTTAAGACATTCCTGCAGTTTAACTCATTGGTGTGTGTTATCTGGCTTCATGGACAGATAGAGCTGGGTGTCATCTGCATAGCAGTGTAAATGTATGCTATGTCTTCTAATGATGCTGCCTAAGGGAAGCATGTATAATGTAAACAGAATTGGTCCTAGCACTGAACCCTGTGGAACTCCATGATTAACCTCAGTGTGTGAAGAGGACTCTCCATTTACATGAACAAATTGGAGTCTATTAGATAGATATGATACAAACCACTGCAGTGCAGTACCTGTAATACCTACAGCATGTTCTAATCGCTCTAATAGGATATTATGGTCGACAGTATCGAACGCTGCACTGAGGTCTAGCAGGACAAGCACAGAGATGAGTCCACTGTCAGAGGCCATAAGAAGATCATTTGTAACCTTCACTAAAGCTGTTTCTGTGCTGTGATGAGCTCTGAAACCTGACTGAAACTCTTCAAATAAACCTCTGCAGATGATCTGTTAGCTGGTTGACTCTTTCAAGGATGTTTGATATGAAAGGAAGGTTGGAGATTGGCCTATAATTAGCTAAGACTGCTGGGTCTAGAGATGCTTTTTGAGTAAAGGTTTAACTACAGCCAGCTTGAAGGCCTGTGGTACATAGCCGATCATTAGAGATAGGTTGATCATATTTAAGATCGAAGCATTAATTAATGGCAGGACTTCTTTGAGCAGTTTTGTAGGAATGGGGTCTAAAAGACACGTTGATGGTTTGGAGGAAGTAATTATTGAAGTTAACTCAGAAAGATCAATTGGAGAAAAAGAGTCTAACTTAACATCAATGGTACTAAGAGTAGCTGTAGATAATATTACATCTGTGGGATGATTACTGGTAATTTTTTCTCTAATGATAAAGATTTTATTTCTGAAGAAGTTCATGAAGTCATTACTAGTTAGCGTTAAAGGGATGGTTGGCTCAAAAGAGCTCTGACTGTTTGTCAGCCTGGCTACAGAGCTGAAGAGAAACCTGGGGTTGTTCTTATTTTCTTCAATCAGTGATGAATAGTAAGATGTTCTGGCTTTGCGGAGGGCTTTCTCATAAAGCAGCAAACTATTTCTCCAGGCTAAATGATGATCCTCTAAATTTGTGACTCCAGCTTACGAGTCGTCTGCTTTAGGGTACATGTTTGAGAATTATACCACGGAGTCAGGTACTTCTGATTAGAGACCTTAGTTTTCACAGGCGCTACAGTATCCAGAGTAATTCATTCAATTTTAGGGTGAAGGCTTGAGTCAGGGTCAGGGTGAGGTTCAGGCAGGGACCTATGATGGGTAGGGTGAGGATAAGTCTCCAGGAAATGAAAGTAAGTTAATGTAATGTCTCCAAAAGTGATGGAAACACAACGCGTGTGTGTGTGTGTGCGTGCGTGTGTGGGCGTGCGCGTGCGTGTGTGTGTGTGTGCGTGCGTGTGTGCGTGTGTGTGCGCGCGCGTGCGTGTGCGTGTGCGTGCATGGGGTTATGGTCAAATGTTGGTGTTTTATTGTTCTGTGAAATGTTTACATTGTTTTTTGTTGTTTATTTGTTCATCCTTGTTGTACTAATACAACTTATTATAGAATAACTTGGTGTTTTACTACTCTTGTCACACAGTGTTGCCTTGAAGCAACAAACCAATATCTGTTTTGGGGGGGTCAAATATTATGATTGATATATTATTAGGAACCCTAAAGCTCCCCCAAAATAGGGAGAAATATTTTTTTTCCCCAAAAATGAAAAGGTCATGCAGTAGAGGGTTACTTTTCTTTAAGCAGGCGTGCTGGGGTCCCCCATTTCCTTCATGCTGGTGAACTTTTTACCAAATTTTTTCATCAAAGCTTCTCCATCACTGACAGGGATTGTTTGGGTGTTCACACTCATCTCCATAAACCCTAAAATATGAGTCTCACTTTGCTCACTCCGTTGCCAGGAGTCTCTCCATATTCCACAAAAGTCTATGCAAACATGTAACATATCCCATATTCATATAAATATTATTGCTATTATAACAAAAGCTGTCACCAACACAATTGTCCCAAATGCTTTTTTTTAAACAGGATTTTCAACTAGAGGATTTCCCGATTCGACCGTGTCCCTCGGGGTGTCCTGTGGGAGGTGCTACGGGAGTATGGGGTGTCTGGCCCATTGCTACGGGCCATTCGATCCCTATACAACCGTTGCAAGAGCTTGGTTCGCATTGCTGGCAATAAGTCGGACTCGTTCCCGGTGGGTGATGGGCTCCGCCAGGGCTGCCCTTTGTCTCCGGTTCTGTTCATAATTTTTATGGACAGGATTTCACTTTGGTGGCCTCAGAATCTCATCTCTGATCTTTGCAGATGATGTGGTTCTGTTGGCTTCATCGGGTGAGGGCCTCCAGCTCGCACTGGAACGGTTCGCAGCCGAGTGTGAAGCAGCGGGAATGAGGATCAGCACCTCCAAATCTGAGGCCATGGTTCTCAGCCGGAAAAGGGTGGAGTGCCCACTCCGGGTCGGGGATGAGTTCCTGCCCCAAGTGGAGGAGTTCAAGTATCTCGGGGTCTTGTTCTCGAGTGATGGGAGAAGGGAGCCGGAGATCGACTGACGGATTGGGGCTGCAGCTGCAGTGATGCAGACGCTGCACCGGTCCGTCTCTGAAGAGAGAGTTGAGAGTAAAAGCGAAGCTCTCAATTTACCGGTTGATCTACGTCCCTACCCTCACCTATGGCCACGAGCTGTGGGTAGTGACCGAAAGAACGAGATCGCGGATACAAACGGCAGAAATGAGCTTCCTCCGAAGGGTGGCTGGCCTCTCCCTTAGAGATAGGGTGAGAAGTTCGGCCAGAGAGGGAGGTCTGGGCCTCTGCTGCTGCCCCTGCGACCCGGCCTTGGATAAAGCGGATGAAGATGGATGGATGGATTTCCCGATAGCTTATTTTTATATTTTGTACACAATAACAGAATTATTTCATAAAAACACAAAATGACTGGTGTCAACATTATTTGCCCCACAAAAAAGTTTCCTTTTCATTGAGCTGGGCGATGATGTGCTTGAACTTTGTAATGTGCAAAGCTTTTAAAATCAAGTGAAAACTGTGACCCAACAGGATAAAAGATGAAACTGTTACTATCTGTTGATTTGTGACACGCATTCATAAGGACTTTTCCTGTTTTTACTGCAGGTGGAAACCTGAAATCCTGAGGGTATAATGAATAGTGTTGGTTTCTGCACTTGAATGAAACTGCACATTAAATATGTGCTTAACACACACAAAGACAGCGGTGAGTTATTTTTATTAAGGCCACCTCCTAACTGTGGTGGAAATTGAGCTCAGCTTTTCATTGTTCACAGCTCTCTCTAAGCAAAATAGATTAAGCTTCTGGCATTACATGTGAATGCACAAAAACACTTTCCTGGTCTGCGTGAGCAAAGACTTCTTCAGAGACGTGCAGTTTGTAATTTTCCATTCCCACTCCCTATTGCTAATATAACAGGCCAAAAGCCAGCTACCATTTCCATGCTGCACATGATTGTGTGTGCACATCACACCAGAACCACTTTTTCAGTAAATGGTTGCTTCCCATCCATCAGCACAACAGCTGGATGCAATTGAGTGTCTCCACTCCATCCCAAAGTCATCTGTTTATGTGAACATGAAGTTTTGTCTCCCATATTTAAGGGAACCTCTAAAGAAAGATCATTTTCAGGCACTAGTAGGAGCACAATCATCCAAGCTTGCCTCAAATATCTCCCTTCTGCTTCATGCCCGACCTTTCATTCCCTCGTATCCCTTAAAGCACTTACTTTTATTGATGTATTTTCATATTAGCTTTCACCTTCTTTTCCCAGATGCTACTAAGCTGTCCTGCCATGCTTGTTGGCACATTAACCACACTTAACTCCCTCACTTCCTGACACAGAATAAATGTTTGGCCTTTGCCCGGCCTCTTGGTGAGCGCTTTGCTGTTAAGCATGATGTGGGACTCAACACCACGGGGGACAGATTCTTGGCACCAGCAAAGGGAAACATTAAACACAGGCTGATGGCTGTGACACAAGAGATTGGGAGAGGGATTCAGAGATTTATCACCCTGCAGGCCAGGAACACATCCAGACACCACCGCCTAGCTCACTTAGCAACGGCAAGTCAATGAATCGTCCTGATGATTAATATGTCTTCTTTATAAACCAGAATATTCAAAGCTATGTTTGACTGAGTGCAGTGCATCGCTTGGCCTAATTCTGAGTGAAAAATCACAAAAGAATAGTTTCCACTCAGCAGGGACAGTGTTTTGATTTTCATCTTTAAAAGCTCCAGGAATTCAATTCATGCCCCGGTCTGTGAAATCATGAATAGGTTATTCAACATGTCCAGATTCATCACTTATGTGTTATCATGGAGATTTGGTAACGTCACATTCACAGTCTGCTGTTGAAATGCCCGGTCCATCATCACCGACTCATTACTACTCTGTGTGCTTCTGCATTTCTATCCAACAGAGAAGCAACAGGGTGGAGACAAGCTAACATCATTTTGTTGCTCATGTTTTCAGGTTTTGTTCATCAGTTATCTGATGAAGTGTTTTTGTAAAAGGTGGAGAGCGCACTGGAAACATGCAAACTGTATTCAGGACAGAAAAAACTGCCTTACTGTCTTCAGCGAGTCATTTGGTGACATATTGCATTACTTTTAAGAACAGTAGCAAGTAGTGTGTAACACATTTCTGTTACTAAGAACCCCCAACACTGCACATGTGCAGCTTTATAATGACTCCTCTGTACTAATGCTCCTATTCTGACTTTTAGAGAAACGACTAATTCAGAAGTTCGTAGGATAGTTTGTTCTGTCAAGTACTCAAGGGAAATGGAAGAACATGGAATGGATAAAGTTTATTTGTTTGTTTATTTATAAGGAACCCCATTAGCTTCCACAACAGTGGTTGCTAGTCTTCCTGGGGCCCAAACCATCAAATGTCACCGAATAAAATGTTACACAATGAGTTGGATGCAAAATATCCACATAATTTGGCTCTTACTTCCACAATAAGGTTTTACAATTCTGAAAATATAAGCATGTAAATATTAAAAATTATAAAAAAAACACTCAAACAGAATACACAATTTCCATTACAAATGACATTACCCTCTTACACAGTATTTATCAAAACTCAGGAGGAGGCATTATTTCCTCCTATTATAAAAACCATTAATTGTCCCATTAATAATAGTGTTTCCACATGCTTGGAAAGAAAACTCTCGCCCAGAATTTGCTGCTTACCGGGGCTGCGGACTTGCTGCGCCCTCTCTCCTTCACCTGGATGCATCCCTCCACAGTTACCATATCTCAGTACAATACACCATCCTTGGGATGTTATTGAAAGGGAATTTTGGGTGACTAGCTGTGGCACAAAACTGAAAGTATGCATTTCTATTTGCTTTTTCATACATATTTGAGAAAATTTAAAGTAATTTGACTGAGAATATGAACAGTTAAATGTGTTTAAAATAATAGCTATAGTTAACTTGCCATATAGTTAACTAATTCATTGTTCATGGGGATCACAGTTCAGTCCATGTTTTTAAACAAGTTTAAAAAATTGACACGTCAGTTAGATTTTTGTGTTTATTATGTATTTATTTACTGGTTATCTCACTGCACATTACAAATGTTCTATCTATGGCACTTGGTGGTGCATAGCCAGGATTTAGGATCACACTCCTCCCTGACACTCACCAGGCCAGGGGGCACAAAACAGACCAATGTAATGTTGGGCAGTACTCAGTATTCAATCATATCTAGAGCCAGAACACTCTAACGTTGAGATTTGAATTCTCCTTATACACAGGCCCCCTGCCCACACATTGTCTTGTGGAGTCAAACTAAAAACTAACTTCTACTATGTTGTTGGCCCTCTTCATGTCACTAAACCAGTTTTAGGTCAAAAAGACTTGGTCTCAACAAGCATTTCAAGGGCTTGTGTGGTATCTGAAAAAAAGATGTTTTTCCACTCCAGCCTGGTCCTGCGGCGTCCACCTGTTCATCAATGCCAGCAATCAGTGGGAGCTGTATTTTAAGGTCAGCATCACCACTAGTTTGTCTCCACCAGCCTGTCAGTTACCTTATGGTTGTAACTAGACCACATAATAATTCTTTGTTCTTTGTACTGACCTTGTTCTCTTCTCTCTCCAAGCAGCCACACCACGAGTCCATGCCACGCTGAACTACTCTTCTCTTCCGTTAGCTGCTGAGCTCAGCTTAAGGTTGCTCACGCTTCTCTGGATTCATGCCGTCTTTACCTGCCTGTCCTCCTGCCCACCGGCTCTGGTTGCACCTGGAAAACAGGTTGGAATTTGTTTGCATCTGGACATTCACTCAGAAACGCTCCTCGCATACTCAAGTAAACCACTAACCCTGCCAGTGTTACTCTGCTTCTGGTTCCTCTCACTCAGATCAGTAACCGATCTCTCCTCTGTTTCAGTGTCCATCACCTCAGAGACTTGCTGCCACTCTCATAGTCGAACCAGGGCTCCTACAGTCACACCATGTCACTGTATATTGTGTATATACACAGTAAAGTACAGAAAGCTATTCTTGCCTTTGTATTGTGTCTTGCATTTGGGTCCAAGTTGTATTGACACTTTTCAACCAAGACTCTGTTTAGTTCTTCTTGGAGTGGTTGCCAAAAGGTCATCCTATCACATACTGGAGGGACTTCTTCAAATTCTTGGGTCCAAAACAAACATCTGTGAAAATGTGCTACTTACAACTGACCTATCCATTCTGACAAACATGACTGTTAAACAGATTTGTTACACGTAGGATAATCCGATTGTTCAGTCTGACGTCACTAGCCGTGTCTGGGTCTAAACTCCGCTGCAGGTCCATATATCAAACGATCACTATGGCATTACTGAGAGTTGAAAAACTGTCTAAAGTCTTTCATCTTTAATAAAATGATCAGCGTTCTGCTCTACCAGGTGTAACAATTGAGTTTAACATCCAGGCATCCATGAAAATGGAATTTATGACATTTAACGGAGTTAGAAGTTAGCAGGGAGTTAGCTCGCTAGCTTCTAAATACAATATAGCATGTCCTGACTGCGGGGTTTTGGAAACAAATTAAAACGTACAGCTCTGTTATCACTTCCAGCATAAATGAGGACAGAAAACTAAACAGCAGTGACGTTTGTAGGGTTACTGAAGTTGGGCTAGCTGGTATATAATGATGTGCTACGTGACCGCTAGCGACACAGCTATGTTAGCATAATATAAACAAGCTAACTTTTTTTTCTCCACTCGATAAAAGTTAACGTGAGTGTTCTCGGTGGTCAGGAACAAATGTAATCGCATGGCAGGATGCTGTAAAAGGACCAAACTTCAGCCAGGAGAACAACTGAGATAATCCATCCACAATACGAGGTTAGTCATTCATATACTGCTGCATGGGCTGGGCTGTAGTTACATCCTAAGGTTTTAAAAACTGAGCTTAAATAAATGATTAGTGGTAATAAAAGCAGAGGGAGGTCAACAGGGATCACTGACTGTTTTAGGAGCTTTTTGAGATCAAATAGAAGAAAATACAAAACATTAAACATGTTGCACATTAGAACTGTTATAAACTGACCAAGGATTCACTGATAAGATTCACCTAGACAACAGTACAAGTACAAGGATATAAAAGCTTTTTTGGTTTTAGCTGATGTTCAGCTGCTGTGTTTAGTCACGTTCATGTAAAGCTACAAAAACAAACACTTTGTTATCCTCATTAAATGTAATTCCACATCTTTCAAATAATCAAAATGCAGACTTCTCAGTGGCCAAGATGTAAAACGCACTTACATGATATTCAGCAGTGCCTTTTATTCTTGACAGTTTTGTCAGCTGCTTCTAAGTGACTACATCGCGGGCACCTTCTAGATTTTTGTTTCCTGCCTGAGTATATGAATGTTCATTTTTGACTAATGGAATTGCAGGTGAGTGAGCTATGTCTTGAGGGAAATTCAGACACTGCCCTGTGTCCTTCATTGAGTGGAAGAATTCTCTCATTCATTTGTTTAAAACCACTTCTCCATTCACTCGGTCACTTGACTGAAGAACAGGAACTGACTTAATCTCAATTGCTATCTTAATGCCAGATCACAGTAACTTTGGAATCCATCATCACGTCTATTATGACGTTGTACTGGCCAATAACATCACTAACCAGTTTTTATTAATTGGTCAATTTTTGTCAGATAGCTGTAACAACACCACTTCTTGTCCATAGCAATTGTTGCCTTTTTAGAAACCCTCAGTTTTCTAAAAGAAATAAGAAGACAAAGAGAAAATCCTCAGTCCTTCACTTCAGCTAGAACTAAACTAACCTTTGGGAAGCTTTTCCACAGCTTTAAAACACGAAGCAGCTCTCAAAAATGTAATTTTGAAAATTATGAGCTGTTCTAATCGCTGAACCCTTTTCTCTGGAGATACAGCCCTCTGCTGATAGAAACAAATGGGTCTGGCTGAATTCCACATCCACAGCTGAGGAAACAGAGACGCTGGCTTTTGCCCAAGGGAGTAGATGCAGACGTGCCTTGAAATTAGACTCCCTGATCCTAATGTAATTATATAGCCTGGTTTATCACTGTGATCTGGTTATATGTGACTAATGTATTGGGGTCACAAAGACAACAAAAAAAAACTGTACAACATGAAAATCCAACAGACCAACAATTCTTGTCTTGTCTGACAGGAAGCATTTGGCTTGTCTGTGTGGGCAGCTGCAAATTTAAAGATGTTTTTGGAGCAGTTGATTCTTTCATAGTTGGCCTTGTCTCACTCGATGGCTGTTACGTCACCACGGTGGGGGCTAAGGCAGGGGGGAGACAGCAACACAACCAAAATTAATGAAAGAGAGGGACAACAGAAAGATGAATAGTCAGGCAGTTTCTATTTATCGTTTACCATGCCTTGACAATAATGAACCTAGCAAAAGAAAAAGGTGGGGGAGGAGGACTAGGGGCTCGAGCCAAATCAAAGAAATGAATACAGCACAAAGAGCTTCCTTAAAGTCTAAACCAATACGCAAAAGGCCTGCTGGGCTGCTCGACAAAAAAGCTCATAAACATACAAAAGTGGCATCAACTACATAATCTAGTGGTTTTAACAACTGTAACTCTGTTGCAGGTATATGGGCTACCCAAACTTACCTGTCCAGCCTCCCACCACAACACTCTGTTCACACACACAGAAACCTACAAACAAAAGTTCAGAGACCGTCAGAAGCAGCCCAGCTGGCCATGGAGGTGTCCTTTTATAATGATCCCTGACGAGCAATTGGTCTACTGTGCCCAGATCAGCCAACAGACACTTGCCAATTAACTCTGAATTGGTATATAGGTTGAGGCTTGACACCTGAAAGACAAGAGCAGCCACTTATGGTGGCATGTTACACCCCCACCCATTAGGAGCCAAGCTCAGGATTTGGTAACATGTTCAAGTAGCACGGGAGAGTGTCTGCTACAATGTTCTCTGATCTCTTTTTGTGATGGATGTCGAGAACATGGTTCTGAATAATCAGTGACCAATGCATACGTCGCTGGTTATGATTATACATCCTAGAGAGTAACACCAAAGGGTTGTGATCTGTGAAGACTTGACCCTATATAAACTTCAAAATGCTGCAAGGCCCACAACAAAGCAAGCATCTCCTTTTTAATAGTAGAATGCTTGAGCTAATGTTTATCAAACTTGCAAGCGAAGTAACTCACAGGATGGTCAATGCCCTGATTATCCTCCTGCAGAAGCACTGCTCCTGCCCCAACTGTGCTGGCATCTATTTCCAGTTTGAATGGTAAAGAGAAGTTAGGAGCAGACAAGAGACACAGGTCTCTGAGTGTCCAGCTTTCAGAGGCTACCTGAGGACTCATGTGAGAGAAAATCTGCTCACACAGATATTAGAGCCAAATACTGTCAATAAGGCCTCTGCAATGTTCTGAAGACAGTTAAACTTTCAGGTAGTGATGTCCAGCAGGTGAACATGCAGCTCCATGAACACACACAGCTGTGGATTCCAGCTGCGTTCGTAGTTCTGCAAACTTTGACCCCACAGAGTCGAGCTTTTCAGTTCAGTCAGCTGCATTTCGATCTCACATTAACTGGCATTAACTCATCCAGTTAATGTGAGACAAACCAGCTGATCATTAAAGCTTTCTGATTTGATCAGAAAGTAAAACACTGGTCCATAAACCTGAAAGTCTCAAAAACACATTGTGAATTGTCTCGAGTCTACGGATGTATCTGTGTATCTCCGCGGTGCTGATGCTGCGCTGAGCAGACATCTGCTGAAGCTTTTAAAGTGTCAGAATATGGAAATTTCAACATCGCTTGATAAAACTGCCAGCTAGCAACGTCCCTCTCACCAGTAGCTAAGTTATTTTTAGCCAATTACAAGTTGAATCTGGTAGTTGGGGTTGTTAGCTAAGATACTGTCATTAAGAAGCGGCACAACTATGCAAGCTAGTTTGCGATGCACAACGCTGGCCCGGGCATTTATTTTTTAATGCACCTTCTCAGGTTAACTCACTGCGTGTCGTGCGCAGGGCTGGACTGGGACAAAAAATCGGCCCGGGCATTTTGACTAGAGACCGGCCCCCCAGGTATTAAAGCCATAAAGCCTTTGAATGAAAACAAATGCTGTTGTGACAGTGATGTACAGTCTTGTTGGTATATGTGTGATTTCTATACATTTTATGTCAGATAAAAACTTTGGTTGTAAGATTCAGATAATTATTTAATAACAGTGAGACATTTTAAATGAGAATAAGAAAGAAAAGTATTTCTTTGTGCCCCCCTCTCCCTGTTAATGCCTACCTGGCCCCCTGGCAACACTTTGCTAGACCCGCCCCTGCACAGTTACCAGCTGTCAGCTGCTTAGAAAAGGATCCTGGTGTTATTTGTCTCTCAGAAACAGCTCATAACTTCAACTCATTCGTGTCACCTAAAAGGTAAACCTGTTTCTCCATCACAGCTCTGATGATTCAGTAAGGACATCTCCTGGTTTCATCTTCATGTTTCCCTCTCACCACATATCCAAACCGACATCATGACCAGCAGCTTTACAGCTGTGGCTCCAGCAAACATCAGCTGATACTAGAAATTAATATTAAATAAATTCCAACAACAGCTGATCAAGCTTAAACCTGCTGCTGTTGTTTAGCGCGACATCTGCTGGTTTCTTCTTTCTGGCGCAAAGTGGGCGATAAACAAACAAGAGAGACGATCAGCTGATCATTGATCAGTTTCATGATTGAAGTAGCAACAGGAGAGGGAGGGGGAGAGAATGAAAGAAGAAGAGGCAGCTGTGCAGCGTAAACACAGAGTAACTCCAGCTTTGTGTCTTTTTCATTGTAGGTGAAGTCCGGGACAAACTGTTCCTTTTCACTTCAATACGAAACGCGTAATAATTTCTCTGAATGCGGGACGATTTCATTTTTTTTACGGGACAGTTGGCAACTCTACTAACTAACCTTATGAACAAAATAAAGTTCACTATCAGTAACATCATAGCACCCACCCAGCTGTATAGAAACTCCGTCATGCTAGCTAGCACGCAGTACGAGTTATTGTAACTGACTGTAAAAAGTCAGCACAACGAAAATAAACTCCACCTAAACTTGGTTTATATCTGACCCAGAGAGACTGCAGGTCATAACTTCTTACCTGAAGTTCAGTTCACCTGATACTCGGACCGGCGGCCGCCTCGAGTCTCTCCTCCTGTCTCCCCTTCCCTCATCCACCTGCTGCCTCTGTGGAAGCTCCACCATAGCCACCACCAAACAACTGAGTTATTTTTACACATCGACCAGTATCTGGCCAATCCACCACCTCTCATTGTTTATACCGTTAGAAGAAAAAAAAAAATCATCGGCCCATAAAAACGAAAAATCACCATCGACCCACCGGGCAAATACCCGATGGCCAGTCCAGCTATGGTCGTGCCAGCAGTTAACCCTTCGCGTGCCAGCTGTGGCACACGTGCCCAGGGTGGCCGACCCCTGGTATAGACCATTGTCAGTCAATCTCCTGCCGTGTCGCCTGTACAGTACAGAACGCGTTTAGCTTGTCAAATTTATATAAATCTGCGATCACGAGCAGTGTGACTCTGAAGTGCTGCACTGTATGTTTGCAAGTTTTCTCCCCAACAAACACAAAAATGTTGATGAAACGGTTTGCACCGTCGAGCCTTTGTTTTCATTCTATAATACTGGACTTATTTTTCTACGAAGGTTTGAACTTTGAGAGTTTAAACAAGAGAGAAAAGTGAAAATGTTCATGCCTGTCTGAGAAAAGTGTGTAGTGAGGGGTTTTACAGCATTAAAACATCTATAATAATTGTAAAAAATAAAGTTGGCTACTTCGCGGATTTCACCTATCGTGGATTATTTTTGGAACGTAACTCCTGCGATAAACGAGGGACCGCTGTAATATCGAATTACCTAGTCCAGCACTTTGAGGCTCAGCACCCCGTAACACCAACCCATCTTCATCAGGGAAAATTTCACCTTGGAAACAGAAGCCATCAGTGATGTAGCCACCTGTTCTTGGGCCATACAGCTTCATCATGTTGACATGACAGGGCGTCTACGATCTAGGGTCCGAATTATGTAGTTGGTCTTGCTGTGCTTTTTGTCTACAACTTAAGGACTAGAAAATTTAACAGAAAGAGCTGAGCCAGACACAGGAAGGAGAAGGACCACTTTGTCACCTGGCTGGAATGAACGGTCAACAGCCCTCTGGTCAAAGTGTCTCTTCGTCTTTGCTTGTGAAGTTGGTAGTGCATTCCTTGTTAGGGAATAAGCTCTCTTTAACCTGTCATTTAGCATTTTGACAGACTCTGGGAGGATTTTGGTGTTGTTAACCGGAGTAGCCAGCCTATCTTTAAGAACTTAGCTTCATGACAGGCAAATAACACAAGGGGAACACTTTCGTCCCAGTCCCGCTGAGAACTGTAACAGTGTTTCCACAACATGGACTGATCAAGTCTGATCAAACCTTTTTAGCGCCCCCTGACGCTCAGGACGGTAAGGACTAGGGGTTATGTGCTCAATGCCTAATGTTTTAAGGGCCTGGTCAAACACTCAACTTAAAGTTGGTGCCTTGGTCACTGACCAATGGTCAGTTTGCACAGCTTTAGGCAGACCAAAGGTTGAAAAGAATCTCACCAGAGCTTTGACAACAATCTGAGCCGTAATCCTCCGTAGTGGGATTGCCTCAGGAAACCTGGTGGAAGCACACATAACTGTCAACAGAAACTGAAATCCAGTTTTAGGTATGTAACGGAGGGAAGGTGATTCTATTTCCACAGTGTTTTTTCTAAAGGAAGGAAACCTTCCTCCAAACGGACAGAGCAGTGGAGCCGCCAAGGGAAAGCACACGATTAAAAAACTGTATAATTAAAATATAATTTATTATATTTAAATAGTTAAAAATGTAAAATGAATTAAAACAACCCTGGCCAAGGGGTAACACAATAAAAATCAATAAAACACAACATTAAAAGTCCAGTGGCATCCGCCACGGTATAAAAGTCACAAAGAACTAAGAAATCCAGCGAAGTGATATAAAAGGGAAACCCAGCGGAGTCCTCGCCTTCCTCCCCGCGTTCCGCGTCCTGGTACGCTGAAGAAAGGGAGGGAGCGGCAGTCACTATTCTTTTCGGCAGTTTTCATTCGTAAAAAGGGGATAAGTCGAAGACTTACCCCGGGTGGGCAGAGCTCTCAACTCCGCCCGCCGCTTCTTTAAAACTGCAAATCGGCACCAGCTGTCTCGCCGCCTCTGCTCTCCCGCAGTGCACAAGCTGGGCTCTTGTTGCTACTGCCGTCCGACTGTTCGCTCCGCGTCCCTAGTCGCTGGTGCTGTATCGTGCCCTGGAACGCCAAGCTCCAACCCGTCTTATGTGTCTCAGGCCTCATCTCCTAAGCCTCCGTGTCACTTCAGGCTCTCGTGGGTTCCCGTGACACTCATGGGTGCCTTCATGCTTCGGTCCTCTCTTGCCTCTCGGTCGAACTGCTTCCTGTGGTCTGCCAGGCCCTCTTATTGGCCTCTCTGGGATCTCTCGCAGGTGTGATCAGTTTATTATCAGGTAGGGGCGGAGTCTTTCCAGGACAAGTCAACAAATAAATACCATTAAAACATGCAGTAAAACTCATAAAAATAACCCAATGTACAATATTAAAACATTAAAAAGATAAAACACAACAAAAACATGCACAGTAAAAAAACTTAGATAACTTGTCCCTTTCCACCCCATGACAGGTAAAGGTCCCACACAGTCAACAATCACTCTTTGAAATGGCTCCTCTGCTACTGGGACAGGACCGAGGGGAGCCAGAGGGATTCTTTGGTTTGTCAGTTTGTTTTGTCATGTATGGCAGTAACAAATGACATCCAATTTTAGACCTGGCCAGAAGAAATGTTTTGTAAGTGCCGAGGGGATCTGACCTCTTAAAGGAATCAGCCAAGTCAGGGTCACACTTTTCTGACTGGGTAAGTACAGAGGCTGGTCTTGAGCCGAGGTAGACTCCAGACTCGGGTTGGGTCTGTCTAATACTTCAGGAACGGACATGCCTTTGCCTCCAGCACAGTCATTACCTAGGATGAAGTTAATACCTTTGAAAGGCAATGCAAAATGTGGAGATCCCAGTTCTACTCCCTGGACAATGACACTTGATTGACAGAATGACTCTTCAGAAAATGGTAAGATCACTTCTCTAATGACGGACTGAGAGGCCCCGTGTCTCTCAGTATTTTCACCAGTTGCTGATCTTTTGGATTCCCAGTCAGTGAAATTACTCCCTTTTAGGATGAAGGGCTTTAATCAGTCCCACCCCTTCTGGTTGTGAGGAGGGTTGCTGTTTATGCTTTAATGCCAGACACTCTGCAATGAGATGATCCTTTTTATGGCAGTAGAAGCATTAACGCTCACCATGTGGAGGTGAGGGTAGTCTTACTGGCCTAGAGGAGGGGCAACTAGACTCAAGCTGTGCAGGATACAACGGTGCAGGTTTGCCTGGACGAGAAAAAGGGGTAAACACATTTTTATCTGTTAACAGAAACTCATCGGCTACCACAGCTGCTTTTGACATTGACATCACCTTCTGTTCGTTTGAGAACGTTATTACTCCATCAGGTAAAGAATTCTTAAAGTCCTCCAATAGCATTAACTCACAAAGGGACTAATCATCACTAACTCTGTTAGTAGGACACCATTTATCAAAAAGAGCCCCGTTTTCATGTGCAAACTCAGCATATGTTTGACTGCTGGACTTCTTGTGATTTCTACATTTCTGCCTGTAGGCCTCAGGTACAAGTTCATGCATGTAAAATTATTTCTTTCAGCACTTCAAATTGCATTTACGCTCATGCTTATTTTAAGCTTATGTTTACTTTATATTTTGTAAAGCATGTATTGTTCAACAGTCACTTACTCATCTATTTATCCTTATGTGTTTGTCACACCATCCTTGGACAAAAGGCAATAAAAGGAAAGTCCAGTTATACACTTGTTCAGTATATAGCACAGAGTTTTATGAAGAAGCACTATACAGATAAAGTGATACATTTACCTATTTACAAATAGGTCACGAGATCCAAGGTCTGGGTGGATTGGTCCTGCAGTATTCATCCCTCAACTATTAAGAAGAGACTAGCAGATAATTCATCAGTGTAAACAGTAGAGCTGGTGGTCATAATGCTTGGTTTGCAGTGGGCAGAAAGAAATAATCCAAAAAGTTATTAGTTAAAGTTATAAAATTATTGATAATGATTTGGGTCTGGGAAAACATGCAACTAAAATGCTAACATGAAAAATATTATAGTTTGCAAAGATTGCACAATAGGTGTGTAAATACTGAGTTTCTTTGGATTCCCACACATGTACGTGTGGAAGGAAACAAGGATGTGGATATACTGACAAAACAATCATCGAAACTACAATCACTTGATTTACAGACACCACTGAGCAAAGCTTATGTTAAAAGTTATAGTCAAATCCAGAAAATATGGCAGAAGTACTGGGACATCGATACAGGAACGCACTCATACAAAATTCAAAAACATGATGGTCATGGGAAGTGAGCAAGAACCGAAATAAGAAATATCAGTCACCCGTCTCAGGATAGGACTCAGGTCTTCATAAAACTTTACAATAAATATAATGTGAAATCTATGGCCAACTGATGGAATTTGCGATTTGTAATAAGCGTGTCTGTTTTTCTGTCAAATTCCTGATCCAGTGGGTGGCAGTAATAATAGTAATAATCCCGGGCAGGGATAGCTCAGTAGGTAAAGTGGTCGCCCCATGATCGGAAGGTCGGCGGTTCGAATCCACTTAACGGCTACCCTGAGGTACCCCTGAGCAAGGTACCGTCCCTACACACTGCTCCCCGGGCGCCTGCTTAGTGGGCTGCCCACTGCTTCACTGAGTGAATGGGTCAAATGCAGAGAAAAACAAGTAATTTCCCCATGGGGATCAATAAAGTATCCATTATTATTATTATTATTAATACACCTTTAAGCTGGTTTGCCAACTGCCATTAAACCCAACAGATGAAGAGGAGCTTCTGTGGAAAATACCTGTCTGAACTCTGGATTTATCTTTGCCTGAACCAGCGATTCCTTTTGTATGAACTACTAAACTTGTCAAATTTTATGTTAGACTCCAATATTTGAGTTCAACCTGCCCGAGTGGCCATGAGATCAGTTACCTTTTGTGTTATTTGCAGTTTACTTTGCTAGGTAGCAGAACAGTAACAAGTAGGAATCATTTTTTGACTGTACTTAAGTATAATTTACTTTACCTACTTAAGGTATCTGCATTCTTTGTGCTTAGTTGGAACTTATTGTAACCCTTTGAATTATTTACCTGGTTTTTCTTGATTTAGGAACTTTTCAGCTTTAAATGAAGGAAAAAGTTTGACTGAATATGCACTTGTATAAAAGAGAGAGAGACGCAATAGTACAGGGTGGCCATTTATATGGATACACCGTAATAACATGGGAATGGTTGGTGATATTAAAGTCCTGTTTGTGGCACATTAGTATATGTGAGGGGGCAAACTCCTCAAGATGGGTGGTGACCATGGTGGCCATTTAGAAGTCGGCCATCTTGGATACAACTTTTGTTTTTCCAATAGGAAGAGGGCCATGTGACACATCAGACTTATTGGTAATGTCACAAGAAAAACAATGGTGTGTTTGGTTTCAACGTAACTTTATTCTTTCATGAGTATTTACAAGTTTCTCTTTGTTCACAGCCATCGACATGTCGAAGAGGTTAACACGTGAGGAGCAGATCAAAGTTGTGTTGATATCTGGTGAACGCAGTAACCGGGTCATTGCAGCAGATTTCAATGCAAGACACCCTACGAGACCACCCATCTCCCATGCTACAGTCAGCAAACTGCTTGCTAAGTTTCGTGAAACTGGTTCAGTGTTGGATTTGCCAAAATGTGGACGCAAGAAAACTGTGACTAATGAAGAAACATCAGTGGCTGTGCTAGCTTCATTCAGCAAGAGCCCACAGTGTAGCACTCGCCGCATGTCACTGGAGAGTGGCATTAGTGTAATGAATGGGCGAAACAAACGAGATGTGCAGCACCTGAAACTACGGATACTGGATGCCTGTGCTGGCATTTCTCCTGCGGTGTTATTATCAGTGTGTGAAGAGTGGGAGAAGAGGGTTGCATTGACAATCCAACACAATGGGCAGCACATTGAACACATTTTATAAGTGGTCAGAAACTTGTAAATAACTCATGAAAGAATAAAGTTACGTTGAAACCAAGCACACCGTTGTTTTTCTTGTGACATTACCAATAAGTGTGATGTGTCACATGACCCTCTTCCTATTGAAAAAACAAAAGTTGTATCCAAGATGGCCGACTCCTAAATGGCCACCATGGTCACCGCCCATCTTGAGGAGTTTGCCCCTCACATATACTAATGTGCCACAAACAGGACTTTAATATCACCAACCATTCCCATGTTGTTACGGTGTATCCATATAAATGGCCCAGCCTGTAGAATGATAGAGTTGAAGAGCATCAGGAGGATTCCTGCATTTACAGTCACTCTAAATGTCTCTCAGACATTTGGCTTTTCTACTCTATATGCTCAGGGTGACTTTTTTATGACGATTCACCTCAGAAAACAGTCCCACAGCATGTGCTAAAGAGTATTTGGACACTTTGCCATTATGTAAACGCCAAGGGAAACCTAATGGCTGGAAATTTAGAAGATGAAATCCTCAATTTCTGCCACGGCATCCCATCTTCCTGTGTTCAAAAATGACTAGCCAACAGAAGGTAAAGGGATAAGTTCTTCATCATTCTTTCTGCAGGAAAAGCAGCATAATGTGAAACAGGATCCTTGAAGATTTATTAACACATCCACAAGATTTTGTCCTCCAACAACCAAGCCAGATATTAGAAAAAATGTAGAGAAATAGATAAGACTGGTTGAACTTTAAGTCATTGCAGAAAAAAGCTTTGCAGGAAGGAGAGGGGAGGAAAAAGTGACTCACTGCTGGATGGAAAACTCTCTATGACCTCGTAACCCTCACACATACTTTCAAATGTTAACACATGTCTTCTTGTACAGCATGACCTTGTCTGACTCTCTCTCTCCGCCTTGTCTTTTTCAGTAGACTGGTTATAACCTCGTGTAAGATCCTGATCCATAACAGTTAAAATGGGAGGGGTGGAGGAGGCGACTCAAGCTGTGACATTTATAGCAGTTTACTTCACAACTCTCTAACATGACTTCTGGTCTTTTCATGATCATTCCTTTTTATTAACTTTTAGAGTAAGTTTCCTTTCATTCTAGGTTTATAGCTTTTCAGTCCACAATCAGGAGTTTTATTCTCACTCACTATTTTCAAAGTAAAATTGTAGCCATGACAGATGTTTTTAGGGAAAAATGCCAAACTAGTACACTGCATGCAGTCACAGAGAATAACTAGGAAATATAGTTTACGTACCAAAATGGTTCATCTTTGACATTAATTAAAGCTTAAAAATATCCAAATTTACTCGAGTCAAAGTATCTCAGATTTCACTTTTATGTGTATGTTTGTTACGACGGGTAATTTGCTATTTAGGAGAGACTTAAAACAGTATTCCCACTTTGAACAAACAGCTGGCTTGTTTAGCAAACTTATGCAAGAATAATAGTAGCATTAGTATTATTGTTTCAGGCTTGCTCTGTTTATCTTCTGTCTTAGTGTTTCCTGTTTTATTTTGGTAGTCTGCTGTCCTGTGTCAGTGTATCCAGCTTTGCTTCCTCTGTCTCATGATTATCCCCAGCTGTGTTTCCCATCCCGCTGTTTTCCTGTAGGTGTACTTAAGTCTTCAGTCTTTGCCTGTTTGCCACGTTAGCTGTGTTTAGTGAGTGTTTCATGGGCTCTTGTTTATGTATAGTGATGAGCTTGTAGTGTCCAGAGTCTTTGCTTTGTTTGCTTCTTTCTACTTTGTTTTTGAGTTTAAGTTCCCAGTGGATAAAGCTGAAACTGTAAGTTAATTCTTCTTGTCAGAGTCCTGCGTTTGGGTCCCACCCCTGCCTGCCGCACAGCTCACCTTGGTACATATTGTAATTTTTTTGTAAGTTTCAATGCAAACATGTGTATTATCCAACTAACTGAAGGAAACAAAATCTAATTTATTGCGTGCACTATACAGAGGTATTGCATTGTTTTATACCACTAAATTTCACTTCAGTTCTTTATATGTTAGAACCGTTCGGTGGCTGGCTGACAGACCAACAGCAGCATCACCCATTGTACCACACACTTTCTACACTGCCTTCACCAGCTCGCTGCAGGCAGCTTGGCAGTCCCTGAATTGGCAGGGAGTGCACCACGCCGACCATAAAACCAGCTTCACCTTCCAAGACCGCCTGTCTGGTTTGATTGAAGTATTCAGTTTGAATGCTGCACTGTCTTTAATCAAGATATTGAACATCTGAACATTGATCATCGTGAGCCTGTATGATCAGTTTAGTTTATTTGTACTGATATACCAACAATTCACAGCAACAGATTCTTCATTGTGTTATTACTGTTAGGCAGACCTTATGATATTAGAATGAAAATGCTAGCAACCAGTCGATCTCCTATATGAGCGACCACTTGTTGGTGGCAGGAAAGAAAAAGTCTTTAAACAGGAAAAAACGTTAATCAGAACCAGGCTCCAGGGTGGGCAGCAGCTGCTTTATGGTGAGGAGAAGAAAAAGGATCGAGAGTGTTGATCAAAGGTGATTCCATGCAGCAGTGACATAGACCTGGGAGAGAAATGCTCATTTCATCATGTGACTTGTTCTCATATAGCATCTTTATACTCTACCTCAGGGGTCAGCAACCTTTAACACCCAAAGAGCCATTTGACCCGGTTTCCACGCAAAAGAAAACACTGGGAGCCGCAAATACTTTTTGACATCTAAAATGAAGAAAACGCTGCATATATTGTTTTTTACTTTAAAGCATCATTCACACACATAACATGTGGACCGCTCCAAAGCAGATGCACCCACCCAATATTTCAGCCTATCAAGCAAAATTTGGTGGTCAATGGTATCGAAAGCAGATGTCGGGTCCAACATGAGCAGAGCTGAACACTCGCCTGCATCGCTTTGCATCAAAATGTCACTGGACAGTTTCAGTAGAATGAGTGCTACAAAACATGACGGTTTGTCAAGTAAACATCTGTAAGCTGCTCAGCAACAACCTTTTCTAAAATCTTAGCAATAAACGTAGCAATGATTTGGAGATTGCTCTGTAATTGTGAAGAAGAGCAGGGCCAAGCGTAATCTTAAAAACAAGCAGGGACCAGCTCGAGTAAAGAAACGGGCAAAAACCTTCTACAATAACAGGATAAGATGCTGGCTGGTTATTAAAGACCTCATATGTGGATTTACTCTTTCACACAGGGCTGGATACATATGGCTTTGTTTTTTCTTTAATAGTAACTGAAACCAGGATTTAATATTTTTTATCTATCATTAAAATTAGTTTGATGATCTGAAAAATGTAAGTGTGACAAATATGCAAAAATACTAATAAATGTGACAGAGGCCAAAACCGCTCTACTCAATTCACAGTGTCCATGAGCTAACTCAGTGTAGTTCGTCTGAATGTTAATGAATGATGAGAGGACTGAATCAAACCAGAAAACACTGGGCCCTAAAATAAAAAGAAACGTACAGCCTAAACATGATTCTCAGTTTCTTTTAGAAGAACTTACAGTGTCAGATTATTTATTCTAATGCAGTGAAAAGTCGTCTTTTTTAATCTCTGCTGCAAATGATTGTAAGAAAACTTGAAACACACCTAAAAGTAAAACGTCACCGGTGTTAAGAATCAACCATGAGCTCAACTGTGTTAGAAAAGCAACAGGAACAGAGGGAGCTCCATCACCTCCACTGTTCTCCACCACGTTACAAAGCCTGAGCTTCAGCGTGTTCTCTATGTGTTTTTGTTTATGGCCCATTCTTAGTAGGCCTTGTATGCGTGTCTGTCTGTTTGCTGGGTTTTTTTGTGCCCTATATGTATGAGTCAGTGTGAATGACTAGTTTACATTTTCTTTATATTCAGCTTGAGTTTAGGGAAAACCGAGCAGTAATGCCACCTTTCGGTTCTTCTGTCTCTGCATGCAAATATCAGCTAAACCCAGACGCTCAGTACTGCATCAAAATTTCTGTTATCTTCGACTTCTAATCAAAACAATTGGATTTGAAATGTTTATAATAATGCACAATGAACTGGCCTAACTCCTAATTCCTTACACTGGAGGGGAAGAGGGATTACTGCTGGCACTGTGACAGTCTACAGTTTCTACAAGTACGTTTGGCATGTAACACAGTTGCACTTAAAGTAGAGTAGAAAAGCACTATCTAAGAACCAGTTCAGTTATGCGAGCTGCAGCATGCTGGCAGCACTGGTTCTACTGGTCAGTTTGACCTTGAGTAGGCTGGACCAGTGAAACTCCTCTTTCTGTCAGTTCATATTTAATTGTTTCTCTACGTGATAAAGAAAAAGCTGCTGTGACACAGAAAGAAATCTGTCAGCACGACTCTTTGGACTTAAACTGTAAGAAATAAATGTGCAAAATTACAGAAAACGTTCTGAGAGCTCAGACGACTGTCCAGTTTTTGTTTTTAATAACTGTAGTTTTTAAAAGCCTGAAATTTAGATATTAGAAAGCGAAAAATAGACATTTTTCTGTCCTTGAATTGTTTATTGCTTACTGACTGTGTGTAGTGTGAACGGCCATCAGGCAGGAAAAGGTGTCAAACATATAAAAACTAGTGAGCAGCAGATCAAAGAAGTGTGAACGGCTTCAGGCACATTCAGACCTGTGAGACTCACACTGAGCCTCTGTGCTTCCTGCCTCTCTGCCACAGTCAGCATGCCACTTTGTACATGCTGACTGTGGAATATTCAACACTCAACTATAAATTTAGGCTTTTTCAATGAAGCAATTTTTACTCAGTGTTTTCATAAAAGCCTTACTTTTATGGATTCACTGCTACAGCGGAGAACACACACGAGGTTTAAGACCTGTGGCTGAAAATAAAAACGGGCATCACTGTATCAGTTCTGCACTCACCAACATCATTTCATGTTTTCACTCATTTCTTCACTGTTTCCCGACGCGATGCTTTTAAACCCGACTCCCCGTCTCTCTGTGGACCTGGCCTGTACCACTACATTATCTGTCCTCAGAACTAAATGTCAAAGTTTGTTCAGTTTGTGTAGTTCAACAGTTTCTCCTCCTCATTCTTTCAGCTTCCAGCGTTGATCTACTTCCCAATAGCTTCAGTATGACTCACGAAGCATATCTAAACACTCAGCAGTTGTTAGAGAGCGGTGTGACGTCGCTGCTCCGTCCTTCAGCGTCTACGCTCTCCTCCACGGGCTTCGCTGGCCCCTCCTCCTGTCGGGTCTCCGCCGAGCGAGCGGAGGAGACTCACCGCTCGTTCCCCGACGGAGGTTCACAACCAGGGTCACTGCTTAAAGCAGTCAGTGATCAGGAGGACTGTACTTTAAAATCGTTTTTGCTTTTGGGGGTTTTCTGCAGCACGTCATCTTAAAGTTTCGGTTTTAACAGTGTCGTTAAAATGGGACACAGGAGCCCCCCTGCAGGAGAGGAGGTAAGGATATCTGCATTTGACTGCAGTGCTTCAAGCAGACGTTTATGAAACCTTGCTTCAGCGCTATGTGCATCATTCAGCAGAGCCTCAAAGTCATGCATGGGGGATGAAAGTGCTGAAAGTAAAGTTGACCTTTGACAGATTATGACTGACATCTCAGGCGAGCCTTTTCACCAGAAAGTGAGCAGCTGGGTTTTTCTGTACTCTTTTCATTGTTCTGTCATTATAGTGACTTTACAGGCAGCTGCTGTGACGGATAATCCCGCAGATGAAGATGGATCTTCCCTCTCAGTTCGTCCTAAACACTCTGCTGGTGCTGATTATTGTTCCTCTTGCCACTTGTGGCTTCTGCCCCCGACTTTGCTCCTGCCCTCAGCCCACCGAGCTCCACTGCACCTTCCGCTCCCTTCTCACCATCCCAGCAGCTATACCCAAACACGTGAAACACATGAACCTGGGGTCAGTCGCTCTGGCATCCGTAGCATTGATTTAGCATGGTTATTAAACTGTCAGTGACTGGATTAAACACTTAATGCAGTGAAATGCTTTATGTAAAGACCGAGGCTTAGGAAGTGCATGAGTTGGTTTCATGTCTGTTATCCTCTCCACTCTGGTTTTGTTATTTAAGGTTCAACAAAATTAATAACATCACTGACAAATCACTGATGGGCCTGAGGAAGCTGGAGATGCTCATGCTTCATGGGAATGACTTTCACCAGCTACCTGATGGAGCGTTCACGGAGCTCAGTTCACTTCAGGTGCAATGACCTAAATCAATAAATGGTGGCAGGGGGATTGTTGTTTGAGCAAAACAGTGAATTTTAATGATGAATCCATATTAGTCTGAGCCTTTCATAATCTCTCATATGGTATCTCACACACACATATGATTATGAGTGTATACATAAAGCCTATATCTCCTAAAATGCTCGGTTTTAATACAATAATAACTATTTTACTAATGTGCAAAAGAGTCAGCACATATTACTGATTAATTCAACACGAGCACTTAAATGAGATTGTGCAAATATCTTAGATTTATCCACACAGTCTAGTTTTAGGAATAAAAAAGCAAAAGATATCTGAACCTGGGCCAAACTGTGAATCGAAATTTACAAAAGACATCCAACTTTAATAATCATTTTATCTGCTGGACAAATTCCTGATTCTTCCTAAGAATTTGTAAGATATGAAGTAAAAATTGTGTAATTTTAAATCCCAAATTTCTCCCTGAAATGTTAATGAAACAAAGCACTGACACACAAACTGTATGATGTATATGTGCCTTGATGCTGAACCTTGATGCCTGGTTCATGTATGTCTCAATGCAGCAGAAACTAGAAGTACTCTAATATGATGAGCAATAGAGACGTTCTCTGTTCTCCCTGCTCACTGATGTAGATGCTGAAGATGAGCTACAACAAACTGAAGGAGATCAGCAGGCACGCTCTCCACGGTCTGTGGTCTGTGGCCAGGTTACACCTGGATCACAACCAGCTGGAGTACATCCATCCAGACGCCTTCCAGGGCCTCACTTCTCTCTGGCTGCTGCAGCTGGAGGGCAACCAGCTTCAGCAGCTGCACCCAGACACCTTCACCACCTTCACTGTGAAAAGCCATTTTCATGTCTCAACTCTGAGGCACCTCTACCTGTCAGACAATGATCTGGTGACACTTCCTTCCAGGCTGGTAGGGACCATGCCCCAGTTGGAGAGCCTGTACCTCCATAGAAACCCTTGGATCTGTGACTGCAGCATGAGGCGGCTCCATGACTGGAATAAAAAGTTTCCAGGTGGTATTTTTAATATGTACGCTGCAATTATATTTAGAGCTTTCTTTTTGTGATGGTTAAAGTAAACTAAGACTCAAAATGCATAAAATATTCAAAGAGACGTGATGATCTGATTTTATAACGCTCATGCTCTGTTCTTTGCCCAGGTGTTGTAAAATGTAAAAAGGATAGGACCCTTCCTAGTGGCCAGCTGTGTCCCATGTGCTCGTCTCCCAGACACCTCCAGAGAAAGGACCTCTTTGATGCGGAGAACCTGGTCTGCAGAAGCCCCGTCATCACCTTTCCTCACAGGATGTCCACACCTAAGGATGTTGAGAGTGAGGTTTTGACCACAGAGGATTTTATAGAACCATTTGGAAATCTCTCGTTTGGCCTATCTGATGAACATGGGAATGAGCTGGATCTGATGTGTAATATTAGCAAGTCTAATGAGCTTACCAAGATCAGCTGGCAGCAGAGCAGTCAGCCTCAGCTGACCAACATCACAGTGGCGGTAGATCTGGACTGTCCAGTTAATAGAGAAAAATATGAAAAACTGTGGAGGCTCATAGCATACTACAGCAGTGTGCCAGCACATTTACAGAGGGAAATTATTCTAAGCAAAGACCTTCATCAAACCCATATGTACAGACAGGACTCTGAGAAAGATGCCCTGTACTACACAGGTCTCAAAGTTAATATAACAGCCCAACCACCATGGCTGCTGCAAACATCTGTGAACCTTCAGCTGAACCGGCTTCAGTCGTCAGCCAGGATGGCAAAATTGAGTATGAGCACAGAGCTCTCAGAGATGGTGGAGACGGAGGAGGTGCAAAGACAGAAGAGGTCATGGGTCACGATTGAGTCAACAAACACCAGTCAAAAAGTCTTCAGTGCTATCCTAGGAAAGCAAACTCGAATGAACTGCAGCGTGCACAGTTCAGGTCAACCAGTTATTCGCTGGATGCTGCCAGATGGCTCCAAAGTGGAGGCACCGTACTCAAGTCCAGGCAACAGACTGTCTGTGTCCCGCGGTGGAACGTTGATTATTAAGGCTGTCCGCCCCACAGACGCAGGAAGTTACTACTGTATCGCCAGGGCTCACGAAGACTTTGCTGTCTTGCCGTTCTATCTGACAGTGCAGGAATCCTCCAGCCCTCCCCCGAGGGACGAAACATCAATCAAACCTAGTGAGGTATTTGTAGGCAAACCTATTTCCCTGCATTGCACTGCATCTGCCTCCCCCGATGCTGAAATTAACTGGATTCTGCCAAACAGCAGCATCGTGAGTTTCCAAGCCAACTCATCCAGAGCTTTAGTCTATTCCAATGGCACTCTACATATTCCACAGTCCAAGTTATTAGACAGTGGTTATTATAAATGCGTTGCCATGAATCAACATGGTGTGGATACACTGGCCACAAAACTCGCTGTTATCAGGCACAACTTCAGGAAGTTTCCAGCAACACCTCAGTCAGCTTCAGGAGTCAACACTCAAATTAAAATCCCCACAGAAGACACAGAAGAAGCATCAGGGGACACTGAAGGCACTCAGGGTGGGGCTCCAGTGAGCCACCTGGAGCCTTTGAGAAGGAGAACTCCAGGAGGTGTGGTCCCGAGCAGGAGGGGCATTCACCCGTCCAGGCACTTCTGGCGGAAGCCCCCAATGCTTCAGCAACCAAGAGGATCGCGTGTTGTAGACAGGAAGAATCCTACTGACAACACAAGGAGGATTAATATATCGAAAGGTAAAATAGATCCACAGAAATGGGCTCATATTTTGGCCAAGATTAGAGATAGAAAGGCTCAAAATGCTGTGACACCAGTCCCAACTCAGCACACAACAGAGAGGAAAGCTGCAGAGGGGACAACGCAGTCAAATGAAGCTACTAAAGGATCAGCAGACAGTGTGACTGAGCAGGCACGGCAGGGTTTTTTCAGGACGCTGCACACTCCTGTACACAATCCGCTGTTCAAAACTGATAAACAAAATGTACAAGACCAGGCCACACAACGTGTGACATCTAACAGCAACATTATAGACAACGCACACAGCGTGCAAGCTACAACAGCACAGACATCCAACGATGCGGTCTTAGACCTACACACAAGTTCAAACAGTGTGTTTTCCCCACAGGCCACATCTGTTCCACTGTATGCTGTCACGTTCTGGCAGTCGCTCACAAACACAGATGTTAATGAGGATAAAACAGCTGATTGGTCCAAGGAATCACAGAGGCATGTCAATACAGATAGACTAAAGGTTATTGCCAGTTCGAGGAATGATAACGAACCCTTTTTGAAAAGGATCCTTTCAGTAAATCCAAACAAATCAACGAAAAGCAAAGAAGAAAAATATCCTAGTGAGCCTGTCATAAAATCTGATGATTTGCAGTCTGTAGCAAGGGCATCTCCAACAACTGGCTCTGAAGGCTCTGAATCCCCTCCACGCCTCCAACAACATAATTCCAGGCGAAGGAATGGGAGTCAGAGGAGGAGGCCAAACAGAAGGAAACAAAAGCTTGTGAAATCTGTCCCGTCTATGGCCATCACACCTGCCAAAGCTGTCCCAGCAACTGTCAAGACCACTCCCTCCACACTGCTAAAAATAGCTTCCTCAGAAGTTACAGCAACCAATCCCAGTACCACTGTTCCATTCACTGGCAGCCAAGAAGCGTCATCAGGAAAACTGAGTCATAAAGAAAGCACAGCCTCCAGGCACGACCACGAGGCAGCCACTAAACCCTCCTCCCCACCAGCTTCTTTCCTCCAAACAAAGGACAGCCATCTGCCATTATTAAAAAGCACGTTAGCGGCACCATCGCTTCCAGCAACTTTTCCAGAAGTGGGTGATACAAAGACAACCTCTCAAGCAGCCTTTGGAGTTTCAGACTGTCCACTAGAGCACTTCAGTGCACCAACACCGGCCACTTTGCAGCGGCTTATAAACACGCCTGCTCCACCTATTAGGCTTCCTGAGGAGACACAAAGGTCAAGTGTTATGGGTGACCTTGGGCCTCTGCCAAGCTCTGACAGCTTGTTGGTGGGTTTTTACGCCACCAACACTTTAGAACTGCAAAGCAATGTGGAGGAGAGCCAACTGGGCCAGCAGTACACAACTAATGAGGGGATGCTGTTGAATGAGAGTGGGGAGGGGTTTTTGGCACCGCTGTCCCCATCCTCCACGTCTTTGATCGACCAAGTAATCAAGACAACCTCTGGGTACACTCCCAGTGACTTGACTGTGACACCAAGCACACTTTCCAAGGATTATTTGGAGACAGCTCTGGGTGTTACACAGACTTCTGCAGTACCTGAAAATTCACATTATACTTCTAGTCAAAGTAAACCCTCAAAGGTAGCTCAGAATCTTAAAGAAGCTCTAAATGAAAATGTTTTTCCTTCTACTGCTAGTACCTTTAAAGCAAAACCTACCTCTCCTGCCACTCCGAGGCTTGATCCTATAATGCGTGTCAAAGTGACAGTGGATACCACACTTCCCAAAATATCTTCCACAGAAGCCAAGATGGACTCTTCACTGAGGACCAGCATGCAGGAGACTCCCCGGATCAGAGTCGGCCATAATGAAGACCAACAAATAAACCCCATCATTAACATATCAGAGCCACGGAAAGAATTAAACTTCCAGCCCACAGCCCAGTCGGCAGACCACAAACCAACTAGCACACGTCTGACTGGCAGACAGATCGTCTTACAGTCGGTCACCTCTGCTCCGACTGCTACAGTCCAAACGAATCCGCATAGAGGGACACTGTTAACAAGTACTCACAATGTGTCCAGGAAGCACCAGGTACCTACACAAGGATCTGTTCCAAGAGGAAAGCCAAGGATAACTAAGACTCATTTCCAGACGTTCACTGTTAAAGCTGAAACAGATGCTCAACTTCCCTGTGAGACCGAAGGTGACCCAAAGCCCTTCCTGTCATGGACCAAAGCTCTTAGTGGTATGTATGACTCAACCTCATTCATTCTTTTTTCCATACATTTTCAGAGCCATCATACTTCTGTCTGCTGAAACATGGCTATGAAAATAGAAAACATATCATTTATTTATTCAAATGGAAACATCCAAAAATATTTTGATGTAGTGAAATGTTAACCAGAGCAAAATGTAACTACCTGCAGACTTATATAAATATAGCTTGCAAAGATGTTTTATTGGAAATATTGGCACATAGTATATCAAATAGCAGATTATCAGCAACATTTGCAAGCATATCAGTATGTTCAGACATTCCTTATTACTGTAGATGTGTTTCCATATAACCTCCATGACTGACGATGCTATGATGTAGATGATGCACTTGTAAGATTATGGTTATAGTCTTGAAGTTTGTAACATTTTTATAATCTATGTTACTTACTTACTTTATTATGATATGAGTTTTTAAAAGGGCCTTTAGCCTGCTCATAATTAAAAGTAACTATTTTGCTCTTATATGGTACGGGGTTTTTTTCCACGGTTGGCAATCACACTAAAATATTTGCATTTTTCAATAAGTCCTCTCATTTATTGTATTTTTGTACACTATGTAAATGTGACATCAATTTCTCTTACGCTAAATATTTTATACTCTCAATTATTTTCATCTTAAATTTTATTCTGTGTTTGAGAAAAGACTGTGCAATTTGTGTCTGTCCACTTTTGCAGGGGCGAATATTCCTCAGAACACCAGGGTCCAGAGGTTTGAGGTCCACCAAAATGGTACATTAATCCTCAGGAGCACACAGCTCACAGACGGAGGCCAATACCTGTGCACAGCGCAGAACCAGTACGGCACGGACACGATGCTGGTCAACCTTGTGGTCTTGTCTCAGCCTCCGCGGGTCCTGCATCCTCAGCACAGAGAAATGACTGTGCATCTAGGTGACAAAGTCAGTGTGGAATGCAAAGTGGAAGGGCATCCTGCGCCCCGGGTCACATGGGTACTCCCTAACTACGTCCATGTAGCTGCTGGTTCCGTTTCTGTTCCGTCTCAGCAGCACGTAGTTGTTGGAAATAACGGGATCCTCCGGATCAGCCAGGCCCGCTATACAGACAGAGGGATTTATAAGTGCATTGGCAGCAGCGCAGCTGGAACTGACTCTGTTTCAGTACGTCTTCATGTCCGAGCATTGCCACCCGTGATTCAGCAGTCACATCATGAGACTGCCACCATTTCAGAAGGCAGCCCTGCCTACATCCACTGCACTGCTACAGGTTCCCCTCCATCTGTTATTCGCTGGTTTACACCTGATGGTGCACAGCTCACTGCATCCTTAGACACTGGACAGAACCTAATTGTTTTCCCCAATGGGACTCTCTACATACAGCGTGTGGGCAAAAGAGATGCTGGGAGATACGAGTGCTCAGCCAGTAACACAGTGGCATCCAGCAGGAGAACTGTGATCCTGAACATAAGGAAGAATCTGTCCTCTGCCAAGGCCAGTATCACCTTATCATCACCCCAAAGAACACATGTCATCTATGGGAGTAGTTTGTTACTAAACTGTGTGGCAACAGGACAGCCAGAGCCCCGAATCCTCTGGAGGACACCTTCTAAGAAGCTAGTAGATGCTCAGTACAGGTGAAACGTAAATCTTGTAATGAAACAAAATGCTCAAACTAAGTGTTGTCATTAGAAATCATTCAAAGCAATCTTAATTATTAATCATATGCATCAACTTTGGTTGTTTGTTTTTTGCAGTTTTGACAGGAGAATCAAAGTGTTTCCCAATGGCAGCATTAGCCTTCATCCAGTGACTGACAAGGACAGTGGCGATTACTTATGTGTGGCTCGTAACAAGATGGGCGACGACCACGTGCTGCTGCGGGTACACGTGCTGAGCAGACCAGCCAAGATCGAACAGAAGCAGCAAAGATCCAGTCAGGAGGTTTTGTACGGTGGGGACCTGACGGTGGACTGTGTGGCTTCTGGCCTCCCCAACCCGGAGATCAGCTGGGTTCTGCCGGATGGCACGATGGTTAACCCAGTCAAACAGAGCGATGGTGTCTCTGAGGGGCGCAGTCGCAGGTACGAGCTGTTTTAACTTCTACAAAGTGCTCCCAGTGTCTAACACAGGGGGAAAACACCTTCACCAGCCAGCATTTGTGCTGTCTGATCCAAGTTCTTCTGTGTAGATGGAAGTTTAACCATTTTTAACCCTGGAGAACCCATGGGGTCAGATCCGACCCCATGGGTTCTCCAGGGTTAATGAAGTTCTATTCTGTGGTGATGCTTTGTTTATCAGAAGGATCTGTGAGTGTGGGAACCTAGTCACTAGAGAAATGACTGAACATCCATCTTCCTTTAACTGTTTCATGAACTTCTGGGCATTATTACAGAAAACCGAGCTAATCTTCTTTCTGTCTCTGTGCTTTCCCTTTTGCTGCAAGAACTCGACTTAACTGTAACTTAAACAATTCTGCCACCATGGGGTCAAGAGCAGCTACAGAGCAAGTAAATGAATTATTTAAAAGTACAATATTGCTCCAATAAATTGTATCCATTTAAACAAAAATGACTAAAAACATAGCTTTGCTAGTTTGCCTTATGAAAAGTCTGCAACTACCCCATAAATATGTTGAAAGGTGTCTTATGTCATTGGTCTCATTTCATTAAAACTAGACTCCCTTGGAAACGATTAGTCGAGTCTCTAGTGCTCAAAGCTCACTAAACTATTTCAACAACCACACAAAGATATAAACACAGAGCGTGGATCGTTCACCCGACCGCACGTAAACAGGCACGCCGTCGGTGCTGAAGGCCGACGTCTCACAGATTCTGATGCTGCAGGTTTTGTCTCTCTCCATCCAAAATTCACTGAACCAGCAGCAAAAGAAGATCCAAACTAATCTTCATGTTTGATAAACATCGTTAATTCCCTCTGACTTTGGCTGTTTTGCTTCCACCACAACATAATCACACTTCCTGCACAGCTCTTTCTCTCTCAGTGAACTTCAAGAACAGTTTACCATACTAGAGAAATCCTAGAGTATTTAAAAGTAGAATGGGAGGCAGAGCCTTCAGTTTTCAGGCCCCTCTTCTGTGGAACCAGCTTCCAGTTTGGATTCAGGAGACAGACACTATCTCTACTTTCAAGATTAGGCTTCAAACTTTCCTTTTTGCTAAAGCATATAGTTAGGGCTGGACCAGGTGACCCTGAATCCTCCCTTAGTTATGCTGCAATAGACGTAGGCTGCCGGGGGATTCCCATGATGCATTGAGTTTTTCCTTTCCAGTCACCTTTCTCACTCACTATGTGTTAACAGACCTCTCTGCATTGAATCATATCTGTTATTAAACTCTGTCTCTCTTCCACAGCATGTCTTTATCCTGTCTTCCTTCTCTCACCCCAACCAATCACAGCAGATGGCCCCGCCCCTCCCTGAGCCTGGTTCTGCTGGAGGTTTCTTCCTGTTAAAAGGGAGTTTTTCCTTCCCACTGTCACCAAAGTGCTGCTCATAGGGGGTCATATGATTGTTGGGTTTTTCTCTGTATCTATTATTGTAGGGGTCTACTGTGCAATATAAAGCACCTTGAGGCGACTGTTGTTGTCATTTGGCGCTATAGAAATTAACTGAAATTTAATTAAATTAACAGATTTCAGTCAGACTGAAACATCAGGTGTAATCACTAGTTATTTTTCCTTTGGTAAGAAAAGAACTTCATGTGACATGAATATGTGAAGTTTAAATTTAAATAATGTAATTATATATGTTGTATTAATTTAATACATTCTCTTTGTTGCCAACCAATGAATCCAGTCATGAAAGTGTAACAGTGAGTAACCATTTCTTATCCTTCTCTTCTGGAACTACATGTAGGTATGTGGTGTTTGACAATGGGACACTTTACTTCAACAATGTTCGCATGCCAGAACAAGGTGACTACACATGTTACGCGGAAAACCAACATAGCAAAGATGAGATGAAGGTCAGAGTCAAGATCAAAGCTGCACCCTCCCCACCGAAAATTCAAAATAAAGACCCACAGACTGTCAGCGTTTTCTATGGCAATGAAGCTACACTGAAATGTAATGCCAAAGGTGAACCAGCGCCAGTCATCACATGGTTATCCCCTTTAAACAAAGTGATTTTCCCTGCATTAGACAAATACCAGGTTCTGGATGATGGGACATTGGTAGTTCAAAAGATCCAAGGTTTTGATAAAGGTAACTACACATGCATAGCTAGAAACAATGCAGGACAGGACCGTGAAGTTACCAGACTCGAAGTCTTGATAACACCTCCAGTGATCAGTGGGTTAAGAGGAACTTTGAATGCTATCAAAGTAACCGCAGTTCAGAATCAGCAAAAGCTGCTGGACTGCAATGTACATGGAAACCCCAGCCCTCGAATCACTTGGCTTCTGCCAGGAAATTTGACCCTTTCTGCTCCATATTACAGCAATAGAATGGTAGTTCATCAGAATGGTACCTTAGAAATCCATTCACCCAAGGAGACAGACTCGGGGCAGCTGGTTTGTATTGCTCGTAATGAAGGAGGAGAGGTCAGGTTGGTGGTCAACTTGGATGTGAAGACAGTTGATGAGAGGCCACAAATTAGAGCTCCCAAAGCAAATGTTCAGTCACTGAGTGTAGGCAATGCTGTGGCTTTGAATTGCTCCTTTGAGGGCTCAATACTACTGCCTGTCACCTGGATCCTGCCCAGTGGTACACCTTTGCGTAGTGGTGCTCGGTTCTCCAAGTTTTTCCACCAGCCTGACGGCTTGCTGATCATCAGCAACCCCTCTATGGCTGAGGCTGGTATGTACCGCTGTCTGATACATAATTCAAGGGGGCTTGTGGAGCATACTGTTACACTGTCCCCAGGAAAAAAACCAGAGATCAACAGCAGATATAATTCCCCTGTCAGTGTCATGAATGGGGAAAACCTTTGGCTTCACTGTCAAACCACTGGTGAAGCACTCAGACTAGCATGGACTCTGCCTAGTGGAGTCGTCCTCAGCAGACCACAGAGAGCTGGGCGATACGCCATACAGCCCAATGGAACCCTTGCCATTCAACAAGTGTCAGTCCACGATCGGGGTCCCTACGTTTGCCGAGCTAGTAATGAATATGGCAGCTCCTTGCTCTCCACTGTGGTAAATGTAATAGCATACGCACCTCAAATTACTAACGGCCCTCCCTCTGTGACTTATGCTAAACGTGGAGTTGCTGTTCAGTTAAACTGTGTAGCAACTGGCATCCCTAAAGTTGAGGTAGCATGGGAAACACCTGACAAAATTCGTCTGGCTGCCAATGCAAAGCCAAAGCTCTTTGAAAACAAGTACCTCCTTCCGCAAGGTTCCCTCATCATCCAGAATCCAACACAAAGAGATGCTGGCATCTACCGATGCACAGCCAGAAACGCCATTGGCTTGGACTCTAAAGCTACAGTTCTCAACGTGTTCTAAAATGTCACCGTTCCTCTTCGTCTGTTGCTGCCCAAACAACTGCCTGATTAAAAGGAAGTGTTTAATCACCACATGTAGTAATAACTTCAGTTATAATGATGAGTTGATTAAAACCTGCAGTGATGCTTTGAGTGTTTGCTCTTTAGAGGCCGTTAGTTGAAGACACCGAGTGCCAGTTTACAGTTTTCACCATTTTGCAAACCTCCCATTTCAAGCATGTAGGAAATATATGCAGTTTTTTTGTTTTTTTTTTATAGAGGACCAATTCACAACAACGATTTCCTCAGGCCACTTTACATTGTGAGGTAATTAGCCTACACAACTGGAAAGAGAAAGCAAAAGTAATTGTCTTGTGCTGGCACTTCACACTATCAAGCAGAATAGCTGTGTTCACCTGCTATGTGCAAGACAAATACTGTAATAAAGATAGACTTAAATAATATAAAACATCGTTGTTTCAAGTGACTCAGGGACGTGGAGCGTGCATGCCAGCATGCAAAACACAAAATGACTCTTTTATTCAGTAAAGAAGTGAAGATGATGTTGATTCGTTTTAGTATAAGATGCTTATCTTATCAAGGATGTGCAATGCTTTAATTTATTTTTCTAAACTTTTGTAATATAATTGTTAATTGGAAATCTACATTTGTATTCAAACTAAATATGTGGACAGCGATTTTGTTTTGCTGGCTTGTGATTACCTCAGCTGCTTATGATGCTGCCGGGGTGCGATGTGCAGGTTATGGCAGATGGATCACGCCTAACCACAATCGTCTACATGAGACTGGTGCTAAATGAACAACATTGGAATAATTAGCATTTACGCCAATGACTGCCAAACTGTTCAGCATGTTAAAATGTAGCCTGGCGGGACAAAGCTGTGCAAAGAGTTACTCTGCAGACCCGGCCTTAAACTATCCGGCTTTGGCTCTATCAGCTCCACTCAAAGTTAATCACGACAAAACATTTTATCCTTTGGCTGATCTCCAGTTGATCAGTGAGCATATATTCCCAGCTGTATGTGTACCTTTTCTTCAGTGGAACAGTTATTTCTGACAAGGACAGATGATGTCAGCCTGTAAAGAATTGCTAAACAGCTCATTTAATTGTGAAATACTTTTGAACTTAATAAAATTGACTGAGAATATATGTAATTTTGTTGTTGTTGTATTTTTATTTAAAGAAGCTGAAACTGCTGGTATCCTGTGCTTTTCATAATAAAGGCCCAACCTGAATATTTCCATGTTTTTGTACCTTGGTGCAGATTTTTCAATAACTCACAGCAACGTGGAGCATCTTTGAATCTGCTTCTGCAGAGTGCTGACACTGTACTACGTTCTTATATGTAAATAATTTGTGTCTGTCAGACTGTGATGCGTAGCAGTTTTCCTTATTTGAATATAAAATTCCTCCACATTTCCACTAAGCTCAAAAACAAAACCTTTATTTCTGCTGAGGTTGGAAAGGGAACAAATTGAAAAAGTGATGACTCAAGAATGTTTTGCCACTCTGCTAAAAATGTTTGTAGTATTTTCTTGGAAATATAACTTTCTAACTCTAAATAAATAATTCAAGAGTGCAGTTTTTGTTTAGCTGGCCTTATAGATCGAACTTTGCAATTAGGACGAGGGAAGCTGGTCGCAGCTACGCTGAGTCGCCTCGGGGAATACAGCCACAGTCTGCAAAGCTGTGAGGAAATCAATTAGATTAGCATATATGTCCTAAAACAATCCCACTATGAGAATTTTAGCATCAGCTACTCTTTTTGTGACAGCTGGTATCAGAATTGTCAGGGTTAATCAGTAAACGGACAGATTTTCTAAAGTGCTTTTCCACTCTCCCGGAGCGCAGTACTCAACTGTGGTACACCACCCAACTTCTCAAATGCTGTGCAGCTTTTTCACCAGTAAAATGACTGGAATGCAATGGTGCATGTTTTTAATAATGTGGCTACAAAGATTTAAATGCAGAACTGAATAACCTTGAAGTCTTGGTCTGTGACCCAGGAGGTACTAGGCTACAGTTTGGAGATGCCACCACGGATGGTTTCCTCCTGCTGTAACTGTGGTTTTCTCACTGATCAGGATTATGTAATGCCTCTCCTCTGGGTGTTTATGCTCTTCATATGTACCTGTTACTTTGTTGTGCTTACCCGCTCTGACTTCAGATGATTTACAAAGGGAAGTCAAATCATAGGAAATGGAAAAGGACCCTTACTTCAGGGATTAGTGGTAATGAAAGCATGTGCCCTCCTGCTCAGAAACATCAATATATGGAGAATCTGCTTTGATCTATGGATGACTAGAGATTGTCACATGATGTCACAGCTGACTGATGAACCCTAAGCTGGGTGAGAGGCACTTCATGGCTGCGTAGCAGAGAAGATAAATGTAATGGTTAAAGAGAAGAAAATGCTTTCTCTCTTTGGACCATGAGAATAAGGACGTACAGATGCCTCTGCAATGAGAGCAGCACTAGCTCATCGTAATGATCAGATTTGGAGCTTTGAGCTAACTGTGAGTGTTAATGTGGCAGGTTGCTCATTTGTGACAAAGACACTGAGCTGAATGCTCGCGCTCATTCTAAATCATATCAGAGAGACTGAAAAAGGGACGAGTTTATTTACTGGGAGACTGAGACAAGCTGCCTGATGGTCAGCCAGTCCAATGAGATTCTGTGCTAACATGTTCACTTCACCATTTCCATTTAATATTTACCAGTGTTCAACACTGTAACCAAAATCTTCTGTGTTCTATAATCAGATTTTTAAATATACATTAGCTTTGTTTGGCATCCAAACTTCAGTCAGTTATAAAAACTATTGAGACCATTTTATCTGTAACATCTAAATCCACTGGCAGTGGGGCATTGGTTATCACTTTGTAATACAGTGTCCTGCTCTGGCCTTGCCGTTTACATAGACATTATTCTGACACGTACAAAGTGTTAAAGAATAAACACCTGAAATCCCACACAACAGGGGGCAACCCCAGCAGTACACTACGGCCCATCACACCATCCAAAGTGAGCACAAACAGCCTCCCCAGATCCCAATCCAAGCATGGGATGCAATAAACCTGATCCACACATACCTCCACCTGCAGGACCAACCGCCTCTGACACAGTCCCTGTGACAACCCACCAGGGTCAGAAACAACAAAAGTAGAAGAAGAAGAGGGACAAACATATCATATCATCATCTGAAAAAGCTTCTAGTTGACTTGTATACATTCAAAGATTACTCCCACTAGGTTTATATCTGGGACTCTCCACCATTTGACCTTAGAACTGAAGAAGCTTCTCGGATGAGAGGTGAAACGTCTTCAAGCAACTTAAAGAAGTCCAGACGCTTTTCTTTGCAAGCTCCTTAGACTACATTCAAAGAGTTCTATTGAAATGAGGTAAGGAAAAAAACAGAAGCATACATGTTTTAAAAGCATCTATAGTTCTGAATTTCCTGTTTAGTTAGGTGAGTTTCCTTTCATGCTCCAAACAACCTCCCATCTTCTATTCTTAATCTCTTATCCTTGACCTCAATGATGATGCCATCAATCAAGGAAACGTGTGAACATATTCCAGCTTCAATCTGGGAGACAGACACTCTGTACTTTTAAGATTAGGCTTAAGAATTTCAAAAAAGATTTTCACCGAGCCGGACCAGGTGACCCTGGATCCACCCTTCTCAGGATGCTTGCTCAAAAGGGGTCGTCTGATTGACGGGGCTCTCTCTGTGTCATTTCTGAACCGAAAATAAATCTTTTGCTATCAAAAATGTGTTTTTTATTCATCAGATGGTCTGAATATAACAGAAGTTATTCATTACTATGCTATGCATGATTGGAATAAGTTTTAAGTAATTTGATTTATTTATGGGGTTTTTATTGGATTGTATAACACTTGTGGTCCTCGTGGACAAAAATGACCCCAAAGTACAAAGTGTTGCAAAGAACCATATTTTCACACCATACTGCTTTCAAACATCTTTGATCTTGGATCACTGATGTGTGGGGTCAAGCACTGGTCATAACAACCACAACAACAACAACAACAGGCAGCACTATGAGGAGGAAGGTGCTCTATATTCAATGAAATTTTATTTATACAGCGCCAAATCACAACAACAGCCGCATCAAAGTGCTTCATAATGTAAGGTCGACCCTACAATAATACATACACAGAAAGTATGAAAAAAGTACATTTTTTTACCATGTTGTGCAAAGCAATGACCAGTAGAACAAAGCACATATTGTCCTCTAATAAAATGAGGAGGAAGAATCAACGATCAGTTTACGACATCCTGAGTCTGGTAGAGAAGTTTTAAAGGTGACACAAGATTAATCATAGAAGCACAAAAAGGACATAATTTCTTGATAAAGACACAATAGATGATCATCGTTCATGACACAAACGTGCTCCTGTGAGGTGTATGGAACAAGTGGGTGTTCCTCCTGCTGTGATGTAAGATCCTGGTACTGATGTGACTGTATGAGCACCAAGTCCCCTTCAGAGGACTCTGTCCAACAGAACATCCAAGTAAACCAGGGAACTATGAGATACAAACATGGGCAGCATGTGATGCAGGTCCAGCTGTACATGGAACATGCTCTTGTGCGATGGCAAACCGTCTGTCCTGCAGTCAGGACACGAGTTGTCCCTAACATTGCAGGTTTCCAAAAGAAAACAATCACCTGTAACAGCTTGTTTACTGTATATGCCCCTTGGCCTGCAACTGCAGAAAGAATGCTGTCCATGATGGGACCAGTGCAGAGGAATAAACCTGAGCTTCCTCCTGCACTTGGGTCAAATATGGACACGCCTTTGTCCTCATGAAAGTTTGCCTTCACTCAGACTCATGCCCTCCTACCATGCCAAAATATAGAAAACTGTCAGGCAATGAGTTGGAATAAAGATGAATAAAACCTTGAAACACAGAGATGGATGATATTTTATACTTGTTGCTTTATAAACAGTCAAAGCAAACAGGGTCATTTTTGACCCCTGAGGACCACAGGTGTGATTATGTGCTGCCAGTAAAAAACTTGAAGTAGTTTAAAAACAGCTTTCTAAATTAACTTTGACATAAACCCGTCTGTGATCATCTGTTAAAGCAGCCGACTCTGGTTGTGAAACGATCCTCACGATAACTGATGATTTCATTTATTTTTTATGCAAAAACAAAAACATTTTATAATAACATATACAATAACTTTATTTATACAATAACATTGTATAAATAAAGTTTTATCAGATATAAATTTGAAATGGAATAAAGAAATTGTGTCAAAATGTTTGAATTAAGTTTTAATTAAAAGTGGGGGAAAATCCACTTCATAGTAATTAAGTATCAATCAAATGGTAAATGGCCTGTATTTATATAGCGCTTTACTAGTCCCTAAGGACCCCAAAGCGCTTTACATATCCAGTCATCCACCCATTCACGCACACATTCGCACACTGGTGATGGCAGCTACATTGTAGCCACAGCCACCCTGGGGCGCACTGACAGAGGCGAGGCTGCCGGACACTGGCGCCACCGGGCCCTCTGACCACCACCAGTAGGCAACGGGTGAAGTGTCTTGCCCAAGGACACAACGACCAAGACTGTCCAAGCCGGGGCTCGAACCGGCAACCTTCCGATTACAAGGCGAACTCCCAACTCTTGAGCCACGATCGCCCCGTATCAAAGGAAATGGGACCACAGCTGTGATTATGTGCTGCCATTTAAAAATTTGAAATGATTAAAAAACAAACAATTCTCACTAAAGTTCAACATACAGCACTCTGTGGTTAGTCAGACAGTCAAAATAATCTAAACATTTAAATATTTTATTGTCTTGTTTTATTTTTGCTCAAAAACAGACGATACTTTATGTAAACAAGGTCTGGTGGCCCTAAAATGTAAAATGTTGGGTAAATTTTGTGTTAATGTGTTGGTCTTAAGTTAAACTAAGGTGTAACACTGAATTGATTGACAATTTATACTTTGTACTTTAAAAAACACTCAAATGAAGTGGGGACATTTTTGACCCCAGAGGACCACAGGTGTGTGGAGGACATTATGAGGGTTAAGCTGCTGCCAGCGTAGTGCAGGTGACTGTCACACAACAAAGGCTGAAATAATCTAACCCAGCTTTCTGTTGGTCATCCTAGGTTACTGCAGTTACTCGAATCATTTCAAGAATTGTATCGCCTCCGTGGACTGATCTCTTGATTCCTTTTAGTTTTCAGGACTTAATGAATGAGGTGGTCATGTGAACTTATTAACCCTGTCATGCATGAACTATGCCAACCTCAATCAGGACTTTTATTCATCTTTAGGCATGAAAAGATGAATAAAAATCCTGACTGAGGTTATCATAATTCATGCATGAAACAGTTAAATAACAATAATTACAAAGAAACACATCATACATCTATAGTAACATTAAAGGACCAGGCAGTGCTTGGAGTGACACATCAGTGTCCAGTGTAGGGGTTTAAGTATACCATCAACACTGACACGAATACAAGACAACAGCCTTTGCATAGCTGTCCACTGTCGTGACTACTATGTGTGAAAGGGTTGACTTATCCCAACTCTGCACTCACACACTAATCTTGAATGAATTAGAATGAAGGAGGAATTGCTTAGAAAGCCGGGCACATCACTGCTCTTAGCCGAGGCCTTCTCACATCTTTACTCTTGCTTTACATTCAGCACACTGCATTGTGTTGTGGTGACAACATTATAGGAGAAATGCTTATGAAAATTACATGCACTGTGCGCCCATTGGATAAGGATCACACAGCATCCTGCCAACAGCAGAGAGACAGCTATTAATCTCTGCTTTTGCTTCTGTGATGAGCTGAGAAGATGGCCACTCTAAAGGACCACAGTGCCCCCTACTGGAAACATTAAAGAACATCCTTAAGAAATAAGGTAGTGAGAGTGTGTGTTTGTGCAGATGCACACATGGGGTGGCCTAGGAAGTTTTTATAAATCTGACTACATGACCAAAAGTAACAGCTCCACAAAACAAGCAATTTTGTTGCAAGTTGATTCAATACCAGCTCAGAAATCACAAATTAAACTGGTGCTACTGGTTTCTCAAAACCAGCTAAAACAGAAAGCAGTTCTTATTACACGTTAAAAAGCAGAAGCCATCATCAATCATTTCACCTGCTTTGGTGCACATTAAAGAGACACCAGCTACACTATGGCGTTATTTTTGTGCCTCTACTCTGAGTGCACATAAAAAAATGTTGCAAGTACAAATGTTGCATTTTGAGAAGAAAATTATTTTGAGCAAAGAAAAGTTTAATTTGAGTGAACAAAATTCATTGCTGTGTGCAAGAACTGCATTTCAGTGTTTGCTATTATCCATATACACACAATAACAGATCTCTGCTCTGTGAGTGTTTTTTAAAGTACAAAGTATAAATTGTCAATCAATTCAGTGTTACACCTTAGTTTAACTTAAGACCAACACATTAACACAAAATTTACCCAACATTTTACATTTTAGGGCCACCAGACCTTGTTTACATAAAGTATACTTTATGACTGCAGGACAGACGGTTTGCCATCGCACACTAGCATGTTCCATGTGCAGCTGGACCTGCATCACATGCTGCCCATGTTTGTATCTCATAGCTCCCTGGTTTACTTGGATGTTCTGTTGGACAGAGTCCTCTGAAGGGGACTTGGTGCTCATACAGTCACATCAGTACCAGGATCTTACATCACAGCAGGAGGAACACCCACTTGTTCCATACACCTCAAATGGCAGCACGTTTGTGTCATGAACGACGATCATCTATTGTGTCTTTATCAAGAAATTATATCCTTTTTTTGATTCTATGATTAATCTTGTGTCACCTTTAAAACTTCTCTACCAGACTCAGGATGTCATAAACTGGCCGTAGCGACTCTACTGGATGCACGGCAGTAAGAATCAACACACCCACATATGCCTACAGCTGCATTCGGTCCATTTTTCTTCCTCTCTCGTTGTCCCTCCTTGTTCGTCATTGAGTTGGCTGTAGAGCAGGTCATCTGCTAATTGGATGGTTGTTGGTTCAATCTCTGTGTGCTCTAGTCTGGAGTTCTTACCACGGTGTCCTTGGGCAAGTTACTGAACCCCAACTTGGTCTCTGATGCATCCATTGGCATGTGAACGTTAAAAAGCAGAATACAAGCAGAATACACTGTGTATAATGCTTTCAGTACTCGAGTAGAAAAGCCACTGAAGGAGTATGGGACCTGGCACATGTGCTTGGACTGTGGTAGATCATCTTTCTCTGAGGCACATGAGAGAGTCAGGCATCGTCTGTCACTGGGAAGGTTAGAAGACCAGATCAGTGTTTCCTTACATTACTGCAAATGGAGGCTTGTGAGCATACTTTGTGTGTATGTATTATTGTAGGGTCGACCTTACAATACAAAGCACCTTGATGCGGCTGTTGTTATGATTTGGCGCTGTATAAATAAAATTTCATTGAATATAGAGCACCTGCCTCCTCATTGTGCTGCCTGTTGTGGTTGTTATGACCAGTGCTTGACCCCACACATCAGTGATCCAAGATCAAAGATGTTTGAAAGCAGTATGGTGTGAAAATACGGCTCTTTGCAACACTTTGTACTTTGGGGTCATTTTTGTCCACAAGGACCACCAACGTTATAAAATTCAATAAAAACCCCATAAATAAATCAAATTACTTAAAACTTATTCCAATCATGCATAGCATAGTAATGAATAACTTCTGTTATATTCAGTCCATTTGATGAATAAAAAACACATTTTTGATAGCAAAAGATTTATTTAGAGGAGAAAAATTACCCAAGGACAACACAAACTAGATTAAAACCAACGGTGGTCTTAGTTGACTGTTGTGTTATCAGTGTTTTGTGTTCAGAATTGCCACTCACTTATGCCCCATTAGTCGTGAATGGACTATGCTGCTCAGCCCCGGTGGATACCGGGTCTTCAGCCACAGTTTTAAGACCCGATGTGGTGGGAAGGGGGGGTAGGATCCTCTCTACCATGGTGAAGCTGCAAACTGTCATGGGAGAGTGGGCCCCCATGCTAGGGGAAGCGCTGCTCACCCTGAGTGTGAGGAGGAAGTCAGTCCACTGCTCGGTATGGGTGGCAAACTGTATACTGGGGCTGGAGGTACTCGGGGCACTGGACTGCGTTATTTATACAAGCAGGGGAGGGGGGGGGGGGCACTCTTGTTGTTCCTTGACGGGTGTGTTGTTCAGTTGTTGAGGCGGCCACCCCAACCTGATCAGCCTACAGCCCACGCCATGTCTGAGCTGGCAGCCGACTCCTCCCCCGATCTTGATGATGTTCCGGCCGCTCCCAAGGACCCGCTTACACCAACCTCAACTGTACCCTATGCTGCTTCATGCCCTCCCCTTCCCCCCAAAGAACCGCCAGACAAGGACGGGAGAGTTTAAGCTGTGAGGGGGGTGTGGGAGGGGAGCTGCGATGGACTGACTGCTAGCAAGCAAGGCTTGCTCTGGCAGCTGCTGCTGGACTTCAAGGACTGCTTCTCCTTTTCAGAGGATAATATGGGCCTGGACTGACCTCATTCAACATGACATCAATACAGGAGATGCACAGCCCATTCAGTTGAGGCCTAGACACCTCCCCCTGGCCAGACGGGTTGCAGTGGACAGGGCTCTGCAGGAGATGCAATGTGCTAGACTCATTGAACCATCCAACAGCCCCTGGGCCTCGCCAGTTGTTATAGTTCCAAAGAAAGTGAAGGATGACTGGCGGTTCTGCGTAGATTTCCGGCCTTTGAATAAGGTGACAAAGAAGGACCCACATCCGCTACCATATAGATGAGACCCTTGACACTGTGGCAGGATTCTCATGGTTATCCTCCCTAGACCTACGTAGAGGGTAGTGGCAGGTACCCCTTGCACCAGAGGCCAGACCAAAGACCGCATTCATTACCAGTTGAGGCTTATGGCAATTTAAAGCTCTTCCTTTCGGCCTCTGCAATGCCCCTGCCACATTTGAGAGACTCATGGATAAGGTGCTCACTGGAATTCCCCATGGAGAATGTGTGGTGTACCCATAGCTGGACTGGCCATCGGGCATACCGGGCATTTGCCCGGTGGGCCGCTGGCGATTTTTTGTTTTTATGGGCCGATGGATTTTTTTTTTTTTTTTTTTTTAGGAAGGGTATATATAATGAAAGGTGTTGGATTGGCCAATTGGTCATGATCGACTCTGGGCTGGACCAATTACAGCCGAGGAGGCCGGATGCACCCTCCCCCTTGTTTAGCAATCACGTGATTTTCGTGCATTGCATGCCGGTAACTCGTGGCAAAACAATCCAAGTACCGCATCAAATGCAAGCATTTGCAGCACCGCAAAACGTTCATTCTCCGGTTCCAATACCTTCTTGTTTTTTCTTTGCCGCACAAAAAAGTATGTACAAAACAAAAGGAGAACAATGCCGGTCCGTACAAAGACAGACTCGACAAAAAGACAAAGAAAAGATACGAGGAAAAAATCAAAGGAGTGAAAGGGTCAGACCCTTACGAGCACACAGAGTGGACAAAATACGTTAGCGTGCTGCCCAACTTTCACCACGCTCAGATTTATAATTATACGGTTCTTGGAGTGAGTGCATAGAGATTGACAGACCACGTGACTTTCGCGCATTGCATGCCGGTAACTCGTGGCAAAACAATCCAAGTACCTGCATCAAATGCAAGCATTTGCAGCACCGCAAAACGTTTATTCTTCGGTTCCAATAAATTCTTGCTTTTTCTTTGCCCCCCAAAAAGGTTCTGTACAAAACGAAGGAGAACAATGCCGGTCCGTACAAAGACAGACTTGATGAAAAGTCAAAGAAAAGATACGAGGAAAAAAATCAAACCAGTGAAAGGGTCAGACCCTTACGAGCACACAGAGGGACAAAAGACGTCAGCGTGCTGCCCAACTTTCACCACGCTCATATTTATAATTATACGGTTCTTGGAGTGAGTGCATACACTCATGAAGTTTAGTAACTTCAGGTCACTGCAACAAGCCCAGGTACAGTTTACTGACGGATGGGTACAGGACCTTGAAATGCACCGTGTAGAACGAAAGACCATCGTACGTATCATAAGTTTACCAGTCTCACAAATCGTCGTCATAAATACACATTTGTTAACCGTTTATTAATAGGACCTTTGAGCTCAACGGTAATTAATTAGTAGTGGAAATAATTTCTGGTAGCATCACAGAAATGTAGCAGTGACAATAATACTGTATGCTGTAATCGCACTGGACAATTAGTGATACAAAACAACTGTTTTATCCTGTGAATAAAAGTATATGTTTTTGTCAATGTACCATAATAACAGAAGCGAAACACAATATTGTGTCAGGACAATTCACTATTTATGCACAATAAACAAAGGAGCATAGCGCCACAATTTCTGTTCAGCGCCAGACTTGCTTGTAACCTATATCACCAATTATGTTATGAAAATGACGTATTAACTACTACAAAACTCTGACCTTTGTGGAAATGCTTGGAGCAGACTAACATGTGAGCTGGAGTGTTCTGGGACGTTATATTTGGTATATCCAGACCATCCGTCGGCTCTTACTTCGGAAACATGGCTTAAAAAATTTCTCTTCAACGACGTAATCCGATAAAAAAAAAAAAAACTATCTCTTTACCCGTCGGCTTCCCGTGGCTGTCATGCGACCGGCTATTGCAGTTAATAATACAACAGCTTCGTGCCATTTTTTGGGTTTCTTTTTATCGCTGTGTAACTGAGTTCAATTGAAAGCCTGCGTGCGCTAGTACCTCTTGCCACAAGTTCCCAGAATCCTTTGCGGTTTTACCCCTGAATGACGTCACATTTTCAATCTTTATCCTGGTGGGCCGGTCTCTAGTCAAAATGCCCGGGCCGATTTTTTGTCCCGGTCCAGCCTTGGGTGTACCTGGACGACATCTTGGTACATGGTGTTTCTTTCTACGTTGCCCTTGGGGCCCTCAGACGGGTCCTGGAGAGGGTATTGGCAGCAGTGCTAAAACTCAACCCACAGAAATGCTGCTTCATGCAATGTCAGGTCACGTTCCTAGGCCACTCACTGGGGGCTGGGGGGGTCGGCACCATGGATGATAAGATCCAAGCTGTGAAGGACTGGCCCACCCCAAAATCTGTGCAGGAGTTACAGAGCTTCCTGGGCTTGGCATCCTACTACAGAGGGTTTGTAAGGGGTTTCTCCTGCATAGCTGTGCCACTGTTCCATTCCAGTGGACAGCAGGCTGCCAGGGAGCTTTCACCTCACTGCAGGAAGCCCTAGTGGGGGCCCCAGTTCTCTCTCCGCCTGACCCCACACTGCCCTTTGTCCTTGACACACATGCCAGCAGTGTCGGATCTGGTGCAGTGCCAGCCTAGATGATACCCGGCGGGAAGAAAGTGGTTGAATACCATAGTAGGGCCTTCAACAAAGCTGACCGCCGCTTTTGTGTCACAAGGCGGGAGCTTCTCGCAGTGGTATGTGCCACACGCCACTTTAAGTACTACCTCGGGGCCTCCACTTCACGGTCAGAACTGAACATGCTGCCTTGCAGTGGCTCATGTCTTTTAAGGAGCTAGAGAAGTGAGGAACAGTGACAACCCCAAAAGGAGGAAATCGCCATGTTGTCACAGGCCACAAAGGGACTCTGGTCCATGTTTAATGCCGTGCGGCAGTACGATGGAGTGCTGCAAAGGGGCTGGAAGGAACCAGCTACGGGCGAGATGAGGTGGCAGTTGGTGGTCCCGCGGGCCCTGCAAGAGATGGTGCTTCACGCAATGCATGGAGCCCCAGGGTCTGGCCACTTTGGTGTCACTTAAAAACTCTGTCGCCTCCAGCAGGGATTCTATTGGGCCCGACATAGGTCGGATGTAGAGGACTTTTGCCACTGCTGCGACAGCTGTACAGCACGGAAGGGGCCCACAACCAAATCCCATGCCCAACTCCAACCGTTTCCAGCAGGGTACCCTGTGGAGAGGGTGGGGATGGACATCCTGGCTCCTTTTGCCCGCACAGAACGGGGAAACTGCTATATCCTCACAGCTATGGACTACTTCACAAAGTGGCCAGAGGCACACAGATTGCCTAACCAAGAGGTCGAGATGATTGTGGATGCTCTGGTGGAGGGGATGTTCATCAGATTTGGGGTGCCTGTAGTAATCCACACGGAGCAGGGCAGGAACTTTGAGTCCCGTGCGTTTGCGGCCATGTGCGAGAAACTAGGCTCCCATAAGAGCCATACAACACCCTTCCAACCACAGAGTGAGGGACTCGTTGAGAGATTTAACCGTACACTGGCAGAGCAACTGCCGCTAGTGATGGCTATACATCAACGTGACCAGGACACTCATGTTCCCCTGGTCCTCATGGCATATCATTTGGTGGTCCAAGGCTCGACTTTGTGCTCCCCTGCCCTCTTGATGTTGGCAAGGGAGATTCGGACTCCAGCAGAAATGATGATGGACCGACCCTCTGATGCTGATGAGGATCAACCAGGTTCTGACTATGCGAGGAAGCTCCAGGATCGCATGGAGTCTGCTCATGACTTTGCTTGAAGGAAACTAAGTGCGGGGGTGGGGCAGAAGACGAACTACAGCATCCATTCCAGAGGCCGACATTTTGACATTGGGGAACTGGTCTTGGTGTACAACCCCTGGAGGAAAAAGGGCAGATGCCCCAAGCTGGACAGTAACTGGGTTGGGCCCTGTAAGGTTCTGGAACACCTGGGAGAAGTGGTGTACAGGGTACAACTACCCCCCCCAAGGGAAGGAAGGTCGCCCTGCACCAGGACACACTGGCCCCCTATCGGGGCACGGACAGACCTGGACTCCACCCCTACAGACTCTTCCATCACCATTGTGACTCCCCCTACAGTGAGCCCCGTGAGCCTTGGGCCTGTGGCCGCTTCAGATGTGGCACCTTCGCCCAAGGAGGCACCATAGACCACCAGGCCACCTGAGAGACTTTATCCGCCCGGCGAGGGACTATCCTTGAGTATCCTTGAATGTGTAGTAGTCTAGAGGCCGTTTGGCCTGTCAATCAGATCATCTACCAATGGCAGAGAGTCTGGAGAAGAGCATGTGTGTGGTTGGCTGAGAGTGTTTGGGGGTGTTAGAGAATGTTGTTGTGCGTGTTTGCAGGGGAAAAGGAGCGCAAGTTGGGGGTTTGTTTTGACTCAAGAGAGTGCGTTTTTCCCTCTTGTTTTGGCGTTGGCTATGGCACACAGTAGCCGGTGTTACTGTTCCTAATATAACACCAGGTAACCGGAATAACGATAGTCTCCGTCTTCTGTCGGAGGGACGCTACAATACTAACCGAAAATGGATTTAGTTACATTCTGGACCATGTTTCCCGAATGCAGTAGCTAGGGAGCTGATTGGAGACCAAAACAGCCAATCATAAGTTTTGCATCCAAGTCTGTGATTGGTTGGTTTTGTGGCACATTTGTAACAGTGCACAGAAAGAGTTGAGCGTGCAGAGAGCAGAGATGATGTGAGCGAGAACAACACACTGAGAGCAGATGTCTGTGAGCGCACAGAGCAGAGATCTGAGCAAGAGCAAATGCCAACAACTGAGCGAGAGGGGCTGTTATTGTGTGTGTATATGGATAATAGCAAACACTCAAATACATTTCTTGCATGCAGCAATGAATTTTGTTCGCTCAAATTAAACTTTTCTTTGCTCAAAATTATTTTCTCCTCAAAATGCAACATTTGTAAATTCTTTACGTGTGCTCAGAATAGAGGCACAAAAATAACACCGTTGTACACTGACAATAAGAAGACAACCTCCAAAAAAAGAATGGTTCTGCAGGTATTGGCCACAGGTGTATCTTTGCTGTGTCCATATCACTGTTGCAGGCATGAAGCGGCAGCTGAGCTCATCGAGGAAAAGACATCCTTGTGTGCGCCCACAGGGCTTGTTCCATCTCCCAGCAGTCTCATGAGAGTGGAGGAGACATCGGGAGACAGGGTTAGGGTTGGAGCCCACTCCAGTCAACACTGAGTGAACGAGACCTTGATGGCTGAGCTGCAGGTCCTCTCATCCACTACTCTGAGACATTAGGCCTTTTCATTGTTGTACTGGTCAGATCGTGTCAGTGCTGAGGTATGTAGAATTTGGTCATTATTTAATCGTTCATATCAAAAGTCATTTAAAACCAACTCAAGGACTGCAACCATTTTTAATGGGAAAAACATCTATTAGCCATCAGTGAGTGTTAGTGGTATCACCAGACAAGTTCCAGTGTTAAAGGTTTAAATATTTAAACAAGCATGTGTATAGACAGACTCCAGGGGTCAAGCATCTGCCTTTTTGGCCTTTTCCTTTAAGGTTTTACAACCTATTCATCTTGGAGTCACTCTTGTTCAGAATTTCTGTAAATTCTATGGATTTTCATTATTTATAAGGATAGTCATAAATCTTTATGTGTTTATAAGGACTGTCTTAAAAGAATCGATCAAAGTTTGCATGACTCGGGATATGAGTAGCATGACATCTTGCATTTTGGTGTTCAAATGATCCAAGTTTGAAAGCCAAGTGCATACTTAAAGTCAACTTCAAACTATCCATCCATCCATCCGCTTTCGCTTATCCTTTCAGGATGGCGGGAGGTGCTTGGAGCCCACCCCAGCTGTCTTAGTGAGGCAGGGTACACCCTGGACAGGTCGCCAGTCTGTCGCAGGGCCAACATATAGACAGGAGACAACCATTTGTACTCACATTCACTTCCACATTCACACCTATGGGCAATTTAAAGTTTCCAATTAAACTATCTATATCATATTTTTATGATTCTCACATGCAATATTAATTTTGCATTTGCCACTTCCAGCACAAAGGCTGTTCCTGCCACAGCGTCACCTACTTCCAAGGTGCATGGAGAAAAACAAGGGTCCAAAGAACACTTGGAGTATAAAGAACAGCTTTGATCCTTGACCAACAGGTTTTGGCCTGTGGTCATTGTCAGAGAATGATGAAGACTAATCCAGCACAATACCAAGAAAGCACAGGTTAATAGAACAAAAAGAAAAGAAAACTACAGAAACTAAAACGGGTACTAGCTCTCCTCTGTCCTGACTGGGCCATCTAGTAATAAGCAGCAGAGGGGAGATACTTTAAAAACAAAACAAAACCATCTATGAACGATGTAGATGTCTATCAGACTGCTCAAATAAATAAATCAGTAAGTAAACAGGTAGAAAGCGTGTTACTGTGTGTAACTTCAGTTTTTATAAATAGTTGTGTGCCCTTCTATGTATTAAGGCATGCAAACTGTCAAACCCCAGCATTTTAGTAACCACACTACAGAACATGGAAACACTAAGGCTGATGAAGTTTGACATTTTTTAATCCAAAAAGCGGTCCAGCATCCTTTGGATGTTTTGAAAGGCATCTCTGCCGAGGTAGTCCACCTGTCCCATCTCCCACAGCCTGCGGTGATCCAGCGGCTCAGTGTCTGCAGGTGTCTGCCACGACAAAGTGGGAAATAAACATCACATAATTATTCCATATAGATGCATTTAACAGAAGTCTCGTTTTGAAATCTGGCCGGATTTGAATTCTTACACAAAGACAACACAGTGTAAACACAAAGAGTCAGTGTGAATCGTCTGTGAAGAGGAGGAGGAGTATCACAGTAGCTAAAAAAAACAAAACCACCGCTCCACGAATCATGTTCTGGCAACACAAGTGAAGCTTTCACAAGCTGTCTGCTACTCTGTGCCACACATTTAAGGGAACACTGACAGTCAAAGGACGTTTCAACCAGTGCAGTAGCTCTACTTCATTCTGAACAGATTCAACTGGTACAATAAACATCGATCTGAAATATTGTAAGTAAACCAAATCAAAATGATAACTGCCACCAGCATGTGCTCTGTGCAGTTTTGAGCAACCAGTGTTGCCTTGAAAGAATGTGCCCTGCATAGCGCTGGCTCAGACACACCTCACTGAAACCTTTAGTTATAAGTTGCTGTGAGCCTGGAGAACGTGCTAATATTTCCACACTACGTCTGAGGGGCCGTCAGAACTAGTCTAAGGAATGACATAATTACGGTTTCATTTGCGATTCTGTTGACAAGCAAAATCTGCAGATTATTACAACATAAATTGTTTTACAGAACATAAATTTGGCAGCTGTAAATTCATACTTCTACGGTTTAAAGGACTACATACGGGATCAGCAGCCGTGTCTGCAGGAACGTCACTGCTTTCAGAGCCTTCTGCCCCCAAAGGTGGATCCTCAGCTTCTGACTCCTCAGACGATCTCGACTCCTCCTCCAACTGTGTGCCATCTGTGTGGGAACACTGCAGACGCAGGAATCATTTTACTAAACAGCAAACGTGATTGCATGTGCCGTACGCTGTTGTAAAAGCTTCTACATCACCTGATCGTGGGGATAACTCTGCTGATGCATGTTCATAGCTGTGATCATACTGGAGGGAATGTGGTTGTTCAAACTAATCGTACAAGCTTGTATAAACACAGTGCATCAAGTTGTAATGAATTAAACAAATGACCAAAGACAACGAGAAGCTCGGAGGCCCGTGGCAGACAGCAGGCTGTATCCCTGTCTTGTTGTGTTTTTTCTTCCTGGAGTCAAATGAAGTCAGGCTGAACTACTACGATCATTACTATGATATATGAAAAACACAACTAGCTAATAAGGTTATTCATTAAGCTAATTAATGTACTGATAAGAGATTATATCGAATGAGTACTTACAGGAAAAGTCTGACTTGTGTTTAAAGTAGTTAATCCCCCTACTCTGACTCATGAGATGCACAGCTATGACAATTATATTTAGTAATAAACAAAAGCAAAAAATGATGCTTCAACAAAACACAGAAACTGTCCAAGAGCTTAACATACAGATCAGCATGTCAGTCTCAGCTTACCACAGCTGGTTCAGACTGTGAATAAAGGTACTCTGGAGGAGGAGGAGGAGAAAAATGTGCAAGCAGTGAATTCGAGGTGTCCAAGTTTTCTGTAAACGGCATCTTGGCTTCTCTTTCTTGGATCTGCACAAAGACAAAAAAAAAAAAGGAGGATAGTAAATGTTGGGCTGACAACCAAGACCAGCGCTGCACAGCCATCTGACACGTCTAGCTGCCACGTTCATGTTGCAGCCAAACTCTGCAGCAACTTATGTGACAGATTGACAAATCTTCAGCTACAGAGGGAGAAGTCAGCAGTGAAAACTGGTGCTGGAGCGGCTGCAGAGAAAACGTGCAGAGCATCTGCCAAACGTGGCAAAGCAACACTCTTCACAATGGAACAAAATCCAGCAAACTGGTGACAATGTATCCTTACATGAGTCCAACAAAGCATCGGATTTAAACCAGACAGTGTGAGTAAGCCAGTCTGGTGCCTTCACTACAACATCATGACAGTGATACTGGTTTACTAACAAGGACACCACCTGTGAGCTGCTGTACTGCACAGGCACATGATGGTAAAGCAGAGACATCTCGGGGGTTTCACTATCAGCCTGATGGCTCATCCCATGTGAACGTTTGCATAGCTCAGTTGTAACTCATGCTGGTAACGTCTGCTGCTGTTTAAAGCCAATCTTTAGCTTCAGATGTCATTTTTGTCTTTGTCCCACTCAGATCCCTTCCTTTGACTCCTGGTGTGTGACTTTGGACCTCCACCCACCAGTGAGTCCCACACCTGTTCCGTTTCCCCCGATTAAACCTTTACTGTCCTACCCGCCCTCGTGCACATTCCTACCTGTTGTGGTTTCTTCTGCTCTTGCTTGGGCTGGACAACTGGAGCAGATGACACTGTGTGAATAAGGTATTCCTTCCACCACAGAGACACAAACTGCTCCATGTTGTGTGAGTAGCTGCTGTTTCCCTGCGAGTTCCAGGGTTTGTCTGCTCCAAGGAAGTGGATGATCTTTGCATTGTGGCCAAACCTGCAAGAACAAAACTGTAACTCCAACATGTCCAACTGTGGAAACCAGTAACACAGAGGAGACTGAAACCCACACGGTTCAGAGTATTTCCCAATTTATCAATTCCTCAAACCTATATTTATGTTCCAGAAGGTTCATTGGAGCGTCATCAGCTGTCACCGTTTGTTTTCTGTCAGTTTATTCTCGTTTCATAAGAACTCTATCAGTTGTGTTCAGACTGTAAGATTACATTCACAGTCAATGCAGAGATGCACAGTTAGCTCAAATTAAAAATGAACAACAGAAAACGTGCAGGGCTTAAAAACCCTCCTGATCCTAATATTAAGGTACACTACAATACTACAGATGTTATACTAAAAACACACTCAAGCCAGATAACTGCAGCATCCAATCAACGGTCGCCTTCATAGACCAGCTGAAAAGTGTCACACTAACACAGAGATGAAAAAGAAGCAAAGCGTTGTCGAAAACACCAGGACACATTCACACCAACAGGGTTATGGACCGGTGGCCTTCTGCTACAGCACTTTTCTACTTTACCCGACTGCCTCATTCACACCAGCACGTTTCTATGTATAAGTGCTTTCTAGCCAGCATTTTTCATACAGAGCTTTTCATGCCACATTCAAAACTGCAGCATTAAGACTGATCATGTACAGCAGCAGTTGGACATGTATATATCATATATATCATGGAGCATTCAGGAGTCTGGAAACTTGGCAGTTCTGTACCGAGCACAAGGGTGAACGGTCAGTGAGGGCGTGTGGAGTCAACTTTAACGGCTCTGCTTCGACGGCATTGTGCAAACACATCCTGCACAGATGGAAGAGGACAGCTAAAGCGACAAGACGAGCATAGAAAGTCCACCTCTGAAGAAAACTAGATTTTGGAGTCCAGATTAAAGAGATTTCTCAGAGTGATGTCAGCGACTGATCTGTTATCAAAGTTTTATTTCAGTGCCGACTGCACGTCTAGCAAATATGTTTTCACCTCAGTGATGCAGGCAGCAGATGATGCTCCTGTGACAATAAATACAAAACTATTTGATTTATGCCCAAAACAATGACATGCATTATAGGACTAGAACTAGCCTTTACACGTGGAGATATTTAACTGTGGGTTTTAAGTGGAAAAGAACCACAGGCAGCGCAGACACACTCACTGTTGGAAAGCAGGAAGGTAGCTGTAGACTGAGCTGGCACTGAGGTTGTAAACAAACGGTAGGTGTTTACTGAGGTCTTCCACTGACCAGCTACTGAAGAAAGAGTTCAACAGTCCTTGGTCTCCTCCTGTCAGCACACAAGAACAAAGTCCACAATAAAACAAACTCAATGTATGGTTTTTATCTTTTGTTCCCCTTTTTTTGTGTGACTGTGTAACAATTACCCAGGTTTGAACAATAAAGCAACACAACATTTACAAGGACTGCGGCCATTATTTTAGTAATCGAGTATCCTATTGATCCTTCCGTGCATTTTTTGAGTATAGGCCGCAGTTGATAAACGAAGCATCGAAGCAAAGAATTTGTCCTCAGATCAGCTCAACGGCTGCAACGATTCATCGAGCAATTCAAGGAATTAGATTTTTTTTTTTTTTAAATCTTTGAAACAAAGTCCTGATATAAAGAGCTGAAAACAGGCCAAAATCTCAATATTCTTTTATTTTATTCTTCCTAAAGTTTGGTAGGTGTGCAGGTGCTAAAGGATCCTGCACATTAAAAACATGATGTTATGTCAGTGCATTTGATGCAAAGCTGTCCAAGAGTTCATTGTGAAAGGGTTAACTGTGAGATCCACACCCACCAGAGGCTGCCTGTGTGTGTGTGTGTGTGTGTGTGTTCCTGTCTAGCTATCTTTGTGAGGACCGTCATCTGCATTCTACTATACTTGTGAGGACCGACAGTCACTTGTGAGGACACACTCACCGGTCCTCACAAGTTTGAAGGCATTTTTGAGGCTCAAACAGTGGTTTTAGTGTCAGGGTTGCAATTAGGTTATGGTTCGGTTTAGGGTCAGGGTTAGGCATTCATTTTTAATGGTTAGGTAAGGGGCTAGGGAAAGCATTATGTCAATGAAGTTCCTGACTAAGATAGCTGAAGTCCTGGTGAGGCTAGGTTGACATAATATAATGCATTTCTGAATCAGACCAGTCACCGCTCTCTCCCTGATCAGAACGAAACCAAAAGCTGACTGAATGTTTTTGTTGGGAATAAAACATCATTGACTTGCTTTCTATGAGCACATGACTCCAATTAGTTGAGCCATTGGAATTCAAAGCACTGTAGCTCATTGCTTGTGCCTGAGCCCGTGTAGTCGTGTGTTACCATCAAAGCTGCCGTGGCGACTGGCGTGATCCAGCAGTCTGGTGTGAGTGTGCAGGGACGGTCTGAAGACAAACACTCCTGAGTTGAAACAGTCGGGCCAGCCGGGATCAGGAGCGGCTGACAGCTCGTCCCTGTCAAACAGCTCGTCCACGTTACACAGCACCTGAGGAGACCAGAGGTCATCTAAACTCACATCTACACGGACTTCATCCACCTTAAGTTGACATCTGGAGGTATACATGTTACCTTTGTGTAGAAACAGGCGTCATAAGGGATAAAAAAATAAGTTTTAGTCTTCAAACGTGCTTTTTTACAGAAAGCATGAGAACATTACTCATTACAGAGCCTGCTGTGAAACACCTCAGCTGGTGTCTGTGAAGGTTCTCAGTCATCCAGGTCATCGTAGTCCAAGGAGCTTGCAAAGAAAAGCGTCTGGACTTTGGACGCTTTGGTCCCCCACAGAGGGACAAAGGACCCCCTGATGATCCTCTAATCGCCTGAGGTCACACCTTGGCTCAGGCGATTAGAGGATCATCAGGGGGTCCTTTGTCCCTCTGTGGGGGGAAACTCCCACTAGGTTTATATCTGGGACTCTCCACCATTTGACCTTAGAACTGAAGAAGCTTCTCGGATGAGAGGTGAAACGTCTTCAAGCAACTTAAAGAAGTCCAGACGCTTTTCTTTGCAAGCTCCTTGGACCTCAGCTGGTATTAGTTTCATTCAGTAGGAACATATTGTAGGTAGGTAGGTAGGTGGGTTGTTCTTGTTTTTATTGTTATTGTAACAAACTCTTTTTCTATGCTAAATGAAGATATCTGTGAGACACCATTTCCTCTGTGCTGAGAAGGCGACTGGCTCAAATGTGCCTTCACTACAAGGACACAAGGGAAACTGCTCCCACCCCGAGTGTTTGTGATCCTCCCCTCAACCAGCTTCAGACATATCGGCATGTGTCAGTGAACTCACCAGAGTGTCGGCATCCAGAAAGACGCATTTGCTATACTGTGTCAGAGTCCAGCAGTGGATCTTAGTGAAAGTGATACCGAGCTCAGGACGTCCCAGCAAGGACAAGTGGTGGTAATCTTCACTGTCCATCACATCCACCACAATCACTTCATCAAACACATCTTCAAGGGCGAGTCTGTCGGGCGATTCATAAACGTCAGTATATGATTTTTAGCAGATGCACCTTCAGAGCCTGTTTGTTCAAGAGTAATGGGACACCTAACATTTTCACACACAGCTCCCATTTCACCTTATGTTTGTTGCTCCCATCCCAATAACATCTGGCCAGTATGCCAACTTAACGTTACTTCATGTAGTGACAAATGTGGGTCACTTACTTCACTTTGAATTTTTCCTATATGAAAAGAAACCAAACCACAACTACAAGTTTCATCACCTGGTTCAGACCAGAGTAAAAGTATTTACAGCACTTCACTTGTTCTGCATTTTTCATGTTACAGTCCCAATTCCAAATTCTACGCACACAATAACCCATAATGGAAAAGTCTGGATGCAAATTTTTTTTTTTTTTTTTTAAAAGCTCTTACAACAGTTGGATAAGGATCGAATGGCTCGTAGCAACGGGCAAGATACGCCCATACTCCCGAAACACCTTCCACAGAACACTGAGGGCCACGGTGGAATGCCTTATCCTAGCCCACAAAACATGTGCACTGGTTGGGTAAACTCCCATGCACCCTTGAATATCTTTGAGAGGGTAAAGAGCTGGTCCAGTTTTGCGCAACTGGGACGATCCTCCTGTAACCGAGGTTTGACTAATGCAGGCGTGTCCAACTCCAGGCCTCGAGGGCCGGTGTCCTGCAGGTTTTAGATGTGTCCTTGATGCATCACAGCTGATTTAAATGGCTAAATGACCTCCTCAACATGTCATGAAGTTCTCCAGAGGCCTGGTAATGAACTAATCATGTGATCCAGCTGTGTTGACCCAGGGTGAGATCTAAAACCTGCAGGACACCGGTCCTCGAAGCCTGGAGTTGCCCACCCCTGGACTAATGGATGGTGGGCTCTCCTCTCCAGCACCCTGGCATAGACCTTCCCAGGGTGGCTGAGGAGTGTGATCCCCCTATATTTGGAACACACCCTCCGGTTCCCCTTCTTAAAAATGGGAACCACCACCCAGGTGTGCCAGTCCAGAGGTACCACCCTTGACCATGCACCATTTCAGAGCGTGTCAACCAAGACAGCCCTACAACATCCAGAGCCTTCAGGAACTCAGGGCGAACCTCATCCACCCCCGTGGAGTTGTTTAACTGCCTCAGTGACCTCGGCCTCAGTGATGGAGGAGTCATCCACCCGTCCCCAGACTCTGCGTCCTCTACAGAAGACGTATCAGTGGGTTTAAGGAGGTCTTGGCTCCAAAGTCCCACAGGCTAACCAAGCCTGATAGAACTGCTTCTTCAGCCTGATGGCTCCCTTTATCTCTTGTGTCCTGACCTGAATGTACATTTCTGTAGGACTCAGACAATGACTGTGCACCAACATCTCCCACCTTTGTTTGATCAGTTCCACAAAGCAGAATGAGAGAATCTGCCCAAAATTAGATGCATCAAGCTTGTAGAGTCATACACGAAAAGAACTGAGGCTGTAATTGCTGCAAAAGCTGCATTAAACACAGGCTGTGAATACTTATATACATATGAAGATTTTTAGACTTAATATATTTTGGAATAGGGCTGTAACAGGACAAAATGTGGAACAAAAGCTTTCTGGAGCCACTGCATAAAGATGAAAACACCCTTGGAAAAGATATTTAACAATGGCTGAGCATACTTCGAGCACACATGAGGGAGTGAGACTAAATTCTTTTAACGTTTGACACATGGTTCATCATTCTCCCACCTTGACTGCTCAGAGACATTTGGTGTGATCATGGCAACTATGTGGCGAGTTGTTCCATGCCGCCGCAGACTTCTGGCCACTACAGCGGCTCCCATGCAGTAAGAGTCTGTGGTGGCAAGGGTCACAAAAGCCTCAGCAGCTGGAGAAAGAACAAAAAGACCCCATCAGGCTGACTGACCCGGCTGACGTGTGTTTGTCATTTAATCTTTGTTGGATTTGGCGTTTCTTTGTTGCAGCAGGAAAAGTAACCACTGCATGGTTTGACTTTTACATGAGGTCCTGATACCCTGTTCATACTGAGAGTTAAGTAACAGTGACCCTTTCACAAGCGATATCAGTAAAGGCATGTTAGAAAGAAAAAGAATACTTGTAGTATTTAAAATATTTCAGGATCTTTGTGGAACAAGGAGCTATTTTAAATAAAGAATACAATTCAGAAAGCCACTATGGACAGATCCAGGCCTGACCTGGTCCAAATCCACGCACTCCACCCCAGACACTGTTTAATGACCTATTAAGGAGCCTATGATAGGTTAACATCAAGCAGATGCACTTCTAGTAAGACCAACTGAGACTAATTTTGGTCATTCTCAGTGGAAAATATGTTGAGGTTCAGACTCTGAAACTGTACCTTTCAAAATGTTATTTGACAGAATTTAAAAAACCAGTCGTAACATGTTCAGAACACTGCACTACGTTTTACACGTGCCTGTTGTCAAGCTTACCTCACGAGAACCAGTAAATGCACCAGCTGTGCATTATATTGTTGTAGTGAGTAACTGTTTAAATTGTTTTCACTGTGATCTGCAAAAAACTAAAGTGATTTCCATTATGCTTTAAAGTTTTAGCACGTCTGATGTGTAGAAATCTGCAGCAGCACTGAGAGCACACTCAGCCATCAAATAATAAACTGGAGCTAAAATGTTTTATCTTACCGCTCTGTGCGCTAAAATCACCACGACACCATTCAATCTGTGCATTTTGCACCAGCGTTGCATTTTACCGGCGCATTTTCTACCTTCTTTACCAGTTTTTAATCCCCATTTGAGAATGTCTCTGGAGTAGTTGGAACACATCAAACCTGATCATTGGATCGTCACTGCTACAGATGAGCTAAATTCACTTTGTAGTGCAGGGCGCAGGGGCCTGTACTGTAAAGTAGGTTCAGCACACACATGACCTCTCAAGGTGGGTAGCAATACACGGGCGGTAGCAGAAGGACCTCTGAAACATGGGAAGCTCTACTGGCAGGAAGATAAATATAAGCGTAATATCAGAATAAATGCAAATATGAAAGGGTAGCTGCATAATACAGACTGAAGTAACCTAAGCTGATGTGAGTTCGTAGTAGTAAAACAAGGGTAGGGTTACTTAAGCACTTTGGTCAACTGATACTTCAATGCCTGTGGGGCGGTCAGCTCTGCAAAGGTACCATCAAGGCTGAAAGTACATACAGGTTTTAGAGCAGGGGTCTCAAACTCGCGGCCCGGGGGCCACTTGCGGCCCACGTCACCCCTGCTTGCAGACCAAATCTTGAAGTGAAGAATTATAATGCAGTTTGGCCTTTGAAGTGACTTTTTTTGTTAAAATAAGTGATTTAATATGAAGGCAATATGAGCAGAGAGCACAAACGTGCTGAGGGATTGGCTGTGTTAGTTCACAAACTAGTGTGTAGCACAAGTGCTGCTGTGTGTGTGCACAGACACAGAGGACCAGTGTGTTTGTTTGGTAGTTCACTGAAAGGATTCGTTTAGTGAAGAGGGAGGAGCAAACAGGCTTGTTTTACAATATTTGACATTAAAAAAACCATTTTAGGAAATATTTGTGGCTGTTTTCTTGTCTGTTGGGGTTTTTGTAGTACTCGAACACTAAAGTGGCTCGTTGAAGTTTGACACCCCTGATTTAGAGTCACACACAGAGTCCAGACGTGCGTTTTATTTCTGCTGTGTTTTTAGAAAGGCATGCCTTTGTCTGGGTTGTGAGCTGACCAGCCTGAAATCTTCCATCTAAAAACATTTGAATCATCAAGAAACAACATCAACAACAAACTGGTTTCAGTTTTCAACCTACTTTGTTTAAAAAAAAAATACAGTAGATTTCTACGTTTAAACAGCTGAGATGCTCGGATCAAATATGGCTTAAAGATATCTGCATTCTGTTTTGATTTACATTTACACAAAGTTGGTAACTGTGGTTGTACATTTAGGATGGGATGTATTTTAGGTGGGATTTGTGTTGTTGTTGTTTGTGTGTGTCAGTAAAAGCCACAGTCACAGTCAGTAGTTTCACAGAGTGGCTGCATCGCCACCATCGCAATGACAGGACACAGGATTGAAGTTCTGTGAATGTAAGTATGTTTTAATAACCTTTAGACTTGGCCTCTGCTGGGAACACTCTTAATAATAAATAACAGCCCACTGCTGGTTCTTCTGATGCGTGGATATATGGTTACACTCCTATTGTGGTTGTAAATCACGCGTCACGTAGAGCACAGAGTGTGCATGGCTTAATATCCCGAGCATGCAGTCAGATCACAAGCATGTTAACCTTTTCCTGACTTCCTGACGGACAGGAAGCAGCACGTGAGGCTGGGAAAGAATGTCTCGGACTCTCGGACCATCAGCACCGGCTCCCCTCAGGGCTGTGTTCTTTCTCCTCTGCTCTTCTCCCTGTATACCAACTGCTGCACCTCCACCCACCAGTCTGTCAAGCTAATCAAGTTTGCAGATGACACCACCGTCATTGGGCTCATCTCTGACGGGGATGAGTCTGCCTACAGGAGGGAGGTTGAACGTCTGGTGTCTTGGTGCAGCCACAACAACCTGGTGCTGAATGCCCAGAAGACAGTGGAGATTATTGTGGACTTCAGGAAGCACACAGCTCCACTCCCCCCCATCATCCTGACTGACACCCCCATCACCTCTGTGGACTCATTCTGCTTCCTGGGTAGCACCATCACCCAGGACCTGAAGTGGGAGCCCACCATCACCTCCGTCATCAAGAAAGCCCAGCAGAGGATGTACTTCCTGAGGCAGCTGAAGAAATTCAACCTGCCAACACGGACGATGATGCAGTTCTACACTGCAATCATCGAGTCCATCCTCACCTCCTCCATCACCGTGTGGTACGCTGGAGCCACTATCAGGGACAAACAGAGACTGCAGCGTGTTGTGCGCTCTGCTGAGAAGGTGATTGGCTGCAGACTCCCATCTCTGCAGGACCTGTACACCTCCAGGACACTGGGGCGTGCAGCTCGGATCTCAGCTGACCCTTCTCACCCTGGACACAGTCTGTTTGACCTGCTCCCCTCAGGCAGGAGGCTCCGGTCCATTCGCACCAGAACCTCTCGCCACAAGAACAGTTTCTTCCCCTCTGCTGTTGGACACATGAACAATAACCACATGACTGTACCCGCCACTAACACATGACCCTACGCTGTGTCACTGCATCATTTCATGTCTGGCACTGATCACCACCTGCACTCATGTATATATCTTTCTACGTAGCACTCATAATTCTTATTCTCATGTATATATCTCATGTATATCTCATGCACATATCTTTCTTTCTACATAGCACTTTAATTCTTATTGTCTGCACTGAAGCACCGCAGCAATTTCCTAATGTTGTAAACCTCAACATCTGGCAATAAACCCATTCTGATTCTGATTCTGATTCTTTTGTCTGCACGAGTGTCACATTTCACGCGGCTCACTGTGTGGGAGAGTGCTGGGGAACAGCAAGCAAAGACTTTCATGTCAGAATTACACTGCGCCGTTTTTCATTGAGTGGAAGCTTGAGCGAGTTACGACTCAGTTAAAGAAGTTAACCTGTGGAGGGGTTAACTGAGTTATTACTGTGGGCTCTACCTTACATATAAAGCGCCCTGAGGCGACTGCTGTTGTGGTTTGACGCTGTATAAATAAAACTGAATTGAAAGAAGGTCACGCACACTGACGCGTACTTGATTCCTCAGTAGAACAAAGTATAACGTGATAAAGACTAGATCGTGTGTGTTAAAGGAAAAGCCACCTACCTGACATTCCTGTTAACAGAAGCTTTGTGCACACCTGACAGCTGCACGTATCCACAGAGGAGATCAGGAATATGCGGCACGTGTGTGAAAGTCTCCCTGCAGCGCTGTGGGAGCAGCCAATCACAAAGGCCCGGGACAGACCCGGGTTAGCAACGGCTAAATCCCGAGAAACGCCACCAAACCACAGCTCATTCAGTTGTTCCTCCCGACCGTGTGACACTGAGCTGCTGGTGCTGCTGGTTACCTGTTTGCTCAACTGGTCATTCAACCAGCACAAAGGAAGCTTTGACTGATGTTGTGCAACACACTCTGCCCTAATGCCCCTTTGTTGACCGCCCTCCTTTCACTCCACATGCGTGACAGGTTACCAATCAGCCGGTGTTTCGGCTCGACACCCCCACTCTGTTACTGTTTGTAACGAACTGCTGCAAAAAGGAAGCTGGCCATCACAACACGAACACCTTCAGTAAAAACACTCGTCATTTATTCAGATATAAGTTGACTTAGTGTGAGTAATAACTGTGCATATGAGCAGTGAAGTGCTTTAATGATGTAGCGTCTATCAAAGAGAACAAATCCTGCATTTCATGACCTATGTGGCTGTGGCAGCTTTTCCAGCAGCTCTGCAGCACCGCACTACACCATCTCCGCCCGCCGGATTAATAAAGTCTAATCTAATCTATTTTATGGACTTTTGTATCATTGATAGCATTAATGTATCTTTTAAAAGACACCAGCATTCACATGTCCACCTCACAGGTGTGACAACCAACCCCAGGACCAGTGCGATGCCCACCTGACCCAGTGACAGCTGCCTATTATGAGCTCAGTAAGAATGCAACGCTGTGTGTCACCGTTACATTCTTTGTTCATAACAGCGCATTTGTTGAAACCGTATGTGTATAGGTGGTGCAACATCGACAAAGCCAGTCCATATTAGAGGTTAGAAATTAAAATGGAAATGAGTGGTTTCCATCAAATTTTTTTAGATCATATCTGGCTGAATATGACATAAGATTTCATTATAAACTAGATGAAACATAAAGAAACTCCTGTTTTTTATGTGTGTATTTCTAACTTTCTGCTTCTTCATTCAAATCAAACTGAGGTTATTGTACTCGGCCCTGAGAATCTTAGAAATATGGTATCTAAGCAGATTCTTACCCTGGATGGCATTACCTTGGCCTCCAGTAACACTGTGAGGAACCTTGGAGTCATTTTTGACCAGGACATGTCCTTCAACGCACATATTAAACAAATATGTAAGACTGCGTTCTTCCATTTGCGCAACATCTCTAAAATTAGAAATATCCTGTCTCAGAGTGACGCTGAAAAACTAGTTCATGCATTTATTACTTCCAGGCTGGACGACTGTAATTCATTATTATCAGGATGTCCAAAAAACTCCCTGAAAAGCCTTCAGCTGATCCAAAATGCTGCAGCAAGAGTCCTGACAGGGACTAGAAAGAGAGCAGATTTCTCCTGTTTTGGCTTCCTGTTAAATCCAGAATTCAAAATCCTGCTCCTCACATACAAGGTCTTAAATAATCAGGCCCCATCTTATCTTAATGACCTTGTAGTACCATATCACCCTATTAGAGCACTTCGCTCTCGCTCTGCAGGCCTACTTGTTGTTCCTAGAGTATTTAAAAGTAGAATGGGAGGCAGAGCCTTCAGTTTTCAGGCCCCTCTTCTGTGGAACCAGCTTCCAGTTTGGATTCAGGAGACAGACACTATCTCTACTTTCAAGATTAGGCTTCAAACTTTCCTTTTTGCTAAAGCATATAGTTAGGGCTGGACCAGGTGACCCTGAATCCTCCCTTAGTTATGCTGCAACAGGTGTAGGCTGCCGGGGATTCCCATGATGCACTGGGTGTTTCTGCTTCACTCACTATGTGTTGATAGACCTCTCTGCACTGAATCGTTCGTTTTTATTGGTTCTGCCGGAGGTTTCTTCCCGTTGAAAGGGAGTCTTCTTTCCCACTGTCACCAAAGCGCTCAAAGGGGATCTTCTCTGTATTATTCTACAGTCTTTACCTGAATATGTGTATTCTCATAAAAACTAGAGAAGCATTTAGATATGAAACAAGTCCAACAGCTTTGCCTTTGCACTCCAACAAAAGGATTTAAAATGAAGCATAAAAATGGGAGCAGACTTTCAGCTGCTCAGGTACGTTTGTGTGGACTTGGTGCAGGTTAAACACAACGAGGGTTCCAAAATACAAACACAGATCATTTTATTTGAAACATTAGCGTACATTAAATCCACTCACAAATGCAACATTTCTCTCATCTAAGTCAGATGTAAACAACTAAATAACCTGGATCACATCTCGGTTTGTAAACCCAGACAAATTAGTAACAGACTAACAAAGCTCAAAGCATCTGTACACACCAGCTCCCCAACTATCTACATCTCACAGGGATGCAAACTATTTCAATATTTTAGCATCGTAAGAGTTCACATCACATTACAGTCTGAGTGTCTGCTGATGAGCCCTCAGACTGTAATGTGAAGCTCATTTATGACCAATGTCCCAGTGTGAGTCTGTGGGACAGCACACAACGTGTCACACTAAAACAAACACCTGATGAGCATAAATGCGTCGGCCCAGTGATCTGTGGCTGCTGCTCGTCTAAGGCACTGATTCATTAAACCTTTCACAAACTCTCTGTTTGCTAAACATGAGCCGACACATCTACACATCCCATGTAAATATACCAAACACCTGAATTCAGCTGCTAAATGTTCAAACTTTTAGTGACATCGTATTTAGGACACTGTGTACAATTACTTCTCATCATTTGGCATAAATCATATGTTGATAAAGAGCTGCTGATTCTGAGCGTTCATCTACAAAGCAGCAGACTGACTGTTAGGACGATAAAAAGGTTTTGGACAGACGGAGGAAAATGAATATTTATAATCAAGCTCAAGATAGCAAGAAACTCATGTTTGTGCTGTATGTTACATTAAGAGCAAAGATCCTAAGAGTTGGCTACAACGAGTGCAATAATAAATGTGCATTTTTTGTGTTTCATGAACAGATGTGCTCACACTGCAACCAACACTACAAACATCTCCATGCGCTCAGCACGGGCTGTGCTTCCTGCTGTCGTTTACCAGCACTGGAAATGTGCGTGGCCTCCTGAAGAATGTGCACTTCCACTAAACGCTTAAATCATGCGACAAACACGGTTCTTTTACTCTAAAATACACATTTTCAGTTGATTTTCATCGGTCACACACTGAGCCTAAACTACAGCTCAACTAATGAAAGCTCTCCTTCAGTTTGAAACACCTCCAGGGACCAGGCTGGCTAGCATGAACACACCCTGCTCCAAACGGGGTCACTGCTGTGTTTGGATGTGTTCATTTTGCGCTGCCCAGCAGCTTTTATATCCCTGTTCTCTGCAGAGGTGTGCTGCAGAGGTGTGCGCTACGCTGAATAGTATATGTGTGTATTTAGTAAACTGTAGTAACGAGTGTTTTAAACGGGAACCCTACAGAGGAGACTTACTGTTAAAAATATCACCTGCATGAATATTTGCACCTACTTTAAAATAAATGTGTGTATTACCACAGTGCCAGAGTATTCATCTTTACAGTAGTTACACACAGCCAACAAACACAAATACAATGCTCCTTTCAAATCACCTTTGGGATATTCTGATTTTTGTTAAAGACACAAAGAGAAGATGCACACTCAGATGTTTGCAAATGGACAGTCTTCAAGCTGGGCTACAGTTGTAGTTCTGGTTTAAGTCGATCAGGCTGCAGAAGCACCACCAACAAGGCTGACTGGAAGTTGAATGAAGTCCTCTGGCAGCAGGAGAGACGCGTCTAGTTTGTCTGGAGCAGGTTGCTGAGAACTGAAGTTAGAAAGAGCACAGCGATAAGCCAGTGCCTGTTCACAGTCACCACCAGGGGGCAGGCTGGGCTTAGTTAGTCTTTTTGGTGCTGTTCTGGATGTTGCCAATATCACGCTCCATCGGACCTTCATTTAAGACTTGTTACATATAATCACTGATTATTTCCCCCTAATCATTCTTTAGTATTCGAGCTGCGAACAGCAGACTGATCTGCATTCAAACATTTTAAATATTCACTTTGTGCACTCTGATTTTTCTCCTTCCAGTTCACACTTAACATGACTTTATCATATCAATGAACATCTGTTAGCAAACAAGCTCACTCACTGCTCAGGTCACACATTTCAGAGCGTAACAGTTTTAAAACTGTTGACTGACCAGTCATCGCTCCTGTGTCACAGCTGAGAAAACAAGTAACACTAAAGCTACAGTAACTAGAATCTACTCTGTAATGAGGGGCTGAGAGGTACTCTTTACTGTTACTCTGTGACAGCGTGACAGTCAAGCACCCCAGGCAGGTCTCAGTGATCACCTTGGTGATGGGTGTGGTCTCGTCATGAAGGTTCACTGAACGGTTTGATGAGGTGATGCTGCTGTCCTCAGCAGATCTCAGTCCAGTGAACACTCCTTATTAACTCATTCACTGCCAGGGTTTTTGAGCATTTTTACTCATTTTTGAAGAGCCACAGAAAACTGTGTGTTATGATCATATAAACGCTGAACCTACCAAAATGAAGAACAGACTCTCTTCTTCCATCCAAAAAAAAAAGCTTGTTTCTACCATTTTCCATTCTTTAGTAATCAGCTGTAGAAGAGAGGTGGGTTCCACCAAAAATGCCTGTTTTGACCACAAAAAGGGAGAAAACGAGCTTTTTGTGAAAAATACATTTCAAGCAGTCTGATGTTCACTGACAAGCTGCCCGAGGTTGTATTCTAGCCCCTCCCATTGGAAACGTAATTGACGTCTATAGACGTCAATGGCAGTGAATGAGTTAAGACACCTTTTGTAACTTCGTAGTAAGCAGCCAGCTTGAGCCTGATTCATGGCCGTGTCACAGAGCCCTGACGCTCTGCAGCCTTCTCACAAATAAACTGTGAATTATCACTGGTGTAGAAGTAAAGACAGGAAACAAAGAAAACAGTCTTGTTTCTCCAAAAACCTCACATTTTTCATTCTGTTGAAGCCCTTCGCCCCTGGTGGTGGAGAGAATACGATCATACACTCCCGTCTTCAACCCAGGTTACAAAAATCAAGATGTGCAGGCCGTCCGAAACAACACCAAAAGTGGCGCATGCGCGGGCAGCTTTGGGGCGTGTCACGCCACCGTGCGTGGACTGTGAGAACTTACCTTGAGGCTCGGAATGAGTGCCTTGGTGTCCTTTACCACTCTCTGGATCTGCACCTGGATCAGAAACACTTATCAGGATGATGTCAGAGTCCTGTTATCTGTAATCAGCAGTAATACTGAAATCATTATTACAGAAACGAGGGATACCGACCTCCCTGCAGCTTGAAGCACAGTTTCTTCTTCTGATAAGCAAAGTAACTGGACGCTGCTCCCACCAGGGCAACGCCTACGGCACTGATGATTCCTGCAATCGGACCACTCCCTTCGAACGGAAAAAGGACACAGACATTACTGGAAGGGACCCACTTTAAATGTATTCAAATTCTATTTTTTAATCGGTATGTCAAATGACTTCGTTTATCAAGATCAGAGTAAAATCACTTTAAAGCAGGAGTGTCCAACTCCAGGCCTCGAGGGCCGGCGCCCTGCAGGTTTAGACGTGTCCTTGATCCAGCACAGCTGATTTAAATGGCTAAATGACCTCCTCAACATGTCTTGTAGTTCTCCAGAGGCTGGGAATGAACTAAACCTGTGAATCAGGTGTGTTGACCCAGGGTGAGATTTGAAACCTGCAGGACACCGGCCCTCGAGGCCTGGAGTTGGGCACCTCTGCTTTAAGAGTGGCAAATGTTTGCAAATACTTGTAACTTGATACCTGCTCAAGTGAGAAATCGAAACAGCGCTCTGTGTTTGTTTGGCTCACAAACATGATCGTTAGAGTTTAAGATTTTAGGAACAATTCAAAAAGCTTGATCCAGACCCAGTCCATGAGCTGTAATGACCACAGTTCACCACACGATGGCGGTACCTGTGGCGTTAATAACTTTCAATGCCACAGTTACTGGCAGCACTGGGAAAATGTGCAGGAAGGCAAATGAAAGGCAGATGCAGCAGCTCCAGTGCAGGGCGTGGCAGCATGAATAATGAAGCTGTTCTTTGAAGCCACACTGAGTCACTGAGCTTTGTCTCATGATGCTGCCGATCACTAAAACAGGGAGTTGCCTGGATATTAAACAACAAGAAAACAAGGCAGGCTGGCAGCTGTGTGCATGACTTACTGCTGGGAAATGTGGAGAATGTCACTCACTGCTCTCCTGTCTCACACAGGACCCCCGAGGGCTTAGCGTGATGTGTCTGTTATGTTATTATGATACTGGGACATAAGTCGAGGTCATTATAAAATCTAAATCCTACAGCACAACAACTCTTGTGGATTTAGGAATCATATTTCAGATACACTGACCGTTTCAAGCTGCTTTTATGATTTTATTATTATGTGTTACACTTTTCTCAAAATAAAATCCAAATCCCTTAAAGACTCGAAGCAAAAACCAAAAGTCCAGTCACACAAAGAGCAGTTCAGAAGCTGAGCTGTGCCAGAGAGAAGAAGCATCATCGGATCACACATCAGAAAGTCTACCCCGGGAAGTTTGCAGCTCTACATGTTGGATGTGTCAGCTGAGGCTTTCAATGCGTGCTATCCTAAGAATGCCGACTGTGGAAGAGATACGCAGGCGTGTCCTGACACAAAGGGATGGCAGTAAAAAACCTGATTTCCAGTAAGCAAACCAGTTGTCATGAACATGGATGAACATGTGATATTTAGCTGCATTCACAGTCAGACGTTCTTTAAAAAACTCTCCCAGTATGAGGTGCTGCTGGTATGTGGTCCCCTCTGACTGTCAAAGTACTACAAAGCACACATTTGTTTGCACAGCAACAAATTACACAGAAAATGAAGTAACATAAAAAAGTATCCCAATGACCACAATCCTGGCACCCAGCAAAACAACATGTCTAACTGCTCATTTTGAGTCCATCAGATATTGAAAACAGCTTTTGTAAACCGCCGCATGACCCAACAGCTCATTGCACAGCTTGTAACAGATCCATGGCCCGCTCTAACAGAGGTGTTAAGATCTGCTTTAAGTTGGACATCCAAACATAGAATTCCTCGGGCATGTTAGCGTTTAACATCTTCAGGATGTGGCCCCACAGAAAGTCTGGATCTGCAACGACACAATCGTAGCAGGGTTTTAACCAGAGGAACCAGACCGGGGGGCCATTAGCAACTTAAACAAAATGCAGCCCATCAAACAGCCAGCACATAATCCAGCTCCTACCCACCAAGGTAATGAGCTAGCAGAGCTTTCAAAACAACTAGTAACAGGAAGTCCATAATGATAAAAACGTATGTAGGAAAGCAGAGGCATTCTGTGGTGCTTCCTCCATGACAGGAAACAGGAAATGACCAACAACAACTCAAGAGCTTCGATTCTGAAGACGAACACACAGGAAGAAGGGCTGCGCGTCTTCAAGGCCGAATAGATAAATGTTGGTCTCATGTGCTGAAACCTTTTTATAGCGACTGCACAACCAAATGATCCACTGTTATTATTACAGCTCATGATTACATCATCACCACATTTAAACAAATTCCACGTGATCATAAAAACAAGAACACTGTTAGTGCTGGAGACTGAGCATGGTCCTCATATGGAGGACACACTGTGCAGGTCTAGCAAAGCATGGACTGAAGATCAAACGTGGGACTCACCTTGAGGCTGGTCAGCGCCACCTGTGAGAACACGGGATTCACATTAATCAACAGTGTTTATTACAGACGTGCTTCATACTGTGACACTGATGTCATGTCATGCTAATGCTAACACGAGGACGAGCGAGCTGCCTTAGTGCAGCTTCGTGCTTCTGGATTCTTGTTTTTCTGTTTACTGCTGCATTCATGTGGTTCAAAGTGCGTCCTGGTTGTTCTTTATAACCACAGATGAACCAAAAGGCACACGAGTCCTCTAAGACTGTCTGCAGAGCTGCTGCTCTGAGGCAAACCTGTGTGTGTGTGGGTACAGTACAACAGGCCCATCGAGTGCTGCATTTCTGCACTCGTCCAGGCAAAGCATGGACTGAAGATCAAACGTGGGACTCACCTTGAGGCTGGTCAGCGCCACCTGTGAGAACACGGGATTCGCATTAATCAACAGTGTTTATTACAGACGTGCTTCATACTGTGACACTGATGTCATGTCATGCTAATGCTAACACGAGGACGATTGTGCTCATTGGCTGATCTTGAGCAAAGTATAAGTATTTTTTGTGGCATGATAACTTAGGACAGCAGTGCACTCCTGCTACTCTTGTTAAATGAAACATGTAGTCATAATATTTGTAAGGTAAAAACGAGACAAGATGAACCAAAATACTGCATACCCTGAGGACCCATGGCACGACCTGGAAGAAAAGGTTAGACGTCAGTCAGAGAGCTGACCTCAGACTCTCAGCACAGCAAGTCAACATGACATCACATACCTCAGTCATGACTTGTCTTTCCTGTCTTTGGTCAAAATACAACTAATTATTCTAATGCTGTCACTAAACCAAGACCAAGGGTGTCCATCTCCAGGCCTCCGGTGTCCTGCAGGTTTTCGATGTGTCCTTGATCCAACACAGCTGATTTAAATGACCTCCTCAACATGTCCTGAAGGTCTCCAGAGGCCTGGGAATGAACTGATCATGTGATTCAGGTGATCTCTAAAACCTGCAGGACACCAGCCCTCGAGGCCTGTGTCCTGTTATCTAGGAATTAAAAAACAAAAAGATCTACACTTGTTTTTCTGTATTTTCCTTTTTTCCAATGATAAGAAGAAACAACATTGCAGCAGTTCTGATAAACGATGAGACGTTTTGATCTGTCCTTTGGTAAAAATAGCTTCTAACCATTTAAAGGTCAGCAGAACAGCATCAGCAGCTCAGTACTGATCTACACAGGAGCACCTCAGACTGGTCCTAACGTAGCACCTTTCTAGTTCTGGTGACCACTTCAAGTCTAAACAAAAACAACAAAGTGAAAATGCTTTTATGTCCCATCCTCAAACCTCCAAATGTGACCAATAAAAACAGTTCCAAAAGCTCCATCGCAGCTTTTTAACCTTTCACACAGCGGTCACTGCAGCTATTCAAAGGCTGTTTACTTGTACGTCTGTCAGTGTTGATGGTATACTTGCACATAAACCACTGCACTGGACACTGATGTGTCCCTCCAAACCCTATTTGTTATAGTTTATATACATGCTGTTATATTGACATGTTTTTTATCACAAATATTTGAGCTATTTTATAGTTTTTACACAGCGTATATTATTTATTTGTGTGCCTGTTGTCTACCTAAGTGGATGTAAAAAACTCTTTGAAAAGTACACGTTTAAAAAGAAGAAGTTCAAAAATCTTTTTTTAAGCCTAAAGAAGAATAAAAATACTAAAGAAAAACATCCAGAGTGCGGCTGTCATAATTCATGCATGGAAGGGTTAAACAGATGTGCAGTAAACTCATTAAATAACAAATAAGGGGCCAAAGTGCATTAACCTCAATGATAAAGACGGCCAAAAGAATCTACTGCAATAAAGACTAAAAATAAAAAGATAGTTGCTTCTGTGCATATGAAACTGTCTCTTTTGTCTTTAAGTAATTTTAGTTCCCTCGAGACAACATCAAGGATAAATAATGAAACAGTGTTGGAGAAGAGCCACAGGGCGTCAACATTACCGTGACATTATATCAATGTGTTGTTGTCTTCCAGTGACACATGATACCATTATAGCAGCTGGGCAGAGTCAGCGGTAGTGAAGGGCAACAAAACACAACAACAGAGAGGAAGTACTGCACAAACTCCAAAATGTTTCCTAAATACAAACTGGAACCACTGAATTTTCTGACTCACAAATGGGAAACAAACTGCATAACAGCAGTAACAAAACACTTATCAGCTACAGTGCAGATTTAGACCGTGTTATAGTGCCATCTGTCATTTATATAATCAAAGGTCTACAGCTGCAAACACCAGCAGTATACAGCTGGAAGCACAACGAGTAACATCCTGATGCATTTATCCCAGGGGTGTCCAACTCCTCACCCTGGGTCAACACACCTGAATCAAATCATTCCCAGGCCTCTGGAGACCTTCAAGACATGTTGAGGAGGTCATTTAGTCATTTAAACCAGCTGTGCTGGGTCAAGGTCACATCTAAAACCTGCAGGGCACTGGAGGCCTGGAGCTGGACACCTGTGATTTAGGGTTACACAGAGCCAAGACAGAGACATAAAAAACGATAGAAATAACATCATAAAACAACCGTTATCGTACCTCCTGAGCGGCCTCCATCAGGCTTGTAGTCTCCATTGCTTACATCAAACAAGTCGGAATCATCAAACGTTCCACCACCTGAAAAAATGATGAACAACCAATTATGCCGTCACATGAGAACACCAACACTTCTGTACTGCTACAGCTGTTTCCACATGTTAACAACATCTGCTGAGACTGAAAATCTGCCACAAAGACACTGCTTGATAATCAGTGAACACAAATGTGGGTTTTCTTGATGAATTCAGTCGTTGTCATATCTTAAAAAGGTAAATTTATTTCCATTCATGGTTGTGACAGGAAAAGCATATGTAAGGTCACGTGATTATATCTGACCAAAACCTCAAAATGCCTCAATTATTATGTTTATTTGCCTTCATGATGTGCACTGAAGAACTGACAGGGAAGCAAAGAGACAGAGCCTCAGGTCAGAGCTGCTAAACTGGAATCTCATCCATAAATCAGTGTCGAACCAACAACCTGCCACTGACAGCAGCTTATGAAACAGAGGCTTACCTCCTCCACCCTTTGGTGGGTTGACAGCAGGTTTGTCAGGTTTAGTGGTAGGTCCTGTAAATACAAATGCATCATGAGAACCAATAATAATATATACGATAAACAGAGCAGATGGATTAAAGTCTATGTGGGCAAAGGCCCACCTGTGAGCACAGCAGCAGTGCTATACGTCCATGCTCTGTGCAGATAGCACCATGTTAGCATTGAGCCACACACAGCAGTCAATCAGCCAGACTCAACATTAATGACTGAGTCCAGACTGAATCTACAGCTGACAGCTCAAAGCAGGCGGGGGAGGGCCAGCCAGCTCGAGCACAGATGAACTCGCTCCACACTCTCTCACCCTTGTTGAGGCGTAAAGGAAACGCTTCCCAGTACTCACCATTGCTACTACTAACAAAACTGGAGTGACTGATGGGAATGATCCATGTCTTTACCTGGATTGACAGCGTCTCCCAGATTGAATCCATTGGAATCTGTGACATAAAAAAGAAAATTCTTCAAACACTGTAAGTGATGATTCATTTACCTTCAAATACACTCACACACAAAACAAACATGTAAAATCCGTCTTAGCGTCAATGTCCCTGCATCACAAATGATACAAAAGCACAGGATGTATGAAGGCTGTCAGACCTACCAGAGTCTCCAGGACTTGGTTTCTTGGGTTTTTCCGGCTGTGGCTCGTCTGTGGAAGAAAGATTAATTTAAACAAAACAGTGGTGGACAGTCCAAGCATGGCTAACGAGGAGCTATTTTATGATTTATGCTTAACAGTTTTGCATTTGTAGAAGTAAAAATCAGACATAAGATTAAAAAAGGACAAATATATTACGCAGAACAAATTCTGACACTCAGCAGAAGACAATCAGTAAAATAAGACGTCAGCGTATCTACCTGGTCCAAATGCATCCCAAAGGTCTAGCTCACCTGAAGGAGAAACACATGGAATTAGTCTGTTAACCCGTCCACGTGTGTGGCTTCAAAACAGGAAGCTGTGCAGCATATCAACTGGGACATACGTTTAAATCTATATTTATACCGTTTTATTTCTGCTTTCACAGTCTTACGTTCTTATTATGAAGCAGTTTCTGGGAAATTTAAAGATGGCACGAATGACTGCCAGAGCCACAAAGAAGAGCATGAAAAACATCCAAGTTTGATTCATCGAGTTTGATTTACACAGACGATATGTTACAATGGATACACCTGTAATCTCATATATATACATATATATGTATGTCATTCATGTCATTACTGAGCACTGACATATTGTGTTCAGGACAATGGGACAGACTAACACAGATCATCATATGTGTAATATACATCACTGTAAACAAAAGGCCACTGATGGCGTGCTTCAAAGTTCAGTCGTAACACATGAAATACTACAAACCATCCTTATTGGGCTGCTCTGGTGCCTTTGGCTTCTCTTTGGGCTTTTGGGTTGTCGTTTCTAAAGAAACAGAAAGAAACGAGTGAATGAAACCTTTAAAAAAACAATGCTAGGAAAAGTGCCCGATGTGACGGTCACTCACTTATTTCATCCAACCCATCCTCCAGGCTGAGTTCTGTATGAAGAAGACATGAGGAAGAGCATTACAGTTTAATAGTGGAGACTGTTGACTGTAACCACAGGAGGGTAACACTGTCACACTACATCACACTTCACATAAATACCCTTTATATTTATATCTATATATGTTTATATCCAGCTTTGTCAGCATGTCTGATTTCCTCTGAGTCTTTAACTAGCAGACACAAACATGCCCGTGTGGGCCCATGGTGGGAAGCTGTGAGTGACCTGGGTCATGAATGGAAGGCTGGGAGTACTGGGAGTGCTGGGAGTACCAGCAGAGCGAACATGTCCAGAATGGTGACGTCACATTAGATGGTTTCATGCACAGTGTGGACGGTGGCAGGTAGATGTGAGGTTCATGTTTCACAGTGACTGCTGTTTTTATTTCCCGCTGAACGCCATAGTTTTACATTTCTATCATGTTTTCTACGATATCATCACTGAATTATTAAGATGTTTGGTATCGTGTTGTTTATTTGTAGCCTTTGTTTATTAACATATTTTAAATACCTTCACGATCTGTACTTTGTAAAACTAATCTTAAATACCAGTTTCACTAAGTCGAACTTAGAACTGGGAAAACTGGCTGAAATTAACCAATTGAATTTTTTACCTATTCATGTTTTTATTGCAGAATGGAGTCAGAATGTTCCCTGTGCTATTGAAAGCAGCACTGAGTCGTCACAACCCACAGTCCACACTAATCGCATGCCAGATGTGCCGGGCCCACAGCTCACTGTGCCCCTTGCGTGTTGGATACAGTCATACAGTGTATTTGCTGGTTGCTAGGGCAGCTCTGACTGACACATCAAGAAGCTGTAAAAAGCACGAGTCACAACTGAAAGTAGGAGGTGTGAGCCGCACTTTGCCTGAACAAGTGCAGAAATCCAGCACTTGCTGGGCCCGTTGATCTTGTACTGTACGCGCCCACAGACAGGTTTGCCTCAGAGCAGCAGCTCTGCAGACCGTCTTAGAGCAGCGGTCCCCAACCCCCGGGCCTCGGACCGGTACCGGGCCGCGAGAGTTGAGGCTCAGGTCTGAAATGTCTGGTTTTCAGGGTTTTTATCAGTTTTCAGCGTTATTTTGTTATCGTTTTTAGCATTTACGCGGTTTTCCTGGGTCTTTTCACGTGTGTTATGAATAGATTTTCTTTTTTCGGTACCGGTACTAGTTTTATTTTGTTGTATTTATCCGCGACACCTTAAAGGCCGGTCCATGAAAATATTGTCGGGCATAAACCGGTCCGTGGCGCAAAAAAGGTTGGAGACCGCTGTCTTAGAGGACTCGTGTGCCTTTTGGTTCATCTGTGGTTATAAAGCACAACCAGGACGCACTTTGAACCACATGAATGCAGCAGTAAACAGAAAAACAAGAAACGAGAAGCGCGAAGCTGCACTAAGGCAGCTCTCTGGCCAGTACTCGAACTAGTTTTTGCATATATTCCTTTTATCTGCTTTGCACTTTTTAAATATAGTTTGTGACCAGATGAGTGCAGCATGACAAATGTTGTACAGCAGCAGGTGATGGACAACAGAAGCTTTCGGATTTTGTTTCATTTTAGTTTCATTCTCTGGTGTCTTCCTACAATTAGTTTATCCATGCTGGGAGTTTGTTGTTTAATTGTTTGGCTTATTATGTAATATATACGCAGCCTATATTTGTAGATCTGTGTGAAGGGAGGTTTCTTCATTTGATTGTTGGGTGTATTATTGTAGGGTCTACCTTACAATATAAAACACCTTGAGGCGACTGTTGTTGTTGTGCTGAATACAAGACAACTGAACATACAACGTTGCCTCTCTTCACAGTTCTGTCGTTAAAGATCTGACACATTTTGGGGTCAAGTTGAGTTTTTCAGTCTATTTTTCTCAGTCTGTTTCAACCTTGGTGGATGTAAGCAACATTTGAGTGGACATGAGCCCACTCTAATCCCCCCCAGAATTCAGTCAACAGCTTTGAAGGTATCGTGCTGACAGACAGACAAAACGCACATATGCACACAGCACCACAAACCTACGGCCTTTTCTGACTCATGCCAGGACAATATGTATTACATGTAGATTACTGATCAGCTCTTTGTGGCTCTGATTCAGTGTTGCTCATGGTCACATGACCTGTGACAGGTGATGTAAGACGATGGCTCAGAGGTCCATCCTGGGAGTTCTGCAGTTTGGAATGTGTTTTAATTCTTTTCTCCAAATATCAATTTCCCATCAAACATGCACGTATGGCCCCACGGTGAGCACGCCAGTGTGGGTGTTTCGGCATGTTTCCTGGGTTACAGTTATAATTTAAGATTTATGCAAAGTATCGTGACGAGCTGTGGGTGAAGTAGAAAACCTCAGTTACTACAGTGCGTGCCATCTACTTTAGAAAGCATGCCTGTGGTTTGCCATACCAGCTCTGTTTGAGTTTCATACAGGAAGTATGACAGAGGAAGACGTGCAAACTTTAAATGTAGCTGACACTCACAAAGGCTGGACTGATATCTGTCAGCTAGCTTAGTAACGCCCCCAAACAGGATGCAGAAAGGACACCAAACCTAGATAAGTGGCAGAAAATGAATGGATGTATTTTTGTCCCCATGACGTTTTCCCGTGGAAAAGGTTTATACCTTGGAGTATAACTATGTTGAACAAATCCTGGATGTGTATAATATGATGTGATATGATATGTGTGTTACTTGTATTTGATTTTTGGAGTTGTTACTGAGCACTTTCTTGTTGTTAGTGTCTTTAATGTCTGTAATTTAGTGTGATGTGTTTATTGTTATTAACCTCTGTCTCTCTTCCACAGCATGTCTTTATCCTGTCTTCCTTCTCTCACCCCAACCAATCACAGCAGATGGCCCCGCCCCTCCCTGAGCCTGGTTCTGCTGGAGGTTTCTTCCTGTTAAAAGGGAGTTTTTCCTTCCCACTGGGTTGGGTTTTTCTCTGTGTTATTGTAGGCTCTACCTTACAATATAAAACACCTGAGGTGACTGTTGTTGTGATTCGGTGCTGTACAAATAAAATTGAATTGAATTATCGTTGTGGTTATTTGTCCGTCTCCAAAACATGAACTGGATTTCCAAGAGGTCAAATAAATGTAATGTAAAGTGAACAGGGACTTGGACACTAGTGTTTGAACCGAGGAGAAGATCAGCTTGGTTGATTTGGATCTTCTCACATTAGTCCAAACAGATATCCAGCCACGTCAGGCCCACTCACACTCGCACTCACAATCTTTTCTACAGGCACCCCAACCTTCATTTGTAAATGAATGAAAATAAAACTGTTTGCTTGATCCTGACGAGCAGCATCTTTTCGCTCTAAACTCATACCAGTCGTGTGACAAATTGCTTCCACTTCTGGAATTTGGTGTATTCCCAAAAAAGGAAATAATCCTGGAAACCTCAGAGGAACCAGCTATCATGTGTTTGACCCAAAGAACAAAAAGACCAGAGGACCACACTAAGGACACTGTAACAAACATGTAATAAACATTTTTCAACATTATATGAAATGTAGTGTTAATGTAATTATTCCAAAAAACATCTCGAGTATGGAATATGTTGCAAATGATATGAGCTTCAAGCCTAAACTCTTTAATGACATCATTGCACTCTGGGAGGAACATCCTTCAATCAATAACTCGAACATTTCGGCGGCTACTGTGTAGCGTCTGTAACTGATACATGTTTTCTAACGGGTTATGAGTTTGTTTAGCGAAAGAAACGTCCGCTTTATTTGAAAAAGCACACAAAAACCCCACACAGGAAGCCCAGATCTCCCAGTTTTACACTGGGAATTGAACGCAGCCTATATCTGTAGATCTGTGCGAAGCTGGCAACATTAAATTTGCTTCAAAACCCCACGTGGGCATGACGTGATCAGCGATTGGCGCACACGCATTAAAGTTTTGAGAGACGTGTTACGCGCAGTTTCAGACGTTTGTGCGCACAGGAGGGTTGTTAACAGAGACAATGTTCGGATTCGTGAGCTGAACTAAATAAATTGTGAATAAAGGATGAGTATCCCGGTTTGGATCGAGGCAAACAGTTCAGCGTGTGCTCAGGTTGCAGGTTTTTGTGTGCATTGAACCACAGTCCTCAAAAGTTACACGTTATTACAAACATTTGTCTTATTTTACGCGTGTGGATCATATCGTCCGCATGTGCAAAGAGCAGACGTTATTACTACGAAATAATACCCAGCTTTTCAAAGAAGTGCTTCTTTGTTTATTTGCTTGTTTGTTTGTTTTTGGCAAGTGGCCAAACAACTTTTTAATTCGCTATACTCGTCTCGCGTGACCTTAAAAAGCAGTTACACACAATAATAATGGCAGCTGTGCTTTTACCTTGTGTTAATGTTCCAGTAACCAGGAAAAGCAGCACCGCAATCCTCAAACAAAGCTTCATGTTGGCTCTTCTTTAGCCGTGTGCGCGGGTCGGCGGCGGGTATTTGTGGACTCAGAAACACTCCGCTGGTGTCTTCTTACACTTCATGAGTCAACTTTGCCTGTGAAGCACAGACTGGGTGTGGCAGCCTCTGAGAGGGCGTTGTGAGTGAGACGCAGGGAAAGATACAAGAACAGCAAACGGAGCCTAAAATCTTTCAGCGATTTCCCCAAAATTTACATCAGCCGATATAAATATTACAGTTCGTATGTTTGCTGCTGATTATGTACTTCAGTTACGCCTGTAGCTATATAAGACTGAGCTTTTTTAAGGCAGGTGGGAGGTCTTTCATGGGATGACTCATATTTTCTGGCTTGGTTGTAGCCCAAGGGCTCAGGCTCCTAACCAGCTTATACAACAAGAACCAGCAACAGTTTCTAAAACGTGTGTGCCCCCTAGTGTGTGTCCGCCTCTGTCATTTTACACCCTTTCTCCACATTGTTCATCCATTTTTGTTCCAGTTTAACTTTTACAATTAATCTGATTTTTGGCTATGATTACTATGACATGCAACAGTTCAGGGGTGTATGCCCATGCCTGTGTGATTACAGAGAACTATAAACAGTAAGAGCTGATCTAGATTTGCAACATAAACACACCTGGGATGCCTTCTGCTTATCAGATCCCTGTAAATGATCACAAGAGTTTCAGAAAACTCAACTTCTGACCTTGAGGTCACTGAGTTTCAAACTAATTCAAGATTTGGCCTCATCAGTGACAACGATGAGGCCGCCTACAGGGAGGAGGTGGATCGTCTGGCTGAGTGGTGCGACACAAACAACCTGCTGCTTAACACCGAGAAGACCAAGGAGCTCATCGTGGACTACAGGAGGAATGCTGACCCACATCCACCCATCCACATTAAGGGGACGGCTGTGGAGCGTGTGAGCAGCTTCAAGTTCCTGGGAGTCCACATCTCCGAGGATCTCACCTGGACGACCAACTGCTCCAAGCTGGTCAAGAAGGCTCACCAGCGCCTCTTCTTCTTGAGGACTCTGAGGAAGAACCACCTGTCCTCAGACATCCTGGTGAACTTCTATCGCTGCACCATCGAGAGCATCCTGACCAACTGTATAACAGTCTGGTACGGGAACTGCTCTGCCTCGGACCGGAAGGCGTTGCAGAGGGTCGTGAAAACTGCCCAGCGCATCGCCGGAGCACCACTTCCTGCCATAAAAGACATCTACAGGAAGCGGTGTCTGAAAAGGGCTGGGAAAATCATCAAAGACCCCAGTCACCCATCACATGGACTCTTCACCCTCCTGCCCTCTGGGAGGCGCCACAGGAGCCTCCGGACTAAGACCACCAGGTACCGGAACAGCTTCTTCCCCACAGCTGTCAGACTCCTGAACTCTGCCTCCTGACATCTGACCCACGTTAACATATGGACTGAACATACACACACCCACAATGGACAACTGTACCCTCAAACACAATAATAACATGGACTGAACCACCACTCACAACCACTAGCACTTTATATAGCCTCTGTAGAAACTATCTACACCCTCACTTATCTTAACTGCACTACTGTATAGCTCTGTGTAAACAATCATTCTGTACATTCGATAATCTTTAATCCTACAACTGTTTACAACTTGCATAGTTCCCATTTCTGTATAGCTGTATATCTCAGATTCTGTAAAGTTATTTATTTCATATTCTGTATAGTTTTTCATATTTATATCCTGTTCATAGCCTGCACATAGCTTGTACTCACTACAGCCTGTACATACTTATAGTTATAGAATATTCACAACATACTTCATACCGTGTACATTATAACATAATAGACCCATTTCTGTAATATACTTACATTTCGTTGCCCTGTACCTGTGCATGTGTAATGACAATAAAGTTGAATTCTATTCTATTCTATTTTTAGTAGACACATTTGAAACTCCCATGTCACTGCTTTCTCCATGTATCACATTGACAAACTAGTATTTCAGCCTTGCCTGCCCACCTGGCAGCATGACATACCCCATCAGCCTGTTAAAGTTATGTCAGTCTCAAAGCCATTTCATTTGCACCATAGAGAGGAACAGCAATCAGCACGTTTCTTATCTCTCATAATAAACAGACATTTAACCAGTTGGTGTAGCATGAAAGAACTTCTTTACACGAGTATGGCAGCTAATACATGTGTCACTGAACACATTAGAAATATAGACGCCTATGGATTTAAACGTCAATACGTAAATAGAAATTGTCGGTTAAACACTTGTTTAAACCACATCTAAAGCATGGCTGGACCGAACCAGGTATGAAAGACAAGTCATGCTAAACAGACACTAGTAAAGCTGGCTGTAGGCAGTCACCAGTGACAGTTAATGTAATGAATTCATGTTATTACTGGTTTACCAAAGTCTCTGTGTTTTTACAGTGGAAAATGCTGCTTCAACCAAGTGAGTGTGTGAGGAAGAACATCTTTTAAGTGCTCTGCATGCTGTTTACTATTTTACAAAATGAAAAGATTGCCATGTCATTAAAACAGTGCATTGCTAGCTCCAAGCTAACCCTTTCATGGGTAACGTTGAGCTAGTATCGAGGCTTTCACTTGACAGGATACATGTTAGAGTGAATCTCTAAATTCTACTGCATCATTGTTGCATTTCCTTCTTAACGTATCGAGGACAGTTATTTGTTTAGTGGATTTTTATCCATGTGAAACAATAAAAGACAGATCTACATCATTTGGTCACAAAACACATCTGTACACATGTAGCATCATGTAAATATCTGCACAAAACTTCTAATTAAGGCACCTCCCTGCTTTTCCTTCAGTACCAATTGAAAACAAAAGCTCACATGTAATGTCCCCATTAATTTTAGAGGTTTTTAAACAGACATTGGATCTATACGTAGCTGCTGAAGTTCTCTTTTCATGTGGGGAAACATCCTTCCAAAACAAATTGATGTCTTAAGGTTGCATGAACCTCCTAAACAGTTTAGTGCAGGCTCCACTGGTTAGTTTGCATTTTGAAGCTGAATTGCTACAGAGCAGTTGTGACGTTCATGGTCAAAGTTGGGTTACATCAATAGTAGCAGACATCAAGTTAAAGTTTTGCTGATTAGATTAACTCAGTGATTTCCACATGTCTAGCAGTCGTGATGACTCATTTATGTATTGCTGAATGCTGTGTGGCAAAATCCAGAAAGAATATCAGCACAGGTCAGCTGATCACAGGCACTTGTCTCCATGCTTCATTACTGATCTTAGGGTTCCCATACTAATCTTTGCCAGGCTGGTCAGCTTGGCAAAGTTGAACTGGTGATAATAGCCAGCCAGCCCCAAGAACCACCTCACCTCTTCTTTGGTGTTGGTTTACACCACAACATTATTGTTTTCAATTGTGCTTCAAACACAATGAGAAATAACACAAGGAAAAGGTAATGATCATGCTTTAATTTTGTACTGAGGCTTTTATGCATGCAGGTGCAATAAAGAGAAGAGATGGTATCAAAAACATGCATTCAGTAATTACAAAACATTTCGGTTCATAGAAGTGGTAAGAGAGGTGGTGGGACTGCATCTTTAAGCAAGTACTGTAAATCCAAGACGAGCTAGCTACCAAAGAACTGTCCACTTCTGTTCACTCACTGGTTTCTCCGTTTACGTGAAAAGGGAAAGACCATCTCTGAGTTGAGGAGGGGGGCCTAAGGGTACATCTGACCCCATCTTACAATGCTGTGATTGCAGCCATTCCCCAACTCTCTGTGAATGGTACTCATGGTTATTGATCAGTGGGCTTTGATCACTGATCAAGGACTCATTCCACTTATTGCAAAGAGTCAAACAGGAAGTGGCAGATTCCAAGCCTTTTTATAGGAGTGCAAATTTGGAGCTTACCAGTTATGGAAGAAAGAGGGAAAAAACAACAAAGTTTATCAGAGTTTTTTTTTTAATTGTCTCTTGAATCGTGTTAACAAAATTGTGTATTGGTGTTTTTGTGTAAAAGCCTCAGAAGGGGTAAATAGATGCTAGTGTGCAAAAGTATTTGATATGTAACTTAACTAATAACTGCTTGCATATGTGACGACCCTTTTGGCTTATGTGTGTCTTGTTTGCAGGCGTTGGAGAGGCGGAGTTTGCATTTACAATCAGTGACACCAAATGCCACCAGGCGTTTGGTTTGGCTTTTTACACCATTACATGCGCCATTTTCCCACCCATGCACTCCCTCACTCTGCTGATGGTACTGACTACACACACCACAGTTTGTGTTTTTTGACAGTAGGTTTTCTTCTGTTTTATTTATTAATAAATAAATAAAGTAGTCTGGAAACCTTCCTAATCATGTCTGGGTTTTTTGTCATGGCCGTGCGGCCCGGTTTGTGACATGCATGGAGCATGGAGACAAATCAACAATGCAACAAAAAACCAACAACATTGCAAAACATCGTACTGGAAAACAGTCATTCATCACTTGATTGCTTCAATACAATGATATTGTATTTTATGTTATGATAACTCACGTAATAACTATTAGGAGTTGGTGGTGTTTCTCTGGTGTGGTGTCACGGGGTCTGCTTCTGTTTTCAGCACAGGTAGGCGGGGTGGTGTGTCACAGGATGCTGACACACCGGCGGTGCATCAGACGTCATTTGATGAAGCGTTACTCAGGAGCAGCGCGACTGACGTCTGGTGTCGGAGTATTGCCACCTCCTCGAGTGGTAACGTGTTTGTTAATTCTCCGCGGTGTGCATTACGGCCAACCTATGTGTAACAGTTGCTATTGTAATGCATTGTATCACCACATGGCGGAGCCTCCTGTCTCACGACTGGTGTCACCCCCTTTTTTGTTCTTCTTCGCACTCCTCCTGTAATGGATGCTCCCGTGTGTACGCGGACTAGTGTGCTCTTCAGTAATGTGTGGTAGAGGTAGCACTTATTTTTGATATTGTAAATAAATGAGTACTTTTTGGAAAGTCAGAAGCTGTTGCTCATTCGCTATCCACCTGCACACCTCCGCGGCTGGCTTCATCTCCACCGCACGTTACATATGTCTGGGATTTTGTTCGCTTACCTGTTGTCCTGTATCCTCAGCCGGATCCATCACCCGCTTACCTGTCAGCTGTTTGTGAAGCCGCATTTCCGGGATCACTACGGAGATCAATCACAGCGTTTCTCCCACATCCCGAGAATCCTCGCCCGAGCCTGTACAGGGCTCGGGCTAACCCTAACCCTAACCCTCGCCCCCGAGTGTGACAAGTGAGCTCTCCAACTCTCCCCATGTTTATTGCTGTTTCTTATCGGTGGTTTGGCATCTCCCCCTAAAGTTTCGTTTTTCTTTTTCTCATAGATCCACCCTGCGTGTGCGGGTAACCCCTTTCCCTCAGAATGCGTGTCCTTCTGTTCAGAGGATGAAGCCGACCCCAACTTAACACAAAAGGTCCTATTTAAGAGATAGGACTTTAACCACAAAAGTGCCGAACCAGAAATTCCCACACAGTGCTGCGATCAGCAAATCGTGATCCACTGTGTCAAATGCAGCAGTCATGTCCAACAAGACCAGCACTGCATTATTTACCACGGTCTGTCGCTATCAGGATGTCATTCATAACTTTTACGAGGGCTGTCTCCGTGCTGTGGAATGGCTTAAAGCCGGACTGAAAGATTTCTGACAATTTAGAGTCATTCAAGTAGTCCATCGACTGAGTATAAACAACCCTTTCCAGAATCTTACTAAGAAAGGGAAGCTTAGAGATGGGTCTAAAATTTGATATGACTGAACTGTCTAAGCCTGGTTTCTTAAGTAAAGGATGTATGACTGCTTAAATTCCCTAGGTACTTGACCAGACAAAAGACTAGTATTAATGATGTTCAGAATGTGTGTTCCAATGACAGGAAATACCTTTTTAAGAAAACGGGGAGGAACAACATCCTTTGGAGAGCCACACGGTTTAGCATTCAACACAAGTTTCTCTAAATCAGATAAAACAATTGGTAGAAAAGCAGAGAACAGACTTGAGCAAGAACCATGCATGGCTGGGTCAGCAATAGGTAGAGTCGGAGGTCTCAAACTAGCAACCTTATCCACAAAATAATTAAGAAACTTATTGCACATAACCGCAGAAGAGTGCAAAAGAATATAGCCTTCTGGATTAAGTACAGAATTTATAGAGTTATATAGAACATGAGGGTTATGCGAGCTGGCAGCAATAAGTTGAGAAAAATAGGAGTGCTTGGCAGCCTTTACTGCTCCCTGATAGACTTTCCAGCTAGTCTTAAGAGCTTCCATAGAGACACACAGCCTATCTTTTTTCCACCGTCTTTCACATCTTCTACATTCTTTTCTAGCGACTCTGGTAAAATCAGTTAGCCAAGGACTAGCCTTTGGCTTGCATCGTCTGAATATAAAAGGAGCGACAGATTTACAAGCAGAATCTTAACAAGAAACTAATCCATCTGAGATGGACAACTCAGGAGGATAAGAAATAAATTGGTCAAACAATATGGAGAACCGCTCGGCGGTATCTGAGCCAAAAGCACGATAACATCGAGCAGGTACAGCACGCTTAAGAACAGGACTTCAACGCTCATGTTGGCTGTTGTGGAAAAATAATTTGAGAATCGAAACCAAACTGATTTTCTGAGATTTATTGAACGAACGTTAAAAACTTTGCAAAGTGATCAATAATAATAATAATAATGGGGTTTGTACCAGCATTGAGAAAAAGACAAGATTCCTTCCTCAACTGGGAGGAAGGAACTGGGAGTGAAATTCTCACCATCATGACACCAGCTTGATAATGAAGTTTGTCATGGTCTTGAGCAAAGCTTACAGTCAGTTCTTTTCCCGTCTTCACATTCGTTGTACAAAGCATTAGTTAGCACATAGTACATTAGCATTAGTTGTTCTACTGCATAAAGAGAGCTTTAAAACTTTATTTAAATAAGTTGTTCATTTATGTGAGACATCTTTATCAAATGTTATATTTAAATCCATCAGCCAATGTTTCTAATTTACTGACTGTTTATGTAAAAGAACTATTAGCAGCTGTATTGTCAGGGATGAAGGTACAACATGCATCACCAAACATCACACACACCCTCCTTTTGTGCCATTATATTTTGCCATGTAATGAGGCTCGCGCTTGGTGTTGACTCTCACTGCGGTAGAGTATCCCTTTCTGTTCCTGTTCCAACACACAGTGGTGCTTTTGTGTAGCTTATCTGCGTAGTCAATTTAATTAAAAACGAAATAATAGACAGTGTGTTATTTCATAGTGTCATTTTCACGTGCTTTATCCAAAGTACACTCTCTGTTACATTCACAGTATTCACTCACTGTTTCTTTTGTGATTTGCTAGCTTACCTCAAAGCTGACTTGCTAGAGGTACGGCCTCTTCACCTGTCCCTCCTGCAGTTTCCTGCTCAGTGTGTCAGATGTTTAATTACTCCTCAGCCTCCTCTAGCAGTAATGATACTTGTAATGAATGTAGCCTGTTTGCAGTTTGGGCTAGGATCACTGAATTTGAGAGTTGGCTTCGCACCTTCAACAAAACTGTAGCTAGCCAGGCCTCTGTAGCTGGTGCAGCTGAAGGTAGCGTAGGCCCTGTTAGCTCTCCCCCGGGTGATTATTCTTAGCAGCCAGGAAAACAGTATATCAGGGTCCTGGGTCAGTGACCCATCATTTTGAGTTCATGGTCTTTTGTGATTTCTTTGTGTTGTACCGTTAGTTACATCAGATTAAAACTTTGGGTGTAAGATTCAGATAATTTTTTATTAAAAGCTCGACATTTTAAATGAGAATAAGAAAGAAAAGTATGTCTCTGTGCCCCCTTTCCCCTGTTAATGCCCTATCGGCCCCCCTGGCTAAAGTTTGCTAGATCCGCCCCTGCACAGTTACAGCCGTCAGCTGTAGAAAAGGATCCTGATGTAGAAAGTAATATTAAATAAATTCTAACAACAGCTTGTCAAGCTTAAACCTGCTGCTGTTGTTTCCTCTTTCTGGTGCAAAGTGGGCGATAAAAAAACAAGAGAGACAGAGTTGCGACAGAAAAGCCGATCAGCTGATCATTGATCAGTTTCGCGATTGAAGTAGCAGCAGGAGAGAGAGAGGCAGTCGCTCCATATATCGTTTGTTAAGCTTAACGCAGGAATGCTTTACAAACATTCAGAGATGGACTTACACACTTGCTTTACTTCTCTCTGGGATCACTTTCACGGAGATGAAATGCCGGTTTGGCTCCAAATGCTCAACCAGACCCCCGAGAGGTCTTGCACTCCACAGCCGCTCTTTCACGTGATGCATACTGCTCCGACGTGCTAAGGCAGGGCTGCCCAATCCCAGTCCTCGAGAGCTACTATCCTGCAGCTTTTAGATGCATCCCTACTCCAACACAGCTGAATCAAATGGTTTGATTACCTCTTCAGCATGCCATCGTGTTTGGCAAAGGCCTGATAACAAGCCATTCATTTGATTCGGGTGTGTGGGAACAAGGATGCATCTAAAAGCTGCAGGACGGTAGCTCTCGAGGACCGGGATTGGGCACCCCTGTGCTAAGGTTATGAGCTGAGTTATGCCATGTCACAAGTTTCCAGAGGTGTGGACTCGAGTCACATGACTTGGACTCGAGTCAGACTCGAGTCATTAATTTTATGACTTTAGACTTGACTTGAAAAAATGTTCTAAGACTTGTGACTTGACTTGGACTTTTACACCAATGACCTGGGACTTGAATTGGACTTGAACCGGTTTACTTGAAAAGACTTGATATTTTACCCCAAATATAAAATTTAACATGCATATTATATAGAGATTGAAAATGTGACGTCATTCAGGGGTAAAACCGCAAAGGATTCTGGGAACGCGTGGCAAGCGGTACTAGCGCACGCAGGCTTTCAATTAAAATCAGTCACACAGCGATAAAAAGAAACACAAAAATGTCAAGAAGCCGTTGTATTATTAACTGCAACAGCCGGTCGCATGACAGCCACGGGAAGCCGACAGGTAAAGAGATCGGTTGTTATCGGATTACGTCGTTGAAGAGAAATTGTTCAGCCATGTTTCCAAAGTAACAAAGAGGCGACTGGATTGCAGCCATTCAAAGACCAAATATAACGTCCCAGAACCCTCCAGCTCACAGGTTAGTCTGCTCCAAGCATTTACACGAAGGTCAGTCTGCTGTTGTAGTTAATACGTCATTTTCACAACATAACTGGTGATATAGGTTACAAGCAAGTCTGGCGCTGAACAGAAATTGTGGCGCTATGCTCCTTTATTTATTGTGCATAAATAGTGAATTGTCCTGACACAATATTGCGTTTCGCTTCTGTTATTATGGTACATTGACAAAAACATATACTTTTATTCACAGGATAAAACAGGTTTTTTGTATCACTAATTGCCCAGTACGATTACAGCATACAGTATTATTGTCACTGCTACATTTCTGTGATGCTACCAGAAATTATTTCCACTACTAATTAATTACCGCTGAGCTCAAAGGTCCTATTAATAAACGGTTAACGAATGTGTATTTATGAAGACGATTTGTGAGACTGGTAAACTTATGATACGTACGATGGTCTTTCGTTCTACACGGTGCATTTCAAGGTCCTGCACCCATCCGTCGGTAAACTGTACCTGGGCTTGTTGCAGTGACCGGAAGTTACTAAACTTCATGAGTGTATGCACTCACTCCAAGAACCGTATGATTATAAATATGCATATAAATATGCTACGATGAGATAGCTGACTTCATCTAACTAGCAAATGTTTTCCAGGCTACGTTGGTGATGCAGTTTTTTTTAATGTGTATGATATTTTTGTCATGCGATTTTAAAGCCGGTCCTACAACCGCATCCAAGAATAACATGCAGCTTATCTCAGAACTGTCGGTGAAAATTATTCTAGGAGCTAGGTTTAATTGAGCTGCATTTTAAAGAGGTGCAATTTCACAATTTGTGTATATTTTCTAAGTTCACTATTTTGTATGTGTTGAGAAAAACACAGATTTTAAAATTACATGGTCTAATATTTACATTTAGCATAACTGCAACATTATTTTTTCGTTGTTTTTTTTAAAGACTCGAAAGGACTTGAAATTCAAAATTTCAGACTTGTGACTTTACTCGGACTTTTACACCAGTGACTTGAGACTCAACTCTGACTTGCCTGACATTACTTGAGACTTGACTTGAGACTTGAGGATAAAGACTTGAGACTTACTTGAGACTTGCAAAACAATGACTTGGTCCCACCTCTGCAAGTTTCTGAGGTACTCTTTTTTTTTTTCCTTTGTGCCTGTCCCATTTGGTTCTTTAGCCGTCAGAATTGTTGTCTGAAGACCAACAAGGAGACCCAATGGATTTACTTTGCCAAATGGATCATCAAGGCCTTGCTTATTGGTCCATTTGATCGACCTTTGTTGTTATTATTTATTTAATTTTATTTTCAGTTGTTACAGACGGGACAGACATGACTGAGGGATAGAAAAGGGAGAGAGAACGATGAAGGAAAAGAAAAACAGAAGGGAAGAGGGACAGTGAGAAAGGGCACTTAAAAAGAGAAAGAAGAGAAAACAAGCAAAAACAACAGAGCAACATACTAAACACAACACCATCACGTTAATCTAGCTGAGTGTAAACAGCAGTAAATACTAAATATTGAATGTTGTTGTGCAGCAAGCAGGACCGACAGTGCACAATATGCTTGGAAATAGCACCAATAAAGGTGTAGTTTATGTCTATGAACAGTGAACACCCGTGTGCACACCTGTGTGGATCAGCACGCTTGTATTCAAATGGTTTCCCCATGTAATGGTCTGCTAGAGGATGTAGAGAGCCATAGCCCCGCCCCCCAGGGCATGAAGCAGGCATGGAGGAGATCCAGGCTCCAGACATCCAGAGGCCCCAGAGGGCGAGAGCCCAAGGAGGACCACCGGAGGGGCATCCGTGCCACCCTCCTGGGAAGAGCTGAGGAGAGCCCCAGATGCTGAGGTGCTCTTGTGATATTTATGGACCGGATTACATTTTTTTTTATTTCTCTCTGATATCCGATCCAGTAATTTACGTCAGTATCGGACCGATACCGATACGCAATATTGAATCGGTCCATCTCTAGTTGAGACATTGCAACCTTGTACTATCCTTTGTCACCGAGTACACGTGGTATTCAGAAAGATACTCAGCTTTGTGTATATCCACAAAATACACAACTACATCATTTGATGGCTTTCGATAACGTTTGACACATGATTTTAAAGTTTTTCAGATTCCTGGCACATCTTTTGAAGTAACTATGTTTACTTTTAAAATGCATAGCTCACCTAATCAAGGGGCCAAATTTACAAATAAGTGCAGGATAGTGGCTCAAGAAATTGTGTTTGGGTTTTAGTAGACTCTCTGGAAACAAACACTTTCTTGAATCTCAATATTCTTGGATTATAAGGTCAAGATAAGCTACCTGTGACAGTGAGATCTTTTGTACACGAATCATTTCAACTGTCTTTAAGCTGGAGCATTAACTTTCGTACGTCATCCTTTGGGTTTTGGACTTTATCACCATTTATAACATGCAGCAACCTTAACAAACTCCAGTTCTGAATGGCTTGACCTGAAAGCTTGGTTAAAAATGGGTTGACAGCACACGGCTTTGTTAGCGCACCAGCTCCTTTGTACTTGAACTGTTTAATGCGTCAGTTCAAAAGTGCACATGTAAGTCGCTTCTTTTCCTTAATGAAATACTTCAGGTACACTGCAATGTCGTAGGCTAAGACACCCTCAAACATGTCGTGGCCTAAACCAGGTTGGCAAACAAGAAAAGATTTCAAAGTATTAAAAACAGAGTTTATCCCTTTGATTTCTTGACTGCCTTCAGTTTGTAGATTGTCCACAACAGAATTGTAGCTTTCAGATGTGCGCTGCGGATCACATGCATTTACATCATAACTCTGAAACTCACTTTGTGTGATTTCATAGTATCTGTATTCAGCGCGACTGAAGTTCTCAGTAAACCCACCAACGTTGTGTGAAACCAAATTATCCCCAGAAATACAAGACAAAGCTGCTTTGACTGTTTCATCACCAGAAATGATACCACTTTCCTCCAAATCTCTTAAATCTTCTAACATTTTTGAGAAAACCTTTGTTCTTCCAAATTTTTATTAAGGTCATTCTCTCCACATAGGAAGATAAGAGACATGTGATCAGTACTGGACCACACATGAGCAGGCAGATTTGCCACAGACAGACAGACTCCAACCACTTTGTGTTTTTTCTTAGCAAAGCCAAGAGGATTAACAATTTCAAATACATCCTGGGACAGAATTAGCTTCAGGCATCCTGGATTTTCAATGAAAAACTTGTCAGACTTTTCCATTACGTATGTCTCCAAAAGCATCCAAGTCAGTTTCACCAGACTGCTGTGACACTGAATTCGTCCATAATTCTGATTTTAATAAGCTGCTGTGTTTGTTTCTTTGGTATGTAGAAGGAAATCCTTGGCGTCAAATTTCCAACATTTCCTGACGTTAATTCTTTAGGCTTCAGTATGTTGTTCTCAGTGGACTTGATACAATCACAGATTTTAGCAATAGCATCATCTCTTAGGCACAAATCATTTTTTAAAAGTGACTGTAGTTTACCTAAAGCATAATCCTGACCCAACTCGTGCACATTTTGCATCTCTTGAGCAATTGCCTGTATTATTGAAGCTGGAGGAAGAAGCAAAACAAACACATTCCTAAGGAAGGCCTCACTGAAATTCTGTGGCATTTCAGAAGTTTGTTGTTGCCTCAATTAAGCTCTGGGGAGCATCTTCACATGCAAATAAAGCGGTGGGGGTGGCTGTAGCTCAGGAGGTAGAGCAGGTCGTCTAGTGATCGCAAGGTCGGTGGTTTGATCCCTGGCTCTCTAGTCTGCATGCCAAATGTCTTTGGGGCCCAAGTTGCTCTCCGATGCATCCATCGGAGTGTGAATGATAGTTATTGAGCACTTAAAAGAATAGAAAACAGTGCTAATGTGGCATGTTGTATACCGCGTTCCAAATTATTATGCAAATTGTGTTTAAGTGTCATAAAGATTAAATATGTTTTTCAATTAAAGTCATGGAGAGCATTGTGCCTCAGAGCTCTTTGGATGACTGAAATCAATCCCAGACACCTGTGATCATCAGTTTGCCAGCTGAGCCCAATTAAAGGAAAAACTAAAGAAGGGTGTTCCACATTATTAAGCAGACCACCATTTTCAAGCAATATGGGAAAGAAGCAGGTTCTCTCTGCTGCTGAAAAGTGTGAAATAGTTGAATACCTTGGACACGTAATGAAAACCTCAGATGTTTCACAAAAGCTTAAGCATGATCATCTCACTATTAAGAGGTTTGTGGCTGACTCACAGCACACACGGGCACAACAAGCAAGGTTTCTGCCAGAAAATACATCAGAGAGCAGATTTTATTCTATTGTATATAATATTCTTTATTTTGTATAGTATGTTATTCTGTTTATCTTATTCTATTGTTTTTCTCTTCTCTTAATTTTTTACTGCTCTTGTACTTTCTGCTGTGAACAATCATATCTTTTCTTTAATTATCAACATTGGCTGATGGATTACAGTAGCTGTACATGTAAGGAAGAGGACTCCCTTACTGCATTTATTTATATTATATGTATAGCACTTCGGAGCACACCTTTCACTTTATTAAAAGCACCTTATCAAGCACTTTATTTAGCATGGCACTTTAAGCATGGATTTGCACACAAGCAGTTTAAATATTTGACTATTTATTGGGAATTTTAAAATCAGTTGGTAGCCTTATTTCAGATCCTGCACAGCTGCTCCTCGTCAAGGAATGTGGTGGTTGTCTGTCAGGAGAGAAGAATGGTGATTGAGATTGTGATTAAGGTTTACCAGTAAGGAAAACTAATGCAAATGTGTGTGTGAAATCTAGGGATAAAAGTGGTGCAAATAAGTGTTTGTAAGTTAATGATTACTCACCTTTCTTGCCTGTGTCCTCTTCAAGGTGTTTGGGCAAATGTTTCCCCGGGGGTCCAGACACCATTTAAAGGTTCCGGGAGAGACCATGGGTAAAGAGAGTGTGGTGAATCTTTGTGCTTGGGTTTCTGGGTTTTTATAATATTGGGTTTGGTGTAACATTAAGTGTGAAATATTTATTAATGTGAAAATGTATTTATTTATTCTTATTGATATATTGTATACTGTGGTGGAAGGTTGGGATTTAAGAATTTACCTGAGAGTGGAATAATGGTTTAGTCTGTGACAGCTGAACATATTTAAGGCTGCCAGTTGTCATTAGAGGGGGATTTTTTTGTGCTGTGAAGAAGCTCGACAAGTTAATTGTTGTAAGGAGAGCTGTATAGCAAATAAATAATTTGTTCCACTACTCTTGCCTCGGTCCATCTCACTGTGTTTCCAGCCGCTAAGGGCCACCCTGTTACAGTACATAATGTACATTTGTGAGGTTTATTTGTAAAATAAAATTCATGAAGCCATTACTACAGTGGCCCTGAGAGGCCAAACGGACTGCAACTTCAGAAAACACTTGCAAAAAGAAAGACGCTGAACATTGGAATCTGAACATTGTCCAAACTGGTAGTGAGAATGTCCATATCAATGTTCTTGATGTTGCGGAATGAGATGAGACGGGTTGGCTTGGTAGAAGAGCAGCAGAGAGTGAGGTTAAATGAAAGGAGGAAGTGGTCAGTTATGGGGATTTCAGTAGCAGAAAGATTCAAGGGAGTGAGACCAGAACAGCAGACCAAGTCCAGGGTGTGTCCTTTAGAGTGAGTGGGAAAGTCGATAAATTGTTGAAATTCAGAGCCTTCGAGACAGGAGGAAAAGTCTCTGGTGAGCAGAAGGTCATTATTGTCCATGTGAATGTTGAAATCTCCCACCAAGATCACATTTGGGGAGAGAGATGAAAGATGGGTTAGTAGATTAGCAAAGTCACTGAGGAAGACAGGGTTAGGTTTGGGGGGTGGGGTGGGGGGTGGTATACAGTAGCTATGATGGTGGGAATGGGTCCAGTCAGCTCACATGCAAGGACCTCTAGAGAACTAAAGGTATCAACGTTAACTGGCAGGACTTTCAAGTGCTGGTGAAAGAAGATCGCGAGACCACCCCCACGACCTGAGCAGCGGGGTTTAGAAAAGTAAACAAACCCCAGAGGAGTAGATTTGTTTAGCTGAGAAAAGTCATCAGGTTGTTGCCAGGTTTCAGTTAAGCAGAAAAAGTCAAACTTACGGTCAGATAGGAGGTCTTGGATGAGAGGTCCCTTACTTGTCAATGAACGAATGTTTAGAAGACCGAAGTTGAGTGGAGTATTTTCTTTTTTGCTAATCGTGGTGGGCGCCCTGGGCAGGTGGGCTAGAGATCGATGGTTGACAGCCCGATCAGGGTTCCTGCGAGGGCGGCGAGTAGCAGACCAGAACGATTTAGTTCCATGCGGGACCCGCGATGGATGTATCTCCGGCGAGGCTGGAAAGTGAGGATGGTAGACGAGCGTCAGGAGAATCCAAAATAGTGTGGACCAGCTCAAGAACATCTTGGCCCACATGTTGAATTATGTGGAGGAAAAGGGGCTGGCCGGAGCAACAAACAGGTAGGCTAAAATAGCTCAAACAGTTAAGCTAGTGCAGCTCACTGAGAAGAAGACGTCAGAGCACATTCAGCTGAAATAGCAGATGTTGAGGACAAGCGTTGCAAATCAATCCCTGGCAGAGATCGATCTGGTCCTGAGTGTGAATGTTCCTGTTCATTCAAGTCTGAAGCCAAATAATCGAAAATGAAAATGTACTGGTGAGTAGCGGTAGCCAGGCGCGGCGGTAGCCAGGCGCGGCGGTAGCCAGGCGCGGCGGTAGCCAGGCGCGGCGGTAGCCAGGCGCGGCGGTAGCCAGGCGCGGCGGTAGCCAGGCGCGGCGGTAGCCAGGCGGCGCGTTCACTCAAGCCGGAGAGTGCTCTCCTTGATTATTATCTCCTTCTGCGCATCAGTGGGAGAGTTACAATTGTGTATGGGGTGTTTGTGTGTGTCTGTGTGCATGTATGACCATGTTGTAGAGTCTGACAGCAGTGGGGAGGAAAGACCTGCGAAATCTCTCCGTCCCACACCGTGGGTGCCGCAGTCTCCCACTGAAGGAGCTGCTCAGTGCTGTCACAGTCTGCTGCATGGGGTGGGAGATGTTGTCCAACAGGGATGACAGCTTAGCCACCGTTCTCCTGTCACTCACCACCTCCACTGGGTCCAGAGGGCAGAACAGAGCTGGCCCTGCAGATCAGCCTGTTCAGTCTCTTCCTGTCCCCAGCAGACCACACCATAAAAGATGGCCGAGGCCACCACAGAGTCATAGAAGGTCTTCAGGAGTGGGCCCTCCACTCCAAAAGACCTGAGTCTCCGCAGCAGGTACAGCCTGCTCTGCCCTTTCCTGTAGAGGGCGTCTGAATTAACAGTCCAGTGCAATTTATTGTTCAGATGAACACGAAGGTACCTGTAGCTGTCCACAGTCTCAATGTCCATACCTTGGATGTTCAGTGGTTGCAGTGGAGGATGTTTGTTCCTGCATAAGTTTACGACCAGCTCCTTGGTTTTTCTGGTGTTGATGTGGAGGTAGTTCAGCTGGCACCAGTCCACCGGGCCACTGTAAATATAAAATGTAATAAATAAATCATATAATACAAAAACCAACTATTCACATTTCAACTTTTAATTATTTAAACTTTCAGCTTTTTCCTTTTAAACAAATTTAAAGTGAAACAACACAAAACACTGCAAACCACAACACAATTAAATATAAATTATAATATGAAAACATAAAGAAGATGCACATTCTCTGTCATATGGACCTGCATGAATAAACTTTCTGAATCCTTTATCATCTGCAACTGAAAATAGTTGTGGATGATTACTATACCTGTTTTGGAGGAAGGAAGGTTCAGGGTTTCAGTAGTCATCATCATGGGCTCATCGGATTAGAATGAGAATAAGCAGTCATCATTTGCAGGTTTTGTCGTTTTATTGTATAACAGGTAAAGGAAAGAAAGACACATGGACTGCTCTCTCTAAAAAGGACATAAAGTACGATTTAAGTAACTCAAAATGATACATGAACTCAGGAGACTCAAAGAGAAACTCACCTCAGCTGCCGCCCCATGTGGGAGTGAAGAAAGAGTGAGGGGTAGGTGAGTGCAGTCCTTATATACTGTGTGACATATAATGTGTGACAGGTGAGTGCAATTAAGGCCAAGCACCACACCCAATCAAAGGTGAGGAAAAGAAACAAGGTGCATCTGGTGAAGTGAATGTGCTAGAAGGTGAGCCTTTACAACAATACCTTTCTAATGTGACGTTGCTCTCTTTCTCTCTCTCTCCCTCCCGCTCTGTTCCTGTGCTACTGACTGTAACTACCGCCCCTCCCCCCTCTGCCCAGCGCAAAGCACAAGGCTCGCGTGCAGAGTGAAGCGGGAAAAAGTGCGAGAGAGACAGAGAGAGAAAGAAAAAAAAAACCTACGGCTCGCGTCGTTCACGTCAAAGACCCGGCTCTAAGAGCCGTTTCGTTTGCGACCGACACATCACTATTAGGGGCATATTGTACCAAATGATTCGTGACGGTTGCACTAGAGAAGAACACACCCAGTTGTTGGTGCCAAAAAGCCCTCAGGAATTAATTTCCCAGGTGGCTCATTATAGCCTGATGGCTGGTCACATGGAGTATGAATCAACTGTGGATCAACTTATGACCTGATTCTATTGGCAGGAGGGCTGTGCAACTGGTTTACCAGGCTGCCAGTTGGTAAACCAGCTGGCCATTTCAAAAGTGCTGTTGGGTCTGTTACCTTGAATTCAATTCAATTTTATTTATATAGCACCAAATCACAACAACAGCTGCTTCAGGCACTTTATATTCTATGGTGAAAATCCTACAATTATACAGGGAAAACACAGAGGACGTCCCAGTGTCAGGTGAGTTACAGGGTCATTCTAAAGAGATCACTAAATTCAGGTGTTAGCTTGTAGTAGCATGCCAACTTTGCAACAAGACATCTTCCCTCCATAATGAACTGTAATTGACATTATTGCAAAGGATTTGGGAAACCCAAGCAACTTCAGCATGAAGTTACAGAGTTGGCACTTTGTGTGTAGAAATCACTAGTGCTCTGCTAAGCGATGAGTCACTTCTTTTCAAAATGATATAACCTCCCAAAAAACTACTCTAAAAACTGTGTTTCTATTTTAAGATCCATTTAATTCCCTCTAATAAAGAAACAACTGTCCAAAGAGATTTAGTTGTTGGCGTGAACATTCAAAGTTTGAAGTGGAACAATTAGTCCTGACATCCATGCTAGAGAAAATTCATTTAAATTCAATTCAATGTTATTTATATAATGCCAAATAACAGCAACAGTCGCCTAAAGGTGCTTAGAAAAGGTTGGATTCAATGCCAGTAAAGACAAGGCAGCATTTATGACTTATAGAGTTATACTTCTTATCCACATAGCTGCAAGGGCCCGCATGATGCAAGCTTTCATCGGCATGAACCTGTTATACACTGTGCCTTTATCACAAAGTGGAACTACAAATCCTGTGATGTTTTTGAATTAAGTGAAGACTATATTTTTCATTTAAGGATGCACGTAATCATTCTAACTTGTGCAAACCAATTTGACACTAAAAATGTTTAATAAGATTAGTGTGTGTGTGTGTGTGTGATAGAAAACATGAATTATTGCAGTGATTAAGCGTGCTGTAGTTATTAAACGCAGTGGTTTGTATCATATCTATCTAATAGACTCCAATTTGTGCATGTAAATGGAGAGTCCTCTTCACACACTGAGGTTAATTATGGAGTTCCACAGGGTTCAGTGCTAGGACCAATTCTGTTTACATTATACATGCTTCCCTTAGGCAGCATCATTAGAAGACATAGCATACATTTACACTAGGGGTGGGTTTTTATAATCGATTCATCGATTAAAATCGATTCTGGCTTGGATAACGTAAAATCGATTCATTAAAATCCTGAATCGATTTTTTAATATAAATTTATTTTGTCCGAAATGCCAGAATCTCTGGTGACATCTCACAAAATTTCAAGAACCACCAAACAGTAAATGAGAGCAGGTACAGGGATTCTGCACATAGACTTAAACACACAGCGCGACCCGCGGATCAGAATCAGTTAGATGTCGCCTTTCTCACAGTCGGGGCTGAAAGCCGACAGCTCGCTGATCCGGGTCCGCGCTTTGTGTTCACGCCCTTTATGCGCTGATTCTAAAGCTTGATCTCTCTCCAAACAATATTGACCGAACCAGCAGCTAAAGAAGATCCAAACGCTTCACATAAACATCGTCATGAATTCACTCTTTTACTGTTTTGCTTCCATTGCGATGCGCAGCTCTCTCTCTCTCTCTCCCTCTCTCCCTCCCCCTCTCTCCCTCCCACCCTCTCTCTCTCTCGAACAGTTTCGCTTTCTTCATTATTCGCTTGCTTGTTACGCACAAGTCTACTGTTGTTTACAGCGCTGTCGGCCGCTGTTTTTTTCCCTTTTACATTCTTCCGAAAAGAAAACCTCATTTCTGCTGTTCAATACTGAACAAATTTAAACTTTTTAATATTATTCAAAATGCAAAATGCTTAGCCGTGTGTCTAATAAAACCGCTGTAACGTCAGAGGCAATGTTCATTAATTAATGGTTTTCTTTCGTTTTTGGGGCGATCGTGGCTCAAGAGTTGGGAGTTCGCCTTGTAATCGGAAGGTTGCCGGTTCGAGCCCCGGCTCAGACAGTCTCGGTCGTTGTGTCCTTGGGCAAGACACTTCACCCGTTGCCTACTGGTGGTGGTCAGAGGGCCCGGTGGCGCCAGTGTCCGGCAGCCTCGCCTCTGTCAGTGCGCCCCAGGGTGGCTGTGGCTACAATGTAGCTGCCATCACCAGTGTGTGAATGTGTGTGTGAATGGGTGGATGACTGGATATGTAAAGCGCTTTGGGGTCCTTAGGGACTAGTAAAAGCGCTATATAAATACAGGCCATTTACCATTTGATGTACTGCAGAATATTTTTATAAAATCCCAGGCCAGGAAAATCACCTTCATGTTTTTCTGTGTTTTATCTTCAGCTACTTTGACACAAAGGCATCTGCTGTGATGCTCACACCTTGGATAAAGTCTTGCGAGTGTCAGCTTCCTTTTTATAGATACAAAAATATGTAAATGTTCTGATCTGAATTATACTTCTGACTGTCAAAATTTCCCAGATTTAAATCGAATCGAATCGAATTAAATCGAATCGTGGATCGAATCGATTTGGGACCTTGTGAATCGGAATTGAATCGATTCTAGAAATCAGTGACGATACCCAGCCCTAATTTACACTGCTATGCAGATGACACCCACCTTAGGTGCGACCATAAAGGGAGTGACTTTTTTTAAGTGGCAAGTAATTTCAGATGCAACGTTTCTATCAGCTCAACAAACTGCACACAAACTGTTTGTGTGCAGTTTGTCTCACAGTGTGTTGCCAGCTAAAAGGTCCAGCTGCTTATTTCACAGGAAGAGAAAAGAAAGAGCTAACCTCACTCAGAGATGGAGAAAGATAAGAAAGACAGGAGAGGAAGAAGAGAGCTTAGATTTAAAGGGAAGGATGATCAGGAGAAATGTAAAGCTCACATGTAAGTCGTCATGTTTTTAAATCAGCTCTTGGGTCTGTACATGTGACATTATGTTTTTTCATATTGTGAAACCTGCTGCTAAACAAACTGAGGTAGAATAACAGTTTTGTAAAGGCTGCATGAAAATCCTCTGCAGGTTAGCGCAGGACAAACAGGTTAGTTTGCTGCACTGTGATGGATTTAAAGTAAAGGACAGTGTGTGACTGGTGCACAGTGGCTGTGGTTTCATCGTTAGGTTACCTCAAGTGTAGCAGAGATTCATATACATTGTAGCTGATGATGCTGAGATCCATTGACTGAATTCCACCTTCACACCAACTGTATAGTGTCTAATATAAAGACAGCGTAAACAGTCAGTGTAAAGGATGAAATCAGCCAGGACCGCTTATGAAACATCTGCTCACATCTGGTTGAATTCAGCTGTGTACATCCACAGCGAGCAGCAGGTCAGCTGATCACAGCCTGTACACTAAAAAAATCTGCTGGAGCTCTGTTATGATTTGTTTCACCACACTGAGACATTACAACCCCAGCCTGCTGAATCCCTCCTGACTGTACATATTTTACAATGTAGGCAACAGAAAATAGAAATAGATTTTCCTTCTTTTTCTTCAGATTGAAGCTGATTATAATTAGAATTTAAAAAATAAATTCTATGAACGTTTATATGTTCATAAGCAATTCTGCTCCCAGGTCACAAACATAAAGAAGAACTAGACTAAATAAGCTGTAATATGTTATATATAAATGTAACTGTAACGATTACAAGGACCTCACAGCACAAGCATTACTCCCAACCTATTATAACAGCGTCTTGTACTGTAATATATGTAATGTTTTATTTATCTGTTATCTTTACAAATTTCATCAAGCAAAGGGAGAACACAGCAAGACACCTGATCAAACAAGGAAGGTTTCTTCTTTAAAATGATTCATTAGTCGAGTGGACATCACATCATTGTTCAATCAAATCCATGTTCAATGATCACTCAGAACGGTCACATTATATCAAACAGAACCTGCTAACTGAGCTCTGAGAGCGGGCAGTTCATTGAACTTGTAGATTCAAGCTGCGTTTCATGTTTTTGCCAAAATGATGGCACCAAAGCAGACTGTATTGAAAACTTAACTCAAGCTTCATTAGGCCATCACTACTGAATAGCCATTTCAGTTTTATTGTAGTGTAGGTGGTAGGCTAAACACCAAGCATGTGATTAATAGGTGACCTGCTGAACTACAGCCAAAAATGTGGAGAATGAATCTGCTGAAGACTAGAAAATGTCTGTTTGTTAGCAAAAGTATGTAGACAGGTGGAGTTACAGCTAGAGGTTTTTGAAAACCCATTTATCAAAGGAGCAGTGTTAGTAATTTAATTTTAGTGAATAAAGCATGTGACCATAGAGTCGATAATCACTAATGCATTACACTGTAAGACAAAGAGGGAAGTGTTTCTGGAGATGCAGATCTGGGTTTTATACCCACATAATCTCACTGAGTGCGTGACTAATGACAGATTTGTTGCATTCCTTTTTTTGGGAATATCCAGCAGCATTACAAAAGATCAAAACTGATTGGCCTTTTACGCCTTTGATTTAATGAGCCAAATATTCACTTTTAAAAACAGACTTTTATTGTAGTTCTGAACATCAGTGTTACTGGTGACGAAATCAAGATTTGTTGGATATTTGCAATAAATCAATCATCTGTAATCATGTGTGCTTTTGTTGGAACGAACCAGGAGGAGCTAGATTAGAGATGAGTTTATCTGAGAGATAAACTAGATGTCCATGGAGGCTTTTCTGTGTGAACTAGAGATGGCACGATACCACTTTTTTATGTCCGATACCGATATCATAAATTTGGATATCTGCCGATACCGATATGAATCCGATATAGTGTGTGTTTTAATCAACAAAACTGTTTTTTTTAAATATCTTGCTGCATTTTGTATAAGTTCATACTCAAGTTTAAAACAACAACTACACTAAAGCTATTCTGTTATACCTGTATGCAAAAAAAAATATTTCATAGTTCAGCAATACTGATCAATCTAATAAACTTAAACCTACACCATCCTCCCTATTCTGGTATTTTAAAGAGTACTTAGCATAAATATTAAGCAACCTAACTAATAGGGTTCCAACTCCCAGCAACAACAAAAATAAATAAATAAAAAATAGGGAACCACCCCTCACGCTCCACCTCATGATGCTTAATCGACGTAATCAACCTTAATTTGATGCAGTGTGAAAAAAATGCACAGAAATCAATTATTTTTCAAGAAATATTAAATAGATTCAACATCTTTCTTCAACAGAACTGCAGACTGCACAGATGGTACCTTCCCAAAGGAAAAAGTACTATAGCTTACTAGGGTATATATATTAGACTTAATAGTCACTATATACAGTAATGGACTTCTATTCATTTTGCATCAAATTAAAACTTTGGGTGTCAGATAATTATTTATTAAAAGCTAGACATTTTAAATGAGAATAAGAAAGAAAAGTATGTCTTTGTGCCCCCTTTTCCCTGTTAATGCCCTATCGGCCCCCCTGGCTAAACTTTGCTAGATCCGCCCCTGCACAGTTACCAGCGTCAGCTACGTAGAAAAAGATCCTCGAGTAGAAAGTAATAATAAATACATTCTAACAACAGCTGATCAAGCTTAAACGTGCTGCTGTTGTTCAGCCGCTGGTTTCCTCTTTCTGGTGCAAAGTGGGCCAAAAACAAACCAGAGAGACAGACTCGTGACAGAAAAGCCGATCAGCTGATCGTTAAGCAGTTTCATGATTGAAGTAGCAGCAGGAGAGGCAGTCGCTCCATATATCGTTTGTTAAGCTTAACGCAGGAATGCTTTACAAACATTCAGAGATGGACTTACACACTTGCTTTACTTCTCTCGGGATAACTTTGTCGGAGATGAAATGCCGGGTTGCTAGCGAAGCTCCACATGCTATCCAGACCACCGACAGGTCCCGCATGCCACAGCCGCTCTATCACGTGATGCATACTACTCCGACGTGCTAACGTTCTGAGGCGAGTTACGGCGTGTTGCAAGTTTTGTGAGGTGCTTTCGTGATATTTAATGGATCGGATTACATTTTTTATTTTTCTCCGATATCCGATCCAGTAATTTAGGTCAGTATCGGATCGATACCGATACGTAATATCGGATTGGTCCATGTTTAGTGTTCGCGTTTATAAAACAAATATCTCTGTATCTTCTATCATTGTAGGATCTACTGTACAATATAAAGCACCTTGAGGCAACTGTTGTTGTGATTTGGTGCTATTTAAATAAAATTGAATAGAATTGAGTCATTCAGAAAGATGTTTCAGTCTAAACTATCATGTGATAGATTACAGTCTTGTGTCACAGTAAAGCTCCCTCAGCAACAACAGAAAATATCTGAGCCTCACTAATACAGCAAGTTTTACATGTTTTTATTGTCTGTATTTCTTCCAGCTGGTTATTGTCTGCCAAGGAATAGAAATTTCGGTTACTATGGCGAGTTTGGTTAAGCTGGTGGAAAATATGACTTTGACATTCAGCTGATGTGTAACCTAGTTATTAGTAGTGATGGTCTGTGAAGCTCCAGTGCATGTGACAAAAAACAAACCACACTATGCTTCAGAGGCTCTGTGTCAAGGTACCCCTGTCCCCCCACTGGGACATATTGTTTTATTGTGTATTCTATTTTCATTGTTGTTAATGTTGATACCAATAGACATGTGGCGGGTCTGCACCTCATCTCTGCCCCTACTTTAACCCCGCTGCTATGGCCCAATAAATATACCGTCTGAATAAGGCCATCAAACCGCTCACAGCCTCTTCATCAGAAACTACAAAGTACCGATACTGTTATTATTGTTGACATAACGACAGCAGATGCATTGACGTGGCTGTTCAAACTAAACACTGTTCACAGCTTTAGCGGAGAAAATGCGTTTCAGCTCATTTGGTTCCGCCCTCTTTGCGTCAAAACTTCTTGAGGGCGGAACCACTGACAGACTTATCCCAGTGAGGCGTCCACACGGACTCATTAACGGAAGCGCACTCGGAAGCGTTTCGGTGTGGGAAGCAGAAGGATGTCTCTTCAGTCGGTGCTGGTGCCTCTCTTCAAACTGTACTTATGCGGAATTAAAGTTCTTCTCTACCAAATTTTCAACCGCTCCTTTACGCTCCCAGGTCAGTCCCGCTTCTCTCTTACACAGCTCTGTGTCTGCTGGTTTGTGCCTGATGCATATTTGTCACCATGTGCGGTACTGATGTCGTGTCGTCGTCGACAGAAGCGCCTGCAGGTATAGAACTGCTCGGTCAGCTGCAAGAACAGGACACGGAGAGTTTGAAGTACTCGTTAGTCCGTAATTCCGATCGATAGTGTGAGGAAGATGTGATTTCAGCCAGAGCCGTGCGGTGCGTGTGTTTGCGGCTGAACAGCAGTTAAAGTAGCGTTTTCTAACTCGCAAACGGTTTTATGCTGGGATGAGATTAAACTGAGATGATTCTTACGGTGAGTCCGTCTCCTCGTGGGCTCCTGCGCGGGCTGTGACACAAAGGGGACTCAGATCGCATCAGAGTAATCCTGTTTTCAAAGGAGGTTCATTTAATTTTCATTATCAATCATTTGTTTTTATTTCTTACACTGATTCATGTTTGTACACTTCCTGTGATGGTGAATGCACTGACCTTTACACGCACGTTTCTATGCTTTTTCTATTGACGTGCATTAATGTCCCCAGGGACAAGCTTCATACCCCACTGAGCTCATAGGCACTGTGGTAAAGGTGTGACATGAGAGCCGCTTTGTCTTTACAAATGCAAAGAAAAACCTGTGGAGCTGTAACAGCCTGGGCCCATTAAAACTGTGACAGAGGTCATAAGAAGTGGCTCTCTGAAGCATGTTTTACCAGCTGTTTTAGTCCGAACTAAACTATATTTATATAACATTAGTGGTGCAACGGATCCAAAATCTCACGGTTCGGATCAATTTTACGGATCTGCGAAAAAAGACAAAAATGTAACATTTACTTATTGAAGTATTTTTGCCTGTTAAAAACATTCAGCTCAAGACTCATTCCACGCAATTATAAAAAAAATGATGGTACAATATGGGGCAGTACAGTCTTTGTATCTACCACTCAATTCAATTTTATTTATAAAGCGCCAAATCACAACAACAGTCGCCTCAAGGCGCTTTATAATGTAAGGTCGACCCTACAGTAATACACACCGCTCGTTATATCGCACTCTGCTGTGATATAACGAGCGGTCACGGTCACGTAGCTTTCCGTTGCCCTGGAGCTCCACCCGTTTGTAGTAGTTGGGTAACAGAAGATGCCTGGGACAGTTCAGCCATAACTTTAAACTTTTCCTGCTCATACATGCTTGGAACGATGTTGCCACTGAAGTGGACGCAAACGGGATATCACAGCGTGGCTCAAGCACGTCCATCATAGTTTAAACCCCTTGTTTTGCGCAACAGAATACGGCCTCCCGTCTGCAGCTAAACACCCCAACAGCTTCTGTAATAGCTTTAGCCCGGTCGGGCTGGGCAGCAAAGGGCTGCTCAAACTTAGAGCCCCCGAGAGCAGCCAGTGGGCTTTTCTACCTTTAAAACCCACCTACCAGCCAAATGGCTTTTAGCTAGGCTTTAGCTTCAGCCAAGTGGAAGCTAAATTGGCTAGTCATTCATATGTAAATTGGGTTGTTACCTGAGAATTCTGGAGGGGAGTGGGGGTGTGTGAATGATTGCTAATTTCTAACTGCCAACTGCCTCTTTGTTTGTCGGGGGGGAGAGCTGCTAAAAGCGGTGAACTTCCTTTTGTGTTCGTCTTGATGCATTCTCAATCATCCAGGGAAATAAATCTCCAAAAGTCACCAACTTGGAGTGTTTCAGTTTGCCATCTTAGGGAGAAATCAACACACATGGGTGTATGTCCTTTGTTGCTGAGATTTATTGATAAAAACGGTATAAAAAACCAACCATTTGTACACATATTTACAAATAATAATAATAAAAAGTGAGTGAGTACATTTCAACATTTTCAGCAATCACTCACAATCCTGGCACTGCCATGGTATCTGTAGTCTGCATTTACCACATGTGTATCTGTAGCCAAATGGAAGAAGACAGTCTATATTCTTAGCAGCATGCACAGCGTGGTTCAGACTGATAACACCACCAAAAGGAAGCCAAACACGGTCACCCTTTACAACAAAACAAAGTGTGGCGTGGATGTGATGGACCAGATGGTTTGGGAGTACACTGTCCGCAGAGGAACACGGCGCTGGCCAGTTGCCGTGTTTTATAACATGATTGACATGGCAGCACTGAATGCACATGTGCTGTATCAAGCATGCTCCGGGACGAAGGAAAGACGGGTGGACTTCCTGGTGGAGCTTGCAAGAGAGTTGGCTCACTCTCATGTAGCTGCGAAGAGGGCAAGAAAAGAACAGTTGCTTCGGACACAACCCTCCACACCGAGCCCTGGAAAAAGAGCCATGTGTCAGGTCAAACACAATTGCAAGAACAATCATGCCACTGTGCGATGTGTTCACTGCAACAGATACACATGTGGTAAATGCAGACTACAGATACCATGGCAGTGCCAGGATTGTGAGTGATTGCTGAAAATGTTGAAATGTACTCACTCACTTTTTATTATTATTTGTAAATATGTGTACAAATGGTTGGTTTTTTGTACTGTTTTTATCAATAAATCTCAGCAACAAAGGACATACACCCATGTGTGTTGATTTCTCCCTAAGATGGCAAACTGAAACACTCCAAGTTGGTGACTTTTGGAGATTTATTTCCCTGGATGATTGAGAATGCATCAAGATGAAACACAAAAGGAAGTTCACAGCTTTTAGCAGCTCCCCCACGCCCTCAATCACACACCCCCACTCCCCTCCCTCCAGAATTCCCAGGTAACAACCTAATTTACATATGAATGACTAGCCAATTTAGCTTCCACTTGGCTGAAGCTAAAGCTTAGCTAAAAGCCTACCAGCCATTTGGCTGGAAGGCGGGTTTTTAAAGGTAGAAAGGTAGAAGGCTGGCCGGCGGGTGTTAAACTCCTCTGCTCCTCCACTTGGACTGCTAGCGCTAACCATAACTACCACTTGACAGACCCACCACGCCACCTTACACATACTTGTTTTTCTTCTGTTTCCTATCTTCGGATCATGTGTGTACCGAACCGTGGAGTGGGATCGGTTCGTATTATGGATCAACGGTGATCCGTTGCACCACTATATAACATGTAATGAAATAATAGTATATGTGAATCCAAACTTTTATTTTTAACCCAGACAGAACTCCTGGGTTAAAGTGGAGTTCAGCAGGCAGGGGAACATCAGCTGTAGTACTTTAACATATCTGAAAGGATCCCAGTGATTCGTGCTGTGAGCTCCAGCAGATCTTTGTGTACCTGTGATTAGCTGCCACGTGTGACCACTGCTGCTCCATAGTGGACTTACACAGCTGACTTCACCATGATCTAACCCAGTGTTTCATTTTTCCATTCCCTACACTGAGGTGGTTTTTCAGGTGAACTTCTCATCGCCAGAAAATGTTTGTTTTTATTTGTTTTTTCAAAATCATAGCAAAAGTATGTAGACAGGTGGAGTTACAGCTAGAGGTTTTTGAAAACCCATTTATCAAAGGAGCAGTGTTAGTAATTTAATTTTAGTGAATAAAGCATGTGACCATAGAGTGGAAAATCACTAATGCATTACACTGTAAGACAAAGAGGGAAGTGTTTCTGGAGATGCAGATCTGGGTTTTATACCCACATAATCTCACTGAGTGCGTGACTAATGACAGATTTGTTGCATTCCTTTTTTTGGGAATATCCAGCAGCATTACAAAAGATCAAAACTGATTGGCCTTTGATTTAATGAGCTAAATATTCACTTTTAAAAACAGACTTTTATTGTAGTTCTGAACATCAGTGTTACTGGTGACGAAATCAAGATTTGTTGGATATTTGCAATAAATCATCTGTAATCATGTGTGCTAGATTAGAGATGAGTTTATCTGAGAGACTGCTCAGGTTGGAGGCGGGGCTTTAGACATCTACACAGTAGGATTGTCAAGAAAAAAATGTTACTCCAGTATTTATTGATACGAAAATGAATACAGAATTACGATACTTTGCATCAATATTGATACAAACAGCTTAAGAGGAATGTTAGAGGTCTGTAAAGCTCCCGTTTCAGCAACATTGAAGTTATCATAAATGTTAACCTGGATGATGCACACATTAACATTAGACACTTAACTATTAGTTCAGTGGCTATCAGGTAATTGCTGGGTAATCATTGCTGTGGCAGCTAGCAAACTGTAGCTGGATAGAAGAAGAATTGTTCCGGCTCAGCTGGTCACAGATGGAGTGACCAGGGCAGATTATATTGGCACAATATAAATATTGTTTCTTATTCTTTTTTTAAATGTAGTTATAATGTATCGGCAATTTTCAATTAAAAAAATTCAAGGGAATGTATATTTCTAATCTTCAGCTCATTGTTGTTACATCATAATATAATAATGATACAAAACAATTAAAGGAACACTTTGAAAACACATCAGGTCTCAATGGGGAAATAAATCTATACTGATATGGAGTGGGTTGATAGAAATGACACAAGACTGAGCATTTCCTTGCAGCAGGTGGGACCTAGAACTAACTGCATAGGGTTTGACAGTGGGTCTAGGGTAGTCTGAGTGCTGTTATCCAGCCTGTAGAGATCGGTGCGTTGCTCCATGGATATACCCTACCAAACTCTCACTGACCCACGGCCGAATGCTGCACGTTCTCCGCAGTATTTCCAGACCCTTTTACATCTTTCACGTGTACTGAGTGCTGCAGGTACTACGGCTGCTGCTTTGAAAACCACAGAGCCCCACTAGTGGACGTGACAATTCCAAAATTCTATGGCAAATGCTAATTAGGCTCCACAGGGCCAAACAGTAAGCACATAATCCGCTGGAGGACCTCGGACCCTCAGGCCACTCTCATGAAGTCTGTCCCAGGGACAGCAGCAGGGAAGCCCAGACCTCCCTCTTGCCACTTCTTCCATCTTATCTGAAGGAACATCAAGATGTTCCCAGGGAACAGATACACACTCTCCAGTGTGTCCTGGGTTTACGCCGGGGCCTCCTCCCAGTAGGACATGCAGGGCTGGAACACCTTATCCAGAAGAGGACACCCTTAGCTGTTTCCTTTCAATGTGGAGCAGTAGCAGCTAGGGCTGTGCGATATGACCAAAACCTCATATCCCGATATCAGACATCTATCGTCCGATAACGATATAAATCACAGAAATGTAACATTTCCTGTAAATTCTGTGAATCTCGAGCAGCTCGACTTGCGTGTAGCTGGAGTCGAGTGTTTTAACCGATGCATGAAACGATACGTTTTTAGACATAACTTGTAACAGCTGTTGTTTTCTTTGTATTTCTTACACGGCGTGCTGCGGGGAGAAGCCTGTTCTAACGTTTGAGTCTGAGGTTTATTTTTTAGCACCTGGCGTCTTTTTTACTTCTCATCCGTAAATAATCTGCTCTTTCACGTGATTCAGTTTATTTTGAAAAGTCTCAACAGGATCTTGAGCTTTATTGTGAAAGGTTTATGTGGAACATAAACAAGCGGACATGCGATGCTGTTACCGTCGTTGTTGCTAACGACAACGCATAAAAACAGGCGCTTTTCCGTCCGTAGTGTGGTGATATTAAATATAAGAGAAAGAAGAAATTAATACAGCCCCTACAGTGACCATCAAAACCATGAAAAAATATTGCCGTAAACAGTTTATTTTGCGACACCACGAAACAAACGATAGCGTAGAATGAAACGATGGACGTTTTTATATCGTCATCCGATATATATGGTTATATCGAACAGCCCTAGTAGCAGCTATACTCTGAACCCTTCCCAAATGACTGAAAGCCCATCCAGGAAAGGTGGAAGCTAATATTCGCTATATATGACAAAAACATCAGGCCAATATTAACCATTTCACCATTTGTGGCATCTGGTGACAAATGGCTGCCACCAAATGGCAGATGGACACAATAATTTACCTGTATTGGGCATCAATTAAAATTTTAACAATTAAATTAAGCAACTAGTGTGTCTGGTACCAACTACTGATGACAGCAACAGTCAGTTAGTCTCTAGTTAACTCTTCATCATCTACGATAAAACCACCACCAAAAGCCACCAGAGCTTATCTTTGCATTGTTACACGCTGTAGTGCTATGTTTTTTTTAATTATTTTTTTATTTAAGCATTTCAATTTATTCTACATGGGTGGCACGGTGGTTAGCACTGTTGCCTCACAGCAAGAAGGTCCTGAGTTCAATTCCACCATCAGGCCGGGGTCTTTCTTTGTGGAGTTTGCATGTTCTCCCCGTGTTTGCGTGGGTTCTCCCCGGGTACTCCAGCTTCCTCCCAGCGCCCCCCGCGACCCTGAAAAGGATAAGCGGAAGCGAATGGATGGATGGAATTTGTTCTACATCAGTATTACATTTTTTTTTTTATTAATCCTAATTTTATCAACTTTAGTTCATAGTAACTAAATAAATTGCTAAAAAGTGCAATAAAACCACAAAGAAACTGAAAGCCATTTTTCTAGATGTAGACCTCAATTTATAAATAAAAGGTTGCACAAAATCCTTTCAAACCACCTAAAATTAATTTTTTGTTTTCATAACTTTGTTCTTGATATGTATTTATTTTTATATATAAACTATAGCAAAAATGAGAAAAAAAAACTGTGTATATTGTGCTCAATTTATAAAAAGTCATCAGTACTAAAGTAGTGCAATCAAAGTGTCCCAGTAACCAACAGGAAATGTATATAGAAGAGGAAGTATATAGAAGGCCACAAAGTTAAACAGTATTTTTTTCTGTTATTAATTTCAATAATGCCAAAGCAGCTGAAGCTGATTGACAATCCTCTCGGCTACTTAACTGACCATATCAATGTCTCAGAAGTTTAATTGACTTAGTGCTGTACTCTGATTAAAAAGTGTCCCTTTAATTTGTTTGAGAAGTGTGTTTATATAATTAGCGCGACCTGTGGCAGTCATTTTCACCAGGGCTAAACAACCATTACACAAACTTGAAATTTGGTTCCAAGAACGTGAACGTAGTTGAAGGATTCGGCTGAAGAGCGTGTGAATTGACCGTGTCACGTCACATGTGCCACTTTGGAATGTGAACAGCATTTCACACACATTAAATGTGCCATGCTTTAGCAGTATTTGCAACCGATAGCCTTCATTCCTTAAGGTTAATGTTAATATGCCTGTTTATAATTTGTCATTCCTGTAATTAAATGGTTATGTCTGAGTACTCTGACTCACAAACATTTATTTTGTACAGCCAAATATTGGAGAACTGCAGCTCCATTTGGCTGTTATTGGTCTTGAGTTAGATACGATGTGGCTGCCAAATAGTTGTGGCTGCCAAATAGTTGTGGGTGGAACCGTAGTATAGTAAAACCAGCAGTTAAATGATGTGGTAAACAAATTAGATATGAGTAATTTGTTTAATTGACTAATATTTCTGGTGGCGACCTAAAAGGGCAGCAACATAATCGACTTATTGAAGGTAGGTTTAAAGTGGACATGAAACACTGTGTAAAGGTTAATTTACACTATGGAGGATGCGCTGTCAAAAACTGACATAGATGTGACACTTAAATAAGAATAAGTGCTTAAAGGTTTTAGAACATGCTTGGCACTATCCTGTGCCAGTACAGGATGTGACATCACAGAGTTGGTTGGTTGTGGTTAACAGACTTCTATAAGTTTATGTAAGCTAGTGACGAAAACAAGAATACTAAAACTAAAAAATGTGTTCAAAGGGTAATTTTTTTAATTACTCCTGGCTGCAACAACGAGTTTTTGTTAATCTAATGTGGGTCTATCAATTGCAAATAACCAACCAACCTGGTGACCTGATATTCTGTACTAACTCAAGATGGTGCTAAACCAGTTCTAAAAATGTGAACTTTTAAACAGTTATTTCTTAAATCCAGCTTCAGAGGCAGTGTTAAATCTGTCAGTTTTGAGAGCAGGATTGCATAGTGTACATGTAGTGTCTCATGTGGCATTGTTATGTTAGGGTTACTTGTGCAAACCTCAGTATCAGTGGTAACCATCATGCAAATTCCTATCTTAGCCAGATATTTTATCTGCTCATTTGCATGTTACTTGTTGGGAGAATTGTAAAATCCAGTTCTCAAACACTTAAAATGTTTTTATCACCAAAATCAAATGTTTATTTCACTGTTCTTGTTAGGTTCTCGATAAGAGAAGCCATCCTGATGGACTTTATACCTAAGGAGCCAATGGAGGGTAAAAGTTCAGGACCTTCGTGCTCAGGCCTCAATCTGGTCGCACACCCACGTGCCAAAAGCAAAGTGTGGAAGTACTTTGGCTTTGACACAGATGCAGATGGCTGCATATTACACTGGAAAAGGATTTACTGTCGTGTATGTATGAGCCAAATTGCCTACTCTGGAAACACCTCAAACTTGTCATACCACCTTGAAAAGAACCATCCCATAGAGTTCAGTGAGTTTGTGAAAAGCAACACAGATCAGATGCGGGAAGCTTTTGCTACGGCGTTTTCTCGGATAAAGACTGAGCCTACAGTTTCACAGCAGCAGTCCCAGGAAACCTATTTAAGGCAGAGCTTAGACTCTGAAAACAAACGACACAATGATTTGACAGTAGCTATTATCAACTTCATTTGTGAGGGGTTATATCCTGTATGTACAGTTGAAGAGCCTACGTTCAAGAATTTAATCGGTATTGTCGACCCTGGATATTCTCCTCCAAGCAAAAGTGACCTCGCAGCCAAAATGGTTCCTCAAATGTACTGCCGTACCCAAAATGTGGTCTTTAATGAGCTAAGTGGAGTTATGAATTGTGGCATTGCTACAGATCTGTGGCAAAGCCAAACACAAAACAGAACGTATATTTCACTTTCTGTGCATTCAATCAATTACAACAGTGCATCTGGCTTCTCGGTGACCAACAAATGCCTTAAAACTTTTGAAGTACAAGAGGACAACAGAGCTGAGAATATCACCAGAGCCATGTATGAAGCCTTTGTGAAGTGGGGGATAACTCATAAAGTCATTGGGGCTACCACAGATGGTTCGGTGGATGTGGTGAAAGCATGCTCCCTCCTGGATCTGACAGTGGAAATGCCCTGCCTTGGACACACAATCAATCATGCAATGGCTGAAGCCTTCCAGCTGCCACGAGTGAGTGGCTTTTTGGGATGCTGCCGCAAGCTTGTCGATCATTATAGAGAATCTGCAATGTATACAGTACGAGAAAAGCAGAAGCAACATGGCCTTGCTCAGTGTACACTCATCACAGACCAGGACAGGTCATGGTTTGGTACATTGGCAATGCTACAAAGACTGAAAGAGCAACAGGCTGTTATAAGTATGACACTTATAGAGAGTTCCAGTAGCCATCATTTCACCTTCAGTGGTTCTGACTGGGCCTTGTTGGAGGGCTTGATTGAAGTCCTCCAGCCCTTTAAAGTTGTGGCAAACATGATCACTTCTTGTAAGTATCCAACCATTAGCATGGTGAGACCTGTCCTTCATATGCTGCTGAACACCACCCTCAAAATTAAGGAAGGGGATCTCAAAGAGATCAGCATGAGCAAAGAGCTCATCTCCAAGGTCTTGTCAAGCACATATTCACAGAATTCACAGTTATCCCAAGAGATCGCAACATTCCTCAACATTGCTACATTTTTGGATCCTCGTTATAAGAAACTGCCTTTTCTTTCCACCCAAGAACGCTCCAAAGTTGAGAGTATTATTATTGAAGAGGCCAAAGCAATCCTTGAGAAGCAGATTTCGGAGCGATCGGGCCTTGATGATTCTTCTTTGGTGTCTGATGAGCCACCTTGCAAAAAACTGGGACTTCTGGGTGAATCTTCTGCCAGCACTTCAGTTCAAGACAACCCTTTGGCTGCCATATTTTGCCAGTCAGATGCAGACCAGAGCCAGGAGGAGCTACATGCTCAAGTAGTAGAGGAGCTGAGCAACTACAAGTCACAGAGGGTTCTAGGTCTGAATGAAGACCCTTTGCTTTGGTGGTCGAACCATGCACCTTTGTTCCCCACACTTCCTAAGGTGCTCCAGAAGTATTGGTGCGTTCCTGCCACAAGTGTTCCTTGTCATAGGTTGTTCAGCTCATCAGGTACTTTTCTTTCTGGGAAAAGAAACCGCATACCTTCAGCTCTAGTGGATATGCAGGTTTTCCTGTATGAGAACTCTCGGAGCTACTATGAGCCTGAACCCTGTGAGGATGAATTTGAAACTGTTTTGGAAACCAACTCTAGTTTGGCTCAGCACTAAAGTGACTGAGGTTTGAAAGAACTTTATTTACTTTGCTAAAGGCTGAGGTTCTAAAGGCTGAAAAGCCACTGGTTGCATAAAGGGACAACGTTTTCAGCCTTTATAACATATGGGACACTTTAGCTTTTAAGTTAACTGCTGTAAACACATTTCTCCTTTACAGAGCGGATGTCCTTATGCATTCAAAATCTGCACAGAAACTCTATTGTATTAAAATGAAGTGGAAGGTTACAGAAGAAAGATTTATCGTTTATGTAGCAATATTGTGTTTTGTCTTTATTATAAATGTGTCAGCTGTTTTTTGTTTGTTTGTTTTGTTTTTTAAATTTGTGGCCATTCCCAAAGTCTTGCTTGATGGTCTCACCTGTACACATCTCGGTGGGGGAGCGTAGTGCACAAACACACCTCTCCAGGTAAAACATTTGCTGCCCATGTGGGCATGGAAATTCCACAGTAAGGGCTACAAGCACACTCTGCCATCCTCTTTTTCATTTAGAGTAAGTACAGAGTGGAACAGAGTACAGGCCAGGAAACTGGTTCCAGTGCCCAAGCTGTGCACTGAGGTGAGCCTAACTATCTAGTCGCCGTCACTCGCTTGCTTACGATCAGACTCCTTTCCCACCAGTGAAGTGACACTGCATGTACCACAAGCCAATGTTGGAATGATTAATTATATCTCTTTAAACTTCATACATTTAAACATGATATTATGTGATAAGGAAACGTTTGAATTATTGGTTCATAAATATCTCTTAAGAAATACCACTAGGGTGATCAGTTTAGACAGTCTGAAACAACAATGTTTTATTTGCTGTTAAATTTAATTTTCAGTTGCTGTTGAGATTTATGTACCAAAACTACATTGCAATGGTTAGGAGAAGATCATGGTACAGATTAAAATAGAATATTTTAAACTCATTAACCATGTGAAAATCTTCCGGTTTGTATGTTGGGGGACGAATGCCTCGGCAGACTTACAGAAACCTTTGATAGTAGTTGGGCGCATCTTACCTCACCGATCAGTTGTTGTGACTTCCTAGTATACTCTGATGTTTAGTTGTCCTTTTGTCCCCTCAAGTGTCATTCAGGCTATGTACTTTGTAAATACTTGTCCACATATTGCAGAACTGACTGATAATAAATGTGAGTAAAGGTTTTGCTTGTCTGGCTGCTTGATGTCTTCACTTTGCATGGGAACAATGTTCAATATTTGAAAATGCAATGCAGTCATACAAACGGATTTCACCAGTCTGTTCTGGAGCGGTGCATTTCATAGGTTTCATATATTCCTGCTGTTTTCCTGGGTTACAAGCAAAACAAAGCAGAGTAACTGGTATTTATTTCTTAACGAGCGCTACAAGAAAGGTTCTGTGAAAATTGATCTAAGAAATCCACATGTCATGCTCTTCATTACACTATTAAAAAATGTCAGTCACTGGCCTGGGTAATTGGTCATTGTATTTCCCAGTGGCAGTCAAGTAGAATGACATGTCATTGCATTCATAATTAAGTTCAGATATGTTTCTAAGTTCTATACAAAACCAGCTGAGTAACTATAGAAAAAGCTTCTTGTAAATCACCTGACTTACAAAAGTGTGTATAGCCTTATCTGCACTCACTGTAATTCTGTTCTGTTGATTCTTCGAATGCTGTGTTGCTGCTGCATATTTACAGATGACTGTTAATAGATCAGTCACGGAAGACTTTTGTCCCAGCATTGTCTTAAACCTCATCGTTACTGAACCTCGCCAGAGTTTAAATGAAAGATTGTGCAATGTTCTTATGTGGTCCCCTCTCTCCTCCTACACAGTCTTACCCAAGCAAAATGGAAGGGTTGCCATTGTGACTGGGGGTACCAGAGGAATTGGTTTTGAAACAGCAAGACACCTGGCAAGCCTTGGCATGCATGTTATCATAGGTAGGCTAATGTCCGATCACATGCCTTCACTCAGTCAGTTCCCCTTTCTATACTTTTTCTTAGTTGTGGCAGTGCCTTAAAGTTGCATTGTTTCAGATGTCCCGCAGGCTGGGACTCTGGTCTCAAAAACTGTGTGTACAACTATGTAAAAAGGAACCTACTGCCCACTTGAGCTATAAATATTTTGTATGTTGTCTATGGAACTAAACAGCAGCTGTGTTTAATATGAACTTTTTGACCTTTTATATTCATTTATTGAATGACTTGCACAAAACAGCACTGGAATCTTTCCATATATGGAGCTGAATGCTTCATATCTGCACTGGCAGTAGATCCTAGGTTCTCAAAGTGTAGCCCACAGGCCAGCTAAATGTATTAATGAAAATGAAGTGATCTACAGGGTGGGACAATTATATGGATACACCGTAATAACATGGGAATGGTTGGTGATATTAAAGTCCTGTTTGTGGCACATTAGTATATGTGAGGGGGCAAACTCCTCAAGTGGAGGTACAGCATACACCACATTGTTAAGTCTGGAGTTTTGTCTTTCAGGTGAAAAACTCCAAAACACAGACTTAACAATGTGGTGTATGCTGTACAGTGCAGCGAGGAATGCCCAGACCTCTACATTGGAGAGACCAAACAGCCACTTCACAAGCGCATGGCACAACACAGAAGAGCCACCTCCACAGGACAAGACTCAGCAGTCCATCTGCATCTAAAGGTCAAAGGTCACTCTTTGAGGATGCCAATGTTCACATTTTGGACAGAGAGGACAGATGGTTTGAAAGAGGAGTGAAAGAAGCATCTATGTCCACTGTGAGCGACCATCTTTGAACAGAGGCGGGGCTTACGACACCAACTCTCTGTCATCTATAATCCAGTTTTGAGATCCCTCCCAGACGCCTTAACGCCCACTCACATCCTGGGCCATCTGACCTCAGGAAATCACATGATAAGGTGGGGCCAGGTTTCACAATGAACACACCCGAAACTCTGGCTGATTGGGACCCATGCCCAGTTTCACACCTTGGCTCAGGTGATTAGAGGATCATCAGGTGGTCCTTTTCTCCCTCTGTGGGGGGAAACTCCCACTAGGTTTATATCTGGGACTCTCCACCATTTGACCTTAGAACTGAAGAAGCTTCTCGGATGAGAGGTGAAACGTCTTCAACTTTGACTACGATGACCTGGATGACTGAGAACCTTCACAGACATCTTCATTAGTGACAGTTTTCCTGCGTCCACATTTTGGCAAATCCAACACTGAACCAGTTTCACGAAACCTAGCAAGCAGTTTGCTGACTGTAGCATGGGAGATGGGTGGTCTCGTAGGGTGTCTTGCATTGAAACCTGCTGCAATGACCCGGTTACTGCGTTCACCAGATATCAACACAATTTCGATCCGCTCCTCACGTGTTAACCTCTTCGACATGTCAATGGCTGTGAACAAAGAGAAACTTGTAAATAACTCATGAAAGAATAAAGTTACGTTGAAACCAAGCACACCATTGTTTTTCTTGTGACATTACCAATAAGTTTGATGTGTCACATGGCCCTCTTCCTATTGAAAAAACAAAAGTTGTATCCAAGATGGCCGACTTCTAAATGGCCACCATGGTCACCACCCATCTTGAGGAGTTTGCCCCCTCACATATACTAATGTGCCACAAACAGGACTTTAATATCACCAACCATTCCCATGTTATTACGCTGTATCCTTATAAATGGCCACCCTGTAGAATGAATCTACAGTTCATGCAGGACCAACTGAGCGCTTTACTTGGATTTAAAATCTTTAACTTTTCTAGCACAATAGGGCTAACTAAATGTTCCTGGTGTCAATGCATGCCACCTTACTACTGATTAAAGATTGTTACAAAATGAGAATTCCAACAATAAATTCTTTCTGAAAAGACATTAACATACAAACTTTGCAAACCCTAACTCTGGAGCAGGGATGTCAAACTCATTTTATATTGCAGGCCACGTACAGCATTTTGATCTTAAGTGGGCTGAATCAGTGATGCCCTCGTTTCAGTCAGCGTAAATACGCTAAACTACACCTTTAACCCCCTTAAGTCCAATTTCAACAGTACGTCTCATTTTTACTACAAGATGCTGCTGTAGTGATTGAAAGAAATCTGTTTCACAAATAAATGTGTAAAATTATAGAAAGTTCTGCTGTCTCATCGCCCAGGAGAGTAATCCACATGAATTCTTCTGTCTTTTAATTATTGTTTATCTAATTACTGTGGTGTACTATGAATGGTCATGGTACTGGTGTTCATCAGCAGGAAAAGCTGTAAAACCCATGAAAATACAGCTAAAAGTCCAAAATCTATAACTTCCTAAACATATTCCAAAACCATCCAGTGGGCCCCATCGGAGTCTTTGGCAGGCCGATTCTGGCCCCTGGGCGTCATGTTTGACAACCCTGCTCTAGATTATTTTTTCATTACCTCCATCATCCTGATGACGACGGACTAAAATACCAGAATATTACCTTCCCCTGTTGATAGACGCGTTGTGATTGGCTTTTTCTCCAGTGTTCATTAGTATCAGTCGTACCAAAGGTTTTGTTAGCGAGTGTAGGCTGTAGCATTGAGTGGATCAGCTGCTGGATATCTGCCCACCAAGCCTCTCTTTGATCTTCATCATCTCCAGCTGGGAATGAGAGAGAAGAAGGTGCAGCAGCTGTTAGGAAGATTCACGAAGAAGGGACCGAAGGAACCGGTAAGTCCAGTAACACGGAAGCTCTCATTCAGTATTGTCTATGAAACAGGAAGTGGGTCTTCCAAAATAAAAGCTCAAATTTCAGATAAAAATGTTATACCATGGCAATGCTTTACATCATAAATACATATATGAAATAATGTCAGCTGTGATACTTGCTCTCTGAAAAGCTAAATAACAGGATCACATCTGAGTTGACACAGAGAGCAAATGAAAGCCGACTGTAGACCCAGGCACAGGCTTAAATAAGTTAAAATAAACTGTTAGTGTAGTCCAGCCTAACTGGAAACTCAAAAAATACAGTGCAGAAAAACACACACACCTTTTATCCCTACACATGGTGAGTATCAGTCATCCCAGCCTGTAGCAAAACATAAGTGATAATCTAAAATAATGTCAATGACAATAATCCTGATTTCTTCCTAAAAATGATACTTTAACAGTAAATAATCGGTGTTATGGACCAGGTATGTCACATTTTCTTCTCCATTACCATGGCAACATTGAGGGTGTTAAAACCAGTTTGACCTCGGACATGACCTCCCCTCAGAATACAAAATGTAAATCCTGACAAACCAGCATCTCCTGCTGTGTAACGACACGTAAAGAAATGAGCATGTGTGCTAATGCTTACTAGTATAAAGCCCTTCGTCGTACATATGTTCCATACTGTCCTCACTTGTTGAGATGTTTGCTACCTTTAGGGACTTCTGGGAGACAAACTCAATCATTTCTGCCTATTGATGGTGGGGCGTATGATGTGGCGTGCACAGTGACCTCGAGAGGTCACATGCACTGCAGCTACTGACTGCTGTTACCTGATGACAGTCAGGATTCAGTGCTGTTCTTTTCTTACTGCAGCTGAGTTTGTCTTCATGGACATGACGTCACTGAAATCTGTGCGACACTTTGTGCGGTTGTTCAGGGACAGAGGTCTACCCCTCCATGTCCTGGTTAATAACGGTAGGCTATACAAACGCACACTGATGATGGTCTTTGCAAAGTCACGCACCGGTTTACTACATATTAAACTTGTTCCTTTCACGTAGCTGGGACCATGATGGTTCCTGACAGACAGACAGAGGATGGCTTTGAGTACCACTTGGGCCTCAATTACCTGAGCCACTTCCTGCTGACCAACTTGCTGCTTGATCTGCTGAAGAGGTCAGGAAAACCGGGCTGCTGCTCTAGAATCATCAACATGTCCTCTGCTACACATTACGCAGGAGTCATAGACATGGAGGACTTAAACAGGAGGTGAGAAGATCAATCAGTGGGTGTGAAACCCTCTGAGTCTGAAAGAATACAAAAAGTTTGAGTGATTACATTTTATAATAATCACACAGGAAATCTGCAACTTCACTGTCATGTTTAAACTGGAACACTTTGTCATCTTCATTCCCCTAGATCCCAGCGTTAGCACTGTTAGCGCTCCTGCACACCACTAAAAACAAACTACAGAAGGTACATCCTGCTGCAGGTCACAGCGTAGCTGCAGACTTTAATCAGACACATCTGAAGACTGTGCTTCCTGATTTCAGCCAGCATGTATTCTTAGCATGCCTACAGAGCGGCGGGCCTGTTGGAGCATCTCTTACTGCTCCTGAGTAGGAAAAACGAGGCACACGTGTTCAAAGGTTTTATCTTAGTTGGATTACTGTGTGAGGATACGGGGTAATGCACACAGGCACACTAGATAAGCTGAATATGTGGAGCACACAAACTCGTGGATGTGGTCAAATAATGGACAGGAAACAAAATAAGGTTCACAGACAGAGACAAAGGAGGGTTATGAGCTGAAGGCTGCATTTAAAACCATGTGCATAACAGTCTATGGACTGAATTTTATAGAATCTGGAGAAGTTAAAAGAATCAGAATACTTTATTCATCCCGAGGGAAATGATTTCCAACACACTCTTTGAAGTGTTTTTATGGTGTTAAATGTTTCCATGGTTGTGATGTATGTTACATAATGGGCTGGGATGATGTGTGAACATGTAGACAGGACTGAGAGCAGCACTCTCACAGCAACGATGCCTTTTAGAAAACTGTTGAATTTCAGACATTTAAGGTTTTTGTTCACAGGAATTGTTGGTTTGTGTTCTAGTTGGGAAGAGTGCATGTTCTCACCCCGAGATAACGAGAGTGATAATAGGATGTCGGAGTTTTCATGAACGCAGCACTGACCTGGATGCTGAGAAAGCTGCTCTCAGCTCTGTACCGGCTGCAGTACTCTGGGGAAGTTTGGGATATATAAAAAAGCCAGGTTAACTCTGATTCTCCCTTCACCCTCTTCTTCCCAGGATCCAGTACAGTTCCCATGGTGCTTACTCCCAAAGCAAACTGGGTCTGGTCCTGTTCACCTACTACCTGCAGGAGCAGCTGACTGCCAGCAGCTGCTCTGTGACTGTGAATGCTGTGGACCCGGGAATGGTGGACACGGCGCTGTACGATAACCTGTGGACTCTGGTGCAGCTGCTCAAGAAGCCAGTAGCCAAGATATTGTTCAGGGTGAGGACCAAGTTATTCATCGTCTTCAGCTGGAAGGTTTTCCTCCGTTATTATTACTCTTTGTTCATGTTTTTGAGTTTATGTTTGGGAATTGCAGGAGCAGGAGCAGGCCTCCAAACCTTCCAGCTGTCATCTACAGAGGTTCCCCCAGTTCTGCAAGCTGTTCATTCTCCTTTACGTGCCCTCCCTCCCTCCTTGTTCTCAAATCTTTAACTTCTTCACTTCTATTTAGTACACGGGGATCTGCCAGGCCCAGGAGCCGTCACCAGTCCCCTTCGAGGCCTTCCCCAAACCGCAAAATGAGGACGTGGGCCCAGCGAGTGAATTCTTATCTCCGATACTGATAATGATGCATATAAAGACCTGGTGTACGGTCATGCTGGTGTGGGTGTGTGTGGGTGTGTGTGTGTGAGAGAGAGATCCTCTGTCAGTTATAAATAGTGAGTTGTCCATTGATATTCATCATCACTCACTCACTCACTCACTCACTCACTCACTCACTCACTCACTCACTCACTCTCTCACACACACACACACACTCACTCACTCACTCACTCACTCACTCACTCACTCTCACACACACACACACTCTCACACACACTCACTCACTCACTCTCACACACACACACACTCTCACACACACTCACTCACTCACTCTCACACACACACACACTCTCACACACACTCACTCACTCACTCACTCACACACACATTCACACACACTCACTCACACACACACACTCACTCACACACACACTCACACACTCACTCTCTCACTCACTCTCACACACACACACATTCACACACACTCACTCACACACACACACACTCACTCACTCACACACACTCACTCACTCACTCACTCTCACACTCACTCACTCACTCACTCTCATTCACACACTCACATTCACTCACACACACACACATTCTCACACACACACATTCTCACTCACACTCACACACACACACATTCACACACACTCACTCACACTCACTCACTCACTCACACACTCACACACACACACACTCACTCTCTCACTCACTCTCTCACACACACACTCACTCACTCACTCTCTCACTCACTCTCACACACACACACTCACTCTCTCACTCACTCTCACACACACACACTCACTCTCTCACTCACTCTCACACACACACACTCACTCTCTCACTCACACACTCACTCACACACTCACACACATTCACACACTCACACACTCACACACACACACACTCACTCTCTCACTCACTCTCACACACACACTCACTCACTCACTCACACTCTCACTCACTCTCACTCACTCTCACACACTCACTCACACACACACTCACACACTCACTCACACACACACTCACACACTCACACACACACACTCACTCACACACACATTCACACACTCACTCTCTCACTCACTCTCACACACACACACTCACTCTCACACTCACACACTCACTCACTCTCACACACACACACATTCACACACTCACTCTCACACACCCTCTCTCTCTCTCTCTCTCTCTCTCTGCAGGTGTAAGCTGCTGGTCAGCAGCTGTGTGTGTGGCTGATGTTCTGCACTAAACCTTCAGTTCAGTTTGAACCACATGGTTGTGAAACTTTGTGTGATGCTGTTATGATGACATGATGTGTTCACTGACAGGCACAGAAATCAGACATGCTGCAGCTGAAGTATTCTAAAGCATCTTTATGAGAGGAAACACTCACTTTTGGAGATGTTACGAGGCTTTGAAGCTGTTGTTGTTCTGTGCTTTGCTCAGACTCCAGCAGAGGGAGCCTCTACAGCCGTCTATGCTGCAGCTGCTTCTGAGATGGAGGGGGTGGGTAGCTGTTACCTGTACAACGGCCAGAAGACGCAGTCTGCGGGTGTTTCCTACGACTCTGAACTACAGGCCAAGCTGTGGAAAAAGAGCTGCCAGCTGGTGGGTCTGCAGGAGGCCTGACCCACCAGCTGACCTTAAGGCTGGATACTTCTGCATCCTCAGTCCTCACTGGGACAATCTTATCTAACAATGTTTCAGAAGCCAAACATTTCAAAGTTTTGCAACAATACGCTTGATTTCATATATAACTTTTACTCATATGGACGTGTTCATTGTGTTATGATTTTAACCACCTCTATTTGAACTTTACCTGACAAAAAAGATAACTATACCAAAGGAGCAATTACATCCACAGCCTGTGGTAGGCCCGAGCTCATGGCCCATCATATGTACCAGACATCACATGTGCCTGTTTTTAAACCACACCTTAATATGATTAATATTCCACACAAAGACAGACGTAGAAAGGTCTGAGCTCACATGAAGCCTTCGTGCCTTAGCTTTACCTGTTCATGCCTGTAAATGACTTCTTACTGATTTATTCTTCACTTTATATTTCACTGTGTGCTGTGATGTTGCTGCTAAAGGAGCAAAGCGTGCCTCAGGAGTGGTGTATGCTTTATCGGTTTTATTTATATAGCACCAAATCACAACAACACTCACTTTAAGGCGCTGAAATGACTGGAGGTGGAGCCGGAGGTGGAGCTGGCAGAGTTCAGTACGCTGTGATTTTCATTGGCAGTGAGCAAGATGGATGCCAGTGTAAATGAATATTGTCTGCTCAGGCTGGGACAACGTTAGAGGTGAGACGTGCATATGCTGGACAAACACAGCTGCCAGGGTCAAAGAGGAAGTTCATGGATGCAGTGAAGGAGGGTGGGAGCCAGGTGATAGTGACAGGTTAGGATGATCTGCTGTGGTGACCTCTAAATAGTAAAGGTACACAATAAAGTACTACACTGATGTGTTTTACTGCAGAGTAGGTGAGTACAGTCAGACTTGGAGCTGAGAGCAGTCCCTTTAACTCGGGCTGTAAATGGGTGGAGTTGGCTTCACCCACAGACGGGACCACTTAGTGTAACTGTAATGCTTCATGAATGTGACTCCATAAAAGAAACATGAACCTGTCAGTGTTAGTAAAACTAATGATCACTGCTGCTTTAGTCTGGTTTGCTGTAATGAACTCGTCTCCTACATGTTAACTCTCAGACGCTGTCACAGGCTCACAGCGCCACCCTGTGGACACTATGTACATTCTGCTCTGTTTACGCACTTTGGACCAATGTAGCCATGTTTCTGCTGTCTGTGCTGTTATTTGATCTCTGAAATGGTAAATAAAAGTCACGTCTCGGTCTATCAAGGATTGGTGTTGTTACTCTGTGGCTTAGTACTGTTGTAAGTACTTTTTCTTGCATGTACTCTTTTAGGGAAGAGTTTTTAGAAAGGTCTAAATCAAAGTCACTCACTGGGCTTTTGTAAAAATCTGCATCTCTACTGAAGCAGCAGTTTGCTTTAACGGATTTGGTAACATTACAAAGACGGACAGCCGAATATTTCCTCAGACCAGGAAACCCAAGCTGAGCTGAAACAAGAGTTAAATCAGATGTTTTATTTAATAAGTAAAACAAACATTCAAATGGTGTCATTAAACCAGGTAAACGTGCAAAAATAAATGCTGAAGTGCAAGCTGTTAACGATTAAACGTGCAGCTAAGAGAAGAAGTGCTTCTTTACACACTGATGAGAAACAAAACTTCTATACATCCACACAACATCAGGGAGAAGGTTTTCCCAGAAATGAGATGCCGGGTGTGAGTAGAAGGTGAAGCAGGGCGTTTAGTACATGCGTGGCTCGTCAGCCTCTGTTCCGCTTTGCTGTGCCTCCACCTCAGCACTGCTGTCCTCACATACAGTAAACCAAACGGATCACGTGACGTGCACTCGGTGCTCAGCGGTCACACAAAGTGCTCACACTTTGCCAGAGCTTCTCTGTCACCTTACACTCCCTCACAGCCTCGTGACACAGTAAGCTGGATCACTGCAGGCGGATTACTGACTTAAGGTCCACGGGCTTTAGTGTCAGCTGTGGATGGATAAAAATACCCAGCTTGGCCTGCAGAGGGAGTCTCACCGTCTGTGATCTGATTTAAAGGCTAATAGCAGTTACTGTTGTGAACACACAGTGTGCGTTTGTTGTACATCATGGAGCTGATCATTACTGTTCCCTTAGTTTATTTCATAAAGAAAACTAAAAGGAGAGAAAAGCCGTTAAAAGTACACTCGCTCATGTCCACCTCCACTGACCCCACAACCTTCAGCGGGCCACAGTAACCATGAAAGCTGCTTCATATATTCACCACACAGAGAAGTTCCCGTCTGATAATCCAAAGCTAGTAAAGCATGTTTTTCACGTTCCCATTGAATCAACACGATGTTCAGTCAAGTCAAGCAGACACTGCACTGAAAGGTCGTTTGCAATAACGATGGATGAAAATAAGCTGGGAGATATAGGTAGTGCTCCACCACATCCTGGGTCAGTACTGATCTGACCCAAAGAAGTGGCTCCTGGCTCTGGATCTAGAGGCTCTCTTTGACCCTCCCTGTTGCTCTTTATCTTTGAATGAAGTGCTGTGCACGATCTGGGATGTCCTGTCACGAAGCTTCTGCAGTTTGGGCTTCATCCTGCTCAGTGAGGACTTCCTCCAGAGGGGCATTTCCCTGGGTTGGCCCTCACTGTCCCCAGAAGCACAATCGTTGGAGTTCAGCTGGCTGAGGGGCTTCATGTTAGAGATCCTCCAGCGTCTTCCGTCCCTGAGATGAGAGTTCTCACCTGCAGAGCACTCACAGCCTCCAGCGATGCTCCGTATCTCCACGCTCACGTTGTCGGTGAGGTACTGGCAGGCCTTCCTCCCACTATAGTCTCTGATCTCCACATCTGCATTGTAGGTTCTGACCAGAAGCTTGACCACCTCCACGTGACCGTGCATGGCGGCGATGTGCAGAGGTGTGTAGCCGGTGCTGGATCGAATATCAATACTAACAGAAATGTTGTGCAGCTTGGCAAAATTAATAATCATGGCTATGAGCTCAGGCTTGCCGTGCTTGGCGGCCCAGTGCAGGCAGGTGAAGCCAGTCACAAAATCCTTCTTCAGGATGAGGCTGGGTTCTGCGGTGAGGAGGCGATGCAAGCTGCTCCACTGCCCGTCTGAAGCGCACATCATCCACTCGTGCTCCATAGGCTCCAAGGCTACAGCTGTCCTGTCTTCATCCAGGGTGGAGGAAACCATAGAGGTGGAGTCAGCTTCAGCCCTGGGGGACAGGTAAAAAGAGCGCCGAATCCCTGGGGAGCTGTTCATCATGACCTCTATGAAATGCTTGCGACTCCCTCTCGGGGTGCTGTTATCGTCACTTCCAGACAAACTGTGCGTATCTACGCGCTCCTCCTCCTGTGACTCCGGCGGGCCAAAGGGAGACCTGTGCTGGGACTCTGCAGACTTTCTGCACATGGTCACACTAAGCCCCTCTGCTGCGCTCAGGCTTTCCTGTGACTCAGCCTGCTGCTCAGCAGCAGTAAGTACCTGCCCCGTCCTACCGGTGTGTGCAGGCCCGGGTACGCTAAAGAAAGATCTCTCTGGAGCGAGCGGCGACGCTTCAGCCACTGTAATTTCTGGTACGTTGGGCTCTTTTCCAACCGGCTCCTTTCTGGACTCCCTGTCGTCTCGTCTGAAGCTTTCCCAGTTTCCCATCGCCTTCCAGCTGCTGTCCTCTGTACAAACACACCGAGGACACTTTGTCCTGTCAAATTCTTTCAGTGTTGAAATTATGCGGAACTCTGACTTGGCTGTTATTTCCGTAACCTGAACCAGGTGTTTCTCCTCACTTCTTGTTCCGCGGGCTGGCTGTAACGCATCCACTAAAACTACTCACAGCTGTGATTCACTGGACTTCTACTTGTTAAGTACCGATTGCGCCAAAGCACCATTTTTCTTTGAAACAGGCAGCGCTTATGAAACTAAAATACTCGCAGACTTTTTATTTACACGTGTACCTGTGTGCGTAAAAACCCACGACGGAGTGTTAAAGCCACATTAGGAAAATATTATCGCTCAGTTTGAGAAGAAAATCTCTTGCAGAGGCTTTTTTCAAGGCAGTAATACCCGCAGGAGTCCAACTGGACCCCACCCAGTGTTTACTGGACAGGATACTGGGACTAAACCAGAACTGATGGGTGTCTGTGCCGCACTCACAGCATGTATTACAGTCTAACCTCCTGTTTCTTACGACTTTACTATAAAGCTTTTTCGAGGGAGATGTTATTATTTTAAGTGAAATAGTAATTTGGTGTATCATGTTAATAGTTCCGTTGGATACTTTTAAACTAATTATCTCTCGCTTCACTGTATACATTGTTTTATTGTTTTTACCTCTGATATCTGCGCAAAATGCTGAAGCGTTCTTGTCCTGGTGATTTTCTCAGAGCCGTTTTCAGCTCTGAGTCAAGTTAATTTTTAAAAAGTCAGGTTAGACAAATAACCAGTTTAACCTTTTCTAAAAACAATACCTGAGAGTAGCTATGAAAATATTCTGATAACATTTACATTTCTTTACGGCTGCTCATAATTTTACCGTCACATTTGTTCATTCTCCTTTTTTGTAATTCGATGAAGTAGGAACTGTTTTTAAATCACCTTCAGTCATGTATGTATTATTGTAGGGTCTGCCTTACAAAGCGCCTGAGACGACTGCTGTTGTGATTTGGTGCTGTATAAATAAAGTTGAATTGAAAATCTGTTTGTCCTCTGGGATTCTCTCACTTTGTAAATATAAATAAACAAGTTGACTTTTTCATTACCTGAACAGGATTTTTTCCCACCATCATTTAAACTTTATGCGTTAAATTTCCACCATTTGTGTCAGAGAGTTAGTTCTGTTCCAGGTTTGAAAGTAATAGTGACGCCACAATGATCAATAATTTTTATATTAAGGAGTGCGCATGCGTCAACCGGCATGCAGCCTGTTTCAGTTGCTCCCGCTTTTCTCTCCATACTTTGTCTTACTTTTAGTTAAAGTGCTCTGATTCAGATGAATGGCAGCTGCAGAGATGTTGGCTTGCGACACATTTAACAAATATCTTGGGTAACAAACCAAAAACTAATTCTTGATCAACAATTTCATTTGGGTCTGATCCATGAAAACCAGCTTATTATGGGGTTAAAATGTGTCCATACACCAATTACATTATTATTATTCAATTAAATTCAATGTTATTTATGTAGCACCAAATCACAGCAACAGTTGTCCTGAGATGCGTATTAAAAGAATCTTTGGATTGTGTTCATGGTATAAATAGGAGACTACCACACCATTCATCAGGGCCACAACTAACACCAGCTAATGTAAAGTCATCTGGGTATTTTGCTTTTAGATCTCCAATAACATCTCCAGTAATATCTTGTTCTTAGAGTCTCCATTATATCCACAAACATTCAAACGAATAAAGACAGACTGTTCGACATTCAAAACTGCAGAAATCCAGTTTGTTTCCTGGGAAACTGTTCAGGTGTACGGCTAATAAAACTGTCCCTCTATCATTGATTACTCCAAAAGTTCGAGTCTTCCTTACTGGAATTAATTTTATTGTAGAACGACTCAGAGTTCATCATTAGTTTACTTCAACATGATTTCTTCTTGAATCAGTCGCACATGAATATGACACAACATCTCCTCTTAGTTTCACAGGGTTACCTTTTCTCTTCACGACTCTTCAATCACAACATAATCTAAAATCCCCTTTTCAGTCGTACATGGTAAAGTCGGGGCTTCTCACATATAACACACTACCTGCTGCGCTCTCACAGCAGTGATAACAATGCTCCTGGGAGTCAGGGTCAAAAGGTCAGGCCTACAAATCCTTTCCATCACTCAGACTACATTTCTCATTCATGAGTTTGATTATATTCTGATTAGGATTTATGTTATTTAAGTATTTATTTTCATTGTCAGAGAACAATGAAATTGCGTTTGGGGCTTCCGTACAACCCGTAAATAAAATAATGAAGAAAATAATAAATACCCCTTAAAACCCAAGTGTAAATATTTAACCCAGTGTGACTCCAGTGCAATAAGACAATCCTTAGCAACAACATGAGAACATGACAAGTAATGTTCATAAGAAATTCAGACAAAGACCTGAGAAACATGACAAAGTACAACAATGCAACCCATTCAATATTATTGTACTGTGAGATATGATGTCAGATATGATAGTTATCTATTTAAGAAAGAGAATAAAGATATGATGCACCAATGCAGCCCAGCTCAGTGCTATTAAGAAGTTGGATATGGTTATTGTCCGTGATTAACCATGATTCAGCTACACGTTGCTGCTGCCACCAAATAAAACCATTCTGATGGTAAACCAGCAAACAGTGTCCAGTTAAACCTACTGATCGAGACGTTATCTGTGAAAAACACAATAAGTGTTAAAGCGCAACATTTTGTGCTTCCCTCAGTAACACGGTATGCTAACCAGCTCCATGTGAGGCGTTCGTCCGTTTACAGCTGGAACAGTTTTGCTTCTTAGTGCTTGGGAGTATAAATCTATGAGACGTGTGTGGACGCTGCGCTCACCAAACCAAATGAAGACGCCACAGACATCAAACTGCTAGTAACTGACAAATGCTTTATTCCTCCCATGTTTGGGGCCTGCTTTTGTTACAGCTATGTACACATGTCAAACACAAGTGCTGACAGTACTGACGTGATTTTCAGAGACCACACCTCCTACGGCACCACCACCATCACATCGTGCCTTTAACTCATCTACTCCTGCCAGGTTTACAATGGTAAGTATCAAAAGTGTAAAAATCTGCTGGCATCATCCACACAGAGGTGAAAACAGCATCAGCCATGCTTTCAGGCAGCTTATAAAATAGAGGTTTGACTAAAAACAAAAAGCTGATCAGGTCACTGTGCTGTTTCTGTCAAAGCCTTCAGAGCTGGCAGGATGTCGTCTAGGTGGCTCACTCCTGTAACACACAGAGAGAAGAGCAGCAGTAGAAATCTCAGGCTTAAAGTCAGCTCGGCCAATCCCAGCCCAGGATCGTCTTAAAATCACATGACAACGAGCAGTTCACAACGAGTCAGTGCTCGGAAGGCACCCAACACCACAATGATTCTGACTGCGAGCTCCTGGAAACACCACGATCTGTTCATCTTCATGTTTCCTCAGTAATATTGGATGAGAGTCCTGGATTTATTTCTACCAAGAAGTCATTTGTAAATAAAATAAATAGAGTTGGTTGAATTTACCTAGAGTCTGTAAGATTCCTGTAACCAGGGCATGGAACGCAGGGAAGAACTCCTCGTGCTGTTTCACCTTCATGATGATGCTGAAAAACAGGAGCAAAGATTGAAGCAGGCCTGAGCAGCTGCCATCTGGTAGTCCAACTCATGTGTGAGAAAAGCAAACCTGTCAATATCAATGTCTCCCAGCAGCTCAGGGAACCTCGCCATGCTTTCAATGGAGGACACCAGTCTGGACACATGTTTCACAACTTCAGCAGGAGAAACGCCACCGTCTGACAAAACCACAGACAGCCCTGTTAGTCTCATGCTGAATGATGCTGAATGACAGTAATCCACTCAGTGTAATATGGAAGACTCTCCTGATTATGGAAGCAGCATGAAAGCTACTGCTGTGGTCAAGGTCAGGAGGAAGATGCTTGTTAGTAATCGAAAACAAAGAGTCACAGCCAGTGGAGACATGACACTAATCTAACCACACAAAAACAAAGATGACGATACAGTTATACAAATATTCATTTTTGTCAGTCGGCCCCATCTAGTGGCCAAGGCGTGCATTAGCAGATAAGTGTAGGTGATGCTACCTGCAGGGAGTAGCAGTGTTCGGCAGGTCCAGGCCTCTACAGTCACTGCTCTTATGTTCCAAACACTCATTGTTTTTAGTTTACTCTGGACAGTGTGTCTGCCAAGAGTTTTAATTAAGCACTACTGTGCAGTACTTTGGAATATCTTGGATGTGAAGAACGAGCAGTTCACATCCACAGTCAAACAATGGATTATCATGAGCACGGTGGCACGGTGGTTAGCACTGTTGCCGCACAGCAAGAAGGTCCTGAGTTCAATCAATTCCTCCATCAGGCCGGGGTCTGGAGTTTGCATGTTCTCCCCGTGTTTGCGTGGGTTCCCTCCGGGTACTCCGGCTTCCTCCCACCGTCCAAAGACATGCAGCTTGTGGGGATAGGTTAATTGGATAATCCAAATTATTCACAAACTAGGTGTGAATGTGAGTGTGAATGGTTGTCTGTCCCTGTGTGTTGGCCCTGCGACAGACTGGCGAGAGGCAGGGTGTACCCCGCCTCTCGCCCTATGACAGCTATCCCTGAAAAGGAGAAGCGGAAGCGAATGGATGGATGGATGGCATTAGCACTAGTACCTCCTCGTACAGGTCTACTCTGCCTCCAGGAGTGAGTTTGCTTATTTTAATGACTCTTAGTTACTTTTAACTTCAGGGTTTCAATCCAAACGAAGGAAAATGTGTCCAGGAGATGCTGATAGAAGCCCAGACTGTCATACTGCATAAATAACATCCATAACTAGGCACTGTGTGTAAGTCACCTAGATCAAGGATATCTCGAAGGTTCCTCATGGCATTGGTCATCTCTCCCAGTTTAGTGTAGACCTCATTCATACGGGGGTACACTCCTCTCAGAGAGGTGACGTCAAACAGCTTCTGAAAATGAGACACCATGGACTCCAGAGTGTGTCGAGTGGGGCTTCTGAGGACCTAACAAGGAAAGAAAACGCTGCAATAAGCAGGCTTCTCTGAAGTATACGCTCAGACATGTGAGCCACCGCGCCCTGCAGTGTCATTTACACAACAGCCTGATAAAGTACTACAAACAAGAGTAACAAACTTGTACCTTATCATCAGCCGAGGCATTTTCCAGCATGGCGTCTACAAGCAGCAACATGTCTCCAACCTCTGCTGCTTCGTCAGTGTTATAACCACCATCGCATGGTTGTAAGGGCATTAGTCTGACAGACAGTTCTTTTAAACTGCACTGAAGACCCTACGTACAAGCACGCATGCACAGGAAGTTCATCTTCAAAGCAAACGTCACATACCTAACCGAGGGCTCGAGATAGTTTGGCAGGTTGTTGGTGTTTACCTTCAGCAGATCGAGCTGCTCTGCCCACACTTTCAGTGTAGACAGGACATCCTGGAAGTCCGGTCTGTGCACTCTCACAGGACCTTTATGATCAGTTACAACTGCACTGATCTCATTCAACAGCTGAAATTTCAGGAAAGAAAAGAAGAAATATTTCTGTTATGTCAGGAAAAAAGGCTCAAAGCAGTACGTGCCCAAGACCACATCAAGTCACACTTACATGATGATAGTAGACACACAGTCGGGCTTCCTTGGCTGGGTCACTGATGAGCTCGCTAATCTCAGCTGTGCCGTCTTGTTTTGGCGAGCGCCACAGGAAGTTGGCTCTGCGAATGAGAAATGAGATGAACTCCTGGATACAGAAATTCTGTTTAATTTCAGGAACAGGGGTCAAATTCACTTTGGTCCTCTTCACACGGTTAAAGTCTGGACAGCAAAAAACTCACGAGACTCATATTTAAACACTATTTGGAGGTTTTTTGTTTGTCAGTGGGAGTTCAGTTTCTACTTAAATTGGATTTTGTGTCTATCATGAGTCACAATGCAGTGCATGACCATTTCTAATGGAGTGTGACTGACGATAGGGCTGCTCAATTAATCGAATTTTAATCTTGATTACGATCTGGGCTTTCAACGATCATTAAAAATGACTGAGCCGATTATTAGCCCCTCCCTCGTGCTTTACAGCTGCCGTGAATACTCAGAATAACACCTCTGAGCGTATATTGGGTTACATCGTAGAACAGCTGACTGCAGTTGTGAGTTTTCAGAATCGGCTCTCCGAGCAAAAAATGACAACACCACGGAGCGCAAGTTTGATACCATCATGGGGAAGCTCACGGTTCTCCAACAGGAGATTGAGAGACCAGTGTCGGTGTCGGAGTGTTAGAGAACAGCTTGAAATTCTCATGAGTTGTTGCAAAAGAAAAATTACCATCATAATGCAGCTACCCCTTGGTGCCAGCTGTGGGCTCAAGGCTGGAACTGAACAACAACTCCCTGATAACGACTGTGTTGAGTCTGTTCCTTCCCTTTCCCTGCAAGGCCACCTGGGTTGGCTGGAAGACTGTTTACTAAGCCTGGCAGGGCGAAGGACACTGTCTCAGCTGAACTCTGGACTAGGGCTGGCACGATTAGTCGACTATCAAAATCGTCGACGACTAATTTAATAGTCGACGCGTCGTTTGAAGCTTTGTAAGATCCCAAAAGGCGCAGGAATAAGTAGCAGGATTTAAGAGTGTAATAACGGACTGAAACAGAAGATGGCAGCACTGCATGTACAAGGATGCCAGCTGCCGTTAAACCCCGAAGAAGAAGAAGAAGAAGAAGCTGTGTCCCAGAATTCATAGCGCGGCCCTGCTCAGTTTCCAATAATGGTGGCAGCTAGTTAGTTTTAATATTACTCTTATTATTCTTTCTGGGTCACAAAATAAACGTTTAACATATTTTCAAAAGCGCTCCGACGTTTTCGGAGACGTCTGTTACCCACTAGCTCGATAGCTAGCCGGGGGCTAGGCTAACTAGAGCCGTGAGAACAGCGGACTCCCGGCAAATCGTTTTCAAACCCACCGCCGTCTTTCGCTACTCAGGTTAAACATGATATATGAGTCACTTAGATAACTTAACAATGTTATTGTTTGGCTTTTTTCAGTGTTTTATTTGTTCCTGAGTAAATCGGTTTGGCTGAGATTAAAGTTATAGTTTTTACACAGCTGAATAAACATCAAGCAGACAGCTGATCATCAGAAGTGTGAGATGCTCGAGAATTTACTCCGGTGTCCTGTTATATTTTAGATAGCAAGGAGTTTATTAAACTCCACCGAAACAATCTGCAAATTTCATTAAAATTCATTAAACTATCATCTTGGCTTTATTTTTAGTTAGCACCTTAAACACTTAAAGCTGTAAGCTAATGATAGTTATATAAGAGCAGATGCTGCTGGTGCAATAAGCTGTACGTTTTACGTCCAGTGGATGATGATCTGATTAGTCGACTAATCGCAAAAATAATCGGTGACTAGTCGACTATGAAAATAATGGTTTGTGGCAGCCCTACTATGGACACGCACACATATACTGATACTGATAAGCACTCACTGATGCATCACCCTCCCTACCCCGGATCCAACGCCACCTCCAACGCTTACCTCCCCTCTGATGTGGACATCGGGTCAGTTGGAGGCGCAGTCAAAGATTGCAGCGGTCCCAGATCAGATGTACACACTGGAACTCTTTCCCATGTTGCTGTCTGTGTTTATTGTGCTGTGGTGTGTTGATATCTGTGCATTCCTGTATTATCCTTCTGTGTTACACATTTTGATGTTTTTTTTCCTCGCTACCTAGCCTGACCTGTCTCCCCAATGTGATGTTTGTGTATTGTATGTACGGTCGGCAAGGTCTGTCATCTCGGTTGTGGGCAAAAGACCTGCAACTGACAAATCTCATCATCTCTTTACTCTCGCGCTGCTCCGTGTGGCAAATCGAGCACACCTCTCTGCGTTTCTAACACGTGTCACAACAATTAAGTTGTGGGCCTGGGCCCTACAGTGGGCACGGGGCCCTACAGTGGGCCTGGGCCCTACGGTTATTATTGAGATAATCGCTGATTAATCGACTAATTGAAGAAATATTAGGCAAATTCGTCAACTATCAAAATAATCAGCAAAGCGGTTGCTGATAGGTTTTCCGTCCCTTCTCTGTATTATTGTGGGGTGTTTGCTTTACAACAGTAAGCACCTTGAGGCGACTGTTGTTGTGATTCGCTGTTATATAAATAAATAACAACACTTCCTCCTGATACCAGGACTCACAGTGGGCCATAGAGGGCCCAAGGCTGCTTAAGAACAAGCTGCTCTTTACCACATAACTGACTTGGCAGATGTTTACACCCGATTCCCCTCACAGTACAACCTACAAGGGTTTTACAGTATTCACTGCCCTTCACTGGCTCCACATTTTGTCAGCCTTGTTTGAAACTGGATTCATAAAATGCAAATTCATAAAATAAATAAATGTAACTTTAACAAAAGTGTTCATCTTTTAGTCTGTGAAGGTTGTCAGTCATCCAGGTCATTGTAGTCTAAGGAGCTCGGAAAGAAAAGGGTCTGGATTTCTTTGAAGTAGGGGTGGGCGATATACGATAGAAACGATATAAATTTGGCCAACGATAGAGATTTAGACTATATCGCTCTATTGCGATAGCGCGTGTTGATGATGTCATCAAGCTGCGCCGGCTTTGGCCGAAAGCGTTGCAGCGGCTACAGCCATTATCATCTGCAAATTATGCCGACAGTCACAGCAAAGAGATGAAGCACTTTTGAAATATGGGGGAAGCCAAAAACTGCGCTTCCTCCACTTCCGTAACATTGATTCATTAATGTTGAATTCTCTGCAGCTGCTCTGTTCCCATGTTGTTACTGTATATTAAACACTAACCTCGTATTGTGGATGAATGATCTCAGTTGTTCTCCTGACTGAAGTTTGGCCCGTGTACAGCATCCTGCTATGCGACTGCATTTGTCCCTGACCACCAGAATCCCTCACGTTAACTTTTATCGTGTGGAAAAAAAGTTGGCTTCATCCTCCAGCTTCACTGTGCTAATGTTATGCTAACATAGCTGTGTCGCTAGCAGTCACGTAGCACAACATTATATACCAGCTAGTCCAACTCCAGTAACCCTGCAAACGCCACTGCTGTTTAGTTTTCTGTCTTCATTTATGTTGGAAGTGATAGCAGAGCTGTACATTTGAATTAGTTAAAAAAATCTCTGTCAGAACACGGTATGAAATGTTTAGGTGGAAACTAGCGAGCTAACTTCCTGTTAACTTCTAACTCTGTTAAATTTAATAAATTCTGTTTGCATGGATGTTAAACTTAATTGTTACACCTGGTAAAGCAGCAACGCTGATGATTTAATTAAAGATGAAATAATTTAGACAGTTTAACTCTCAGTGTTCGTTTGACTTTGGGACCTGAACTGACGGAGTTTTGGACCCAGATTACTTCGCGAAGCTCCTCACTACGGCAGCGTAATGCTCTGACATCCATCAAGCAGTGCTGCTTACCAAAGTTGTACTAAAACATTTTTTAACAGATTTCTGCCAAAATCGGTTCGAGGTCAGTAAGCACAACCAGAAATCATACATGAGGCCCACTCTCGATTTTTGAGAAAATTAAAGGATTTTAAGTCCTTATAGTGTGAAAAATACGTTATACAGAAGAAAAGAATATATCCTGATATATATCGTTACCGCACATGCTTCAAATTATATCGCAATATGAATTTTAGGCCATATCGCCCAGCCCTACTTTGAAGGTGTTTCATCTGAGAAGTTTCTTCAGTTCTAAGAGGAGGAAGTGGAGAGTCCCAGCTTTTATTACACCAGTTGCTCTTAGAACTGAAGAAGCTTCTCAGATGAGAGGTGAAACACATATGTCTGAACACAGACAGTGGAAAAATGTCAGTCCTAGTTTTACTGGATCTCAGTGCAGCATTTGATACAGTCGACCACAACATATTACTCAAACGACTGGAGAACTGGACAGGTCTTTCAGGAACTGTACTAAACTGGTTCAAAACATACTTAGAAAACAGGAAATACTTTGTATCAATAGGTAACTTCACATCTGAGCAGACTAGTATCACATGTGGAGTTCCCCAAGGTTCCATCTTGGGACCCCCTCTGTTTAACATTTACATGCTCCCACTGGCACAGATTATAAACAACAACAAAATAAACTATCACAGCTATGCAGATGACACACAAATATATATCACAATGTCACCAGGAGACCGAGGCCCTGTACAGGCTCTTGGTAAATGCATTGAGGAAATCAATGACTGGTTGTGCCACAATTTTCTCCAGCTAAACAAAAACAAACTGAAGTAATAGTCTTTGGCGCCAAAGAAAAACGATTACAGGTCACCAGAGAACTTCAATCTATACATCTAAAAACCACAAACCAGGCGAGAAATTTGGGTGTAGTGATGGATGCAGACCTAAACTTAGAAAAACACATTAAGACAATAACAAAGTCAGCTTACTATCACCTCAAGAATATATCAAGGATAAAAGATCTGATGTCTCAACAGGACCTGGAAAAACTAGTCCATGCATTCATCTTTAGTAGGCTTGATTACTGTAACAGCATCTTTACAGGTCTACCTAAAAAATCAGTCAGACAACTACAGCTCATTCAGAACTCTGCTGCTCGAGTCCTCACTAAGACCAAAAAAGTGGACCACATCAGTCCAGCTCTGAGGTCCTTACACTGGCTGCCTGTCCGTCAGAGGATAGACTTTAAAGTTCTGATGCTGGCCTATAAAGCTCTGAATGGTTTAGGACCAAAATACATCAGTGACCTCCTGACCCAGTATGAACCTTCCAGATCCCTCAGGTCATCTGGATCCGGTCTTTTATCAGTTCCCAGAGTCAGAACCAGACACGGAGAAGCTGCATTCAGCTTTTATGCTCCTTATATCTGGAACAAACTCCCAGAAAGCCTCAGATCAGCTGAAACACTCAGTTTATTTAAATCCAGGTTGAAGACTCACCTGTTCTCAGCTGCATTTGAATAAAGCACCAAATCCACACTTTTAAGTTTAAATTTCAAAACTTACATTTAACTACTGATTTTATCTACTGTTCTGATTTTATCTGTTTTGATTTTATATACTGTTTTGTTTGTTTGTTTGTTTGTTAAGTGGGTTTAGAGCTCTGGGTAGCTCCCCAGCTGGGTCTAGACTGGGTCTAGAGAGTATTTTAAATTCAGGGAATTTAAAATAGAAAGTAGCTCGTCCACAGAAGGACTGGTAGCTCCCCTTACGATAAGGGTTCAGATCGCGCGAACAGGTGTGAAATGTGTGTGTTTAGTTAGTTTGTTTGTTTGCTTGTTTTAATCAATTTTAAATCATGCTTTTTATTTGTTTTTGTTTCTAATGTCTCTGTAAAGCACTTTGAATCACCTTGTTGTTGAATTGTGCTATACAAATAAATTTGCCTTGCCTTGCCTTCAAGAAACTTAAAGAAGTCCAGAAGCTTTTCTTTCCAAGCTCCTTAGACTGCTTATCTTTTAGTTTCTACAACTTGGAGTCCACCTGTAGTAAATTCAGTTGACTGGATACATGTTGTGAAGTAGCACACTTGTCTATATAAGATCCTATAGTTGACAGTGAATGTCAGGGCACAAGTCCTGAAGTCCAAAGAGCAGTCTGCAGACCGCAGAGACAGGACTGTATCGAGGCACAGATCTGGGAAAGACTACAGAACAATCCCTGCAGCACCGATGGTCCTAATGAGCACAGTGGCCTCCAGATGGCTCTGAAGCTCAGACCTGGGCAAAGGTTTATCGTCCAAAACGACAATAACCCTAAGCCCACAGCTGAGATAACAAAGGACTGGCTTCAGGACCAGTCTGTATATGTCCTTAAGTGGCTCAGCCGGAACCAAGATACAAATCCAACTAGACATCTTTTGAGAGATCTGAAACTGCTAGCAGCAGCCAGTACTAGCCCTCAGCCTCCTAACAGGTTCAGAATCGCCTTGTTTTAAAGTTATTGCATTCACTGAATTTTCAGAAAACCTGACCCCTGACCTTGAAGTCGAGGTCACCAGGATTCAAACTAGTCTCCGATTTGTTTTTATTACATGTAACTATGGTATCAATTTGAAAATCCTACATCGCATTGTTCTCGAGACATCGCATTGACAATGTGACGTGCACTGACCTTGGGTCAGATTGGTCTGTTTCCTCCAGGTTCTTCTGCTGGTGCTCTGACTTAGAGGGGTAGAATGAGGCCAAATTTGAGGCAATCTGAGGTCAGATTAAGCCTCGCTGACTCAGTCAAACTTCCCCAAAAACTCACAGCATGTTCCCGTCTGCATGTCTGAGCACGTCTGGGGCACAGGCCTGACTTTTGAGCATGGGCCCTGCTACAACATGCCATGTTTGACTGATGTGGATACGCTCACTTTGACTTGGTATTGTTGTAGTATTATTTGATATGAGCCCTCCTCTACAGATCTGCACAACAGTATGGCTGACTGCCCTCCCTAGACAGTCTAGAACAGACTTTACACACTGTTCAATGATCTTGTGTGTGAGGTTTTCAAATATCTTACTGTTGATCTGCAGGAGACCTCTGCTGGGAGGCTTGACGCTGCAAAGCCAATCGCTGCTCTTCTTTTTTGGTGATGAAATGGAGTTTCCTCTGAAGCTGGGTTGCCTCCTCTTTCTGTTTCGACAGCTTTTGCTCTAGAATCTCACACCGTCTCTGAAAGTACGCAGAAGGTTTTTCTTTTACCAGTACACGGAAACTGCAAACCACTGAAACATGAAACATAACATTAATGTTTAAATGTGTGCTCTATGAGAAAACATGCAGTCGATGAAAATAAACACCTACACTCATCTTAAAGAGTTCAGGGTAGCCTGTTAAATGTTTGGGAAACAGCTCAAGGTTCAGTGTTAACTTTGGTGACTTTGTTCATTACAGATAATATGTTCACATCATGTAAACTTTAGCAGACACCTGGAGACATCTGCTTATATGAACTATAGTGTTTTTTCAGTGTTTTACATGCACAGAGCTGTTCAGCATGACTAAGACTTCCAAAAGAAATTTAATTTACTTGGTGCCGAGTTGTAAGAAGTAACTGTGGCTTCGAGTGCTTGTGCCGTTTGTTTTGACTCTTTGTAAATGCCCTTTTGTTAACGGGAAATTCAAAGACAGTGAAATAAAAAGCTGAACGACCCACGTGTGCTTCCAGTTTTTCCTTCTGCAGTTGCTGTGTGTGGCTGTGCTGCTGGACTGCCTTGCTAAGGTAGCGGTCCTCCAGATCCTGGACTCTGGTCTTCACCTTGTCCAACAGTTCCTCCAGCTCTGTGACCCTCTGACACTGCTGAGCTGCTCGGCTCATGTGCTCCTGAACCTCCATTCTGACGACATACAAAGCAAAGCATGTCTGCACCTGCTGACTGCAGTTTGTGTAGTCCTAAGGCCCTGAACGGCTCGCTGAATACTTTATGGCAACATGACTTCAAACTTCTACGTAAAATTATTAAAACAGCATCAACAAGTTAAAATCTCAAAGGGTGAGAAAAGAAGAGCACATGTAGCCAGAAGAATGTGCCAGACTCTTACTCTGGATGGCATCACCATGTCGTCTAATAACACTGTGAGGAACCTTGGAGTCATTTTTGACCAGGATATGTCCTTCATATTAAACAAATATGTAGGACTGCTTTCTTCTATAGACCTCTCTGCATTGAATCATATCTGTTATTAACCTCTGTCTCTCTTCCACAGCATGTCTTTATCCTGTCTTCCTTCTCTCAACCCAACCAATCACAGCAGATGGCCCCGCCCCTCCCTGAGCCTGGTTCTGCCGGAGGTTTCTTCCTGTTAAAAGGGAGTTTTTCCTTCCCACTGTCGCCAAAGTGCTGCTCATAGGGGGTCACATGATTGTTGGGGTTTCTCTGCTCTAATTTGGAGTCTTTGCTTGAGAATATAAAGCGTCTTGAGGAAACTGTTATCATTTGGCCCTATAAACATAAACTGAATTAAATAGAGCTGAACTGTTGGAGAAAAGCCAAGCACCAACAGAAACTGCCCGACACTTGGTGAGCATACATGCTCCATACAGACTCCATCTCAGCAGTGTGCCACCCAGTCTCACATTTCATGCCTGTACTGGTCTGTGAGGATCAAGAAATGTGTGTTCCTGATACTCATCTGATGTTGGAGAGGTTAAATGACAGCAGGACAGGTGGTCTATACAACACTGCATATACATTATTAATATCCAGCAGTAGCATTGCACGTGTCACTGAAACAGACCCCAGCTCTCCTAGCCACGTTACAGGACAGTCTGAGGTTCAGTCCAGTAAGATGATATTCGTAACTGCAATAATGTCCTTGGGGTGGGGGGCTATTTACAGTTTCCATGTTTAAACAGATAGTTACAAACATGTTTCACTGAAAACATCACTAAATAACATCCCAGCACCACTTAGGATGTTTCTTACACAGTGCTGAACTTACTTGAGCTGGTTGTTGGACATGACAAGCTCCTGGATCAGGGCCTGCCTTCTCTCCGAGTCTGTGAGCATCACCCTCAGAGTTGTCCTCAGCTCAGCAGCCGACTTCTTATCCAGAAGGACCAAATCTGCAAACACACAGACAACCGTATACATTACTCATCAAATCACACTGACAAGCCAAACATTTTGCTTAAAACTCAAAGTAGAATTTATAAACAAGTAAACAACAAAAAGACCATTTAAATCATTCTTTTCATTTAAAGTTGCATGTAAATTAAATCTATTGACATTTAACACAGTAACTATATTGTTGAGCCACTTTAATTTTAAACACTGTCCTTAGCCGTCTTCAATTCTGATTTTTGTTTCCATGTATAGTTGTTACAGTCTTCAGCCTGATACGATTGTTCACTTTCGGCCACCGTAACACGTGACCTTTGATAAAGTCTCGTAGTGACAATTCTTACCTGCAGGACTCTTATTCTCAGCGGGATCTGCAAAAAACACCGGTTTAAAACCATGATGTTGTAAACGTTTGTTCACGTCATCCCACTCCACTTGTTCCTGCTGCAACACACACAAAATAAAATAAAATAAAATAAATACAGGCCATTTACAAACCGTCACTGACAGCGGAGTTCAACACTTTCCAGTTAACACAAATACAGCTCTACCTGAAACTGCTTGTAGCTCCACAGATAAACATATGTTTGATTTCTTGACTGTAAAGCATAAGTAGTCCTGAAGTCCATATCCACGCGTAAAAACGTCCCACTCAACGTAAACCCAGCTTTCATTAACAATGCAGCTCGTGTATCGGAGAGCGGTCGCTAAGCAGTGTATGAAAGGCGATCCAACAACCCAGCAGCCTCGGACCACCTTAATCATGCTGTTTTAATCACGTAGCTTACCTGTTTCATCGGTTCGGTCTGCAGAAAGAAATCAACAAGTGTCCAAAGGGCTTCAGTGAAAAGCTCTTCTTTTGGCGTCTCAACACAACTCGGGAACCTTCGTTTAATGTATTCTTTACTCAGCCATTCACATTCATTCACCTTAGACTCCCTAAAGTGGTTAAATTAAGTCCTTACTGTAAGTATTTCCTGTAGAAAGTCGATAAATAAACGTCCACTTAAAAATATAATTGTAATCGAGCAAACAGGCACAGACTGTGTTAGCAGCACTAGTAGCTAACAAGTTAGCGTTGGCCCTGAACGTTAGCTTAGCAAACGTAGTGAACAAAGAAGGCTGGTTAATTTAGTTTAAGTTACCAGCTGTTGATGTACACTTTGCTAATTTTTAGACATCTCATGCAGAAAATATGCTCCTTCCGTCATTCAAATAAGTGCGCGATGATGTCACTATAGTAAACCAATAGGAAGTGGTTATTCGACTTGTTCACCAATCAGCTTACACAAAAAAACTATCCGACAGGGTTTTTTTTTTTCAAACAAGTGTAACAAGCAAACTATCCGACAGGTGTCGTGCCAAGGTAGGTATCCCCCCCCTCTCTTCTTCTTCTTCGTCTATCTTGTCAAACTTCAGGTGCATTACCGCCACCTTCTGGGCTGGAGTGTGGATCGGAACAGTTTTACACCTATGGTCTCATATAAATACTTATTGCTCTTTAAAAACCCAAATATTTCCATTAGTTCCTTTTAAAGGATACTCCGGCTCAGCCCCTCACTTCCTGGCTGCTAAACAGGCTTGGGAAAGAGACCTAGGCCGCTCTAGAAATGGTCCAGACTGGCAGGAGATTTGGGCCTGTGTCTCTAGGATATCTGTCTGTAACCAAGATAAATCGTTTCAGTTCAAAATTGTGTGATGTATTGATTGTGCATACATCACACCCTCTTTAAAAAGTAAAACAGATGTAAACCGCTCCCCTGTATGTTAGATGTGAATGGGGGGGGGGGGGGGACTTTATGCATTGTTTTTGGTCATGTGGGAAAATTCTAAGGTTTTGGTCTGATGTTGCAACGGTGCTTTCAGTTATTTTCATTCCTGCTGTTCCTCTGGACCCTCTAGGTCTTATACTGGGAGTAATGGACAATCTGGTTTTCTAAGGCAAACACAAGAGGCTGTTCCAGTTGTTATTTTTCATCCAGAAACAATATCCTGCTCCTCTGGGGCAGGCTAGCCATCCCAACTAAGAAATCCTGGCATAACATTGTACGGACTGTATTCCCAATGAATATATAACTTGTATGCTCAACTCCACCTTGGACTCTTTCCACAGGCCTGGGACCCATATCTACGTTGGACCTGTACTGGCATCCTCCTTGTTGCAGGGCTTTCCCAAACTGAATTAATTTGCCTGACTGTTGGTCTTACTGTGATTTGTTTTGATTCCTGGAGGGGTTGTGGTTTACCTCAACTGCCTTGTATGTGCCTCAAAACAGCCTGAGCTAAGTTCTGGTTTTCTTTTGTCTTTGTCTGTTACTATGAAGAAAATCCTAATAAAAATATTAAAAACAAACCAAAAAAAATCAAATATTTCCCTATAAACTACACCACCTGTGTCCCTTTGAAATATTTCTTTTACCCTTAATTGAACTCTATTCTTCTTCAATTCAGATTTGAGCATTTGTCTTTCCCGTCTATGTTTACCATATTCCAACATCACATGTTCAAATGTTTCCTGTGGTCCACAACGTTCACAATTCCCTGTCTCATTCTTGTTCATCTTTTTTAGTGTTATTTAAACCTATGTGACCAAATCTTACTCTTGAAATGATATCTTCTTTTACTTCTATGACTTCTTCTACAGTGTCCCACTGCTCTCTGTATACTATAATAATATACCTTTCCCTGCTCTGTTCCTTTAACCTCACCTTTACTGTATATTATATTCATATCTACATGACTTTTTCTTGTTGCAGCTTTTGCAAACTTATCAGCCTGTTCATTTTCATCCAAACCGACACGGAAAATGTATTTCTATTCCCGTATGTTTGACTCTATAGATTAAATGGTAAATGGTCTGTATAGCGCTTTACTTGGTCCTAAGGACCCCAAAGCGCTTTACACTCTGCACAATCATCCACACATTCACACACTGGTGATGGCAAGCTGCAGTGTAGCCACAGCCACCCTGGGGTGCACTGACAGAGGCGAGGCTGCCGGACACTGGCGCCACCGGGCCCTCTGACCATCACCAGTAGGCAACGGGTGAAGCGTCTTGCCCAAGGACACAACGACCGAGACTGTCCAAGCCGGGGCTCGAACCGGCAACCTTCCGATTACATGACAAACGCCCAACTCTTGAGCCACGATCACCCAGATCAAATGAATTATATCAAAAAACAATATTGTGTCTAGAATCCAAACACATATCACATATGCTCAATGGTGCGCTACTAGAGTCTGAGTAAGGCAAGGCAAGTTTATTTATATAGCACAATTCAACAACAAGCTGATTCAAAGTGCTTTACAGAGACATTAAAAAACAAAAACAATAAAAAGCATGATTTAAAGTTGATTTAAAAAAAACAGTAAATCAAATATTTGTACTTCCAGTAGGTGTCATGGTCTACGGTGGGTGGCTGGAATTTCCATAAGGCTCCTGAACTGACCTGGGATCCGCCCCTGGGCAGGGCCAACTCCAGCTCCCGCACACCTGGAGCCTATTGCAGGCAATCAAGCCAGAGGGATTTAAACCACACGTTGATGTTCATTCACTGCCAGTTCGTCATCAACACATGTTGGTAACAGGCCGTATACGTTAAGTTCTTGCTGTGATTCATCCTGTTAACACGACTCTCTTGTGCTACAGTTGCTGTATCCACCTTGGCTCACACTCCACCTCTGGACTCAGGATACCTAGTAATCATTCTGGAAATCTCTCTGTGCCTCACCTGCCTGCCCTCCTGCCATCACACTCCATCTGAAGCCCCGGATCTCAGGCCAGCTTTTCCACGCCACTCAGCCTCCCCTGATTCTTCATCACCCCCCTCTCAACACTCCAGGTCCCCTACTGCAAGTAAGAATTGCTGCTCTTACAACTGGCCACTGCAGAGCTGCCTTCACTACCTACCTAACTCCTATATCCTCTTCCTTCAGTGTGACTGTTCCCCACTCAGCTCCGTTCCGCATCTCAGGCCTCATTCCCTCGCCATAGCCACGTTCCCCAGGCCACGCCGCACCAAGACTCCACGTCTCGTTGTTTTTTGTCTTTGCCACGTTTTTCTCTTGCACTTAAACCTAATAAATTGTTGCATCATCTGCTGTCTCCGCTCTGGGTTTCTGCACCTGAGTCCTGTTCAGTACCGGCCACCCGGCCACGTGACAGTAGGAAGCACAAATACTTCCTACTGGTGCCTCCTCTACCCAGTTTGAAGTGATTAAAACTGCTACAGTTCTCCAGTATAAACTGTTAGGTCATCAGTAATTCTTTTATTCATCACAAAGCTTCTTTCTGGAATAACAAACACAACACCTGCTTTATAATCTAACAATTACGATGCATCAGTATTTATCTCCACATGTTCTGAACACTTTTCCCGTATATGATCATATCTGACTTTTCCCTTGTGTAATAAATGAAATCAGGAGTTGTCATATATCCATGGCAGTAAAATTGAAAATGGTTCTGCTGGGTTAATATTTTTGCTACTAATTCCTGTCTCATTTATTTTTCCCCTATAATCCAACCAAAACTTCTCATGGGCTGCGTCCTCCTGAGGCCGCATTTGTAGACCGATTACGTCACAGCGACGCGCCGAAGGCTGTCCAAATTCTTGTTTTTTTAAATGAACTTTATTTAGAACAAAAACAATGACAGTCTCAAAGAGACAAGCAACATATTGAATCATTCAGAACAGAATCACACCTCCTTTTTTCTTTTCTCCCAATCAGAGGAATACACATCACTGCCACAGTGCAGTTGGTACAAGGCTGTCCAAATTCGTAGACTCCTCCGAATGCAGCCGACAAATGCGTCCTCCTTTTTCCCGAATTTGAAGGATGGGTCGGGTGTGTCCTTCATGGCCTACCATATCCCAGAATTCATAGTGCTAGTGATGGTAAATTTGATTCTTTTTACTGAATCGAGTTTTAATGAGTCACTCACCAAATTGAATCGGTTTTTGAGTCATTTGATTCACTGAGTCAGTCGACCAGAGAGTGCAAAAAAATGTACATTTTCACTCAAACTTAATTTGTTTCTCTTTTCATGTAAATCCCACTGCTAAGTTGAATGATTCTAAAAAAACAACAACAACTATTTTATGGAGCAAAAAGGAGCAAAAACATTTCTAAAATTAAGCAATTTCCTATCAAAATTGCTTAATAAACATTTATTTTGTTTATTTTTATTTTATTAGTATTTTCCTTAAATGTGTCAAATATATATTTTCTCATCTAAATGTCCACTGAGCTGTGAGCCAGGGGGCGGTAATGCACCTTAACATTGGTTGCCAACCAAGCATATATCTATATATCTATATATATATCTATATATATATATATATATATCTCTATCTATCTATCTATCTATCTATCTATCTATCTATCTATATATATATATATATATATATATATATCGCATATTTGCAAAAGTGCTTCGACGTTTTCAGAGACGTCTGCCACCCACCAGCTCGACAGCTAGCTGGGAGCTCGAGGGTCACTGATGCGGCCGAGAACGGCACAACTCCCGGCACATCATGTTCAGATCACCACGGACTGTCGCTGCTCGGGTTAAACGTAATATATAAGTCACTTAGACAACCTAAAAATTTTATTGTTTGGCTTTTTTCAGTGTTTTGTTTGTTCGTGAGTAAATCGGTTTGGCTGAGATTAAAGTTATTAGATTAGATTAGATAAAACAAAACTTTATTAATCCCCGGGTGGGTTCCTCCTTGGTTTTCACACAGCTGAATAAACGTCAGACAGAAAACTGATAAACAGTGTGTGAGATGGTCGAGAGTTTACTCCAGTGTCCTGTTATATTTTAGACCGCAAGGACCCGACGGCCGAGTTTATTAAACTCCACCGAGACAGCGGTGACGCAGATCAGAAGGCTGGACCGTCCAATTTCACAGCCGTTTACTTCCGGCCTACCCGACCTTCTGAGGACCCGGCCCACGTAGACCATGTAGACCGGGTCCTCAGGAGGATGCAGCCCATGAATTTGGACGCGACCTCTTTCTCTTAATTATACACCTTGCTTCCGTGTTTATGTCCTGAGCAGAGATGGGCAGTAACGCGTTACAAGTAGCGTGTTACTATAATCCGATTACTTTTTCAAGTAACGAGTAAAGTAAGGGATACTATTACAAAAAAGGTAATTAGATTACTGTTACTTTCCAGTAAGCACGCTGCGTTACTAAAACCGTGATTTCTTTGCGTCTCATGACAGTGACGTAAGCGTGTGCGATGTTCGTGACAACAGCTGTGTGCAGATCAACAATGGATCATATAACACGTGCTGCAGATAGTATGAGCGTGCAGCGTTTAAAGCGTGGAAGTACTGACCTTACTTTGAGTTTGATTCCGCAAAAAGTGACAAAAACATTTGCGTCTGCTGTTCACCGTGTGGGAAGAAAACTTCTTTTTACAGCGAAAAAACCCCTGAACTCCCGAGCAAACGCCAAATACGCTGCCGCTGGAATGTGAACTTCACAGAGAAACTGCCGTATCCTTCCACTGACCGCTGCGGCACACCTGCACCAGGGTAAACCTCCGCCTACCTCACTCCTGCTATACAGGTGAAAATAGAGCAACAGGACCGCTGAGTCTTTGATTTTATTTATTTTCTGCTGTGTTTTACTTGCATCTATTTGAAAGACTGAGTGTAAACACAAAAAATATTTTATTTTATGTGCTGGAATGTGCAGAAAATAGGTTTAAATGTTAAACTAATTTTTTCCAGTCAGAGAATGTTGCATATAATCTAATGTTTGCTTGATGCATAAAGTTAAAAGGTTAAAACTAATAAAACAAGTTTTAAAAAGAGACTTTTCCATTTGATTACATTTTGTATGATGGATTATGTAGAAAAAGTAGAATTGGGCTGAAAGATCTATCGCTTTATCACCTATTCAGGTTGTAAATCGTGTTTTTAAAAAGTAACTAAGTAACTAATTACTTTTGAAAATAAGTAATCAGTAAAGTAACAGGATTACTCTTTTCAGGAAGTAAACAGTAATTAGTTAATGATTACTTTTTTCAAGTAACTTGACCAACACTGTCCTGTGTAACTGAAAATATATTCTATTTTGGTTTTATACATTGATTAATGACCTGCAGAATGTCCTTATCATATTAAGTGATTCATAATTGTCACTTTATGCTTTCTCCATCTCTAACGTGAAGACAACAACAATGTCCACAGCACAATGTTGTGCTGTGGACATTCATGTGCTTTTTTGTGCAGAGGAGTTTTTTGTTTCCTGTTCTCGTGCTGTCCTACCATGGAAGCACAGCATGAGTGGAGGTCTCTCTTTTGCCTCTTGTACCTTCCCGTTGTTATGTACTTTTCAGTGTTTTTCAAGGTCGGGGGGTCCCATTTCACTGCAGGGCAACCTGCTTGTGACAAATAAAGCTTTGATTGATTACATACTTTAGGTTCATTTTTTGCAGGTGGGTTTCTGACAGAGAACAGGCAGATTTAGAATATAACAGCGGCGTTCTATAGATGGATACATAAAAAGATCAAAAATGACATGTATGTGCTAACTTTCTAAACACTTTGTTACATTTATGATAAAGTAGATACAACACATTTGCGTCGGCCTTGGCTCATTAGTTCTTGTCTTTAAATGAACTTTGTGTGTGTTTCAGGTCCTGCACTCTTTAAGACTAAATGAACCAGCATTGCAGCCATGAGTCACTGTGAGCATCACAGGGAAGGTTGAAGCCGCCCACTGCACCTGTAAGGCCGGAGTCATGGAGACCTGCACCCACGTCACTGCTCTTCTGTTTAATGTAGAAGCAACAGTGAGGATCTGTGGCACAAGGACTGTTACAGATGAACCTGCATACTGGGTTTTGCTGGGTAATGTGACCAAGATACAGCCAGAGGTTGGCCATAAGATAGACTTCTCCTCTTCAGCTGCCCAAAAAAAGGCTCTTGATCAAAACATAAACAGACCATCTGTAGTGACAGGTAAAAGGAGAGGTCCTCAAAACAGAAAAATCCCACCTGCTACTGTGGAGGAGTTGGATCAACTGATGGGAAAATATTTCTCCAAGCATAGTTCTGTTCTGAATAACCCATGTTTTAATTTAGGGGGGCATGTAAATAATTTGCATTTACTGATAATGTACTTACTAAATACCACTGTTCAAAAGTTGAATGAAGAAACAAACAAATGTTTGCCTATTTTTAATTAAAACCACTTTGTAGAACATCACATCAGTTACAATGTAGAATCAATGTCAAGTATAGTTTACAAACGACAAAATGTTCACATAAAATCATGACAGCATTTAAATAATATCACCCACTATAGCGTTCTGTAATTTACTGTCTCTTTTGAAAACCTGTCACTACATAAACAGCACAAGACTTTTAAGAGTATTTAAAAAGAGCATTTTCCCTGGTTTTACTGCCACACTGGGAACCTTTGCCATCAGAAGGGTCGCCTCTTCACCCCGACATGGATGAAGTAATCTGATTGGCATGTTGGTATGTAGCATGTGGTTTGAAGCAGGGATTTCGTAGTGCCCCATGTGTAGCGTCGGAACTCAGTCACGATGTGTTTCATTCATTTCATCGGCTGGTTTGCTGCAATAATGAAAAACAATTAGCAACTCTATAAATAGAAGGTAGTTCTGCAAAATCACTCATTAGGATGTTTGTTCTAATTTGCTATGACCTCAGAGCGCATTGAAAATAAAACTAATGGGCTATAAAGAGTGATATGAACTTATTTAGATCTTACCTGAATGAAAATGTGTGGAGCACCAACAGATATCTGTGGATGATAGAGAACTGGATATCAGCTGGTCTCACAGCTGCTATCCAGGCTAGACGCCTTCTCTTGGTAACATCCGATACATGAGCTGCCTCACGTTGCTTCCAGGTGAGGAAATGATAAAAAGAGAGCCCATTTTCCAGCTTATTCCCTTCCCGAAGTGCATGCTATTGCTGATGCTATCTGTGTGCTTTCGCTCCTTTAGCCCTAAGCTTGACCTGCTAAAATGGCGCTTCGGTGGTTACGCCCCCTCCCGTGACATCACGCTCCAAAGCCCTATAAGAGGGGACTGAGGTAACACCCCTGTGGGACACCTACATTCAGAGTGAGGGTGGAGGAGGTGTGCTCTCCCATCCTGACGTTCTGGGGTCTGTCACTCAGGATGTCCAGTATCCAGCTGCACAGTGAGCTGCTGGGTCTCAAGTTGCTTAGTTTATTAACCAGTTTGTGGGGTTGAACTGTGTTGAAGGCCGAGCTGAAGTCCACAAACATCATTCTAACATAGGTGTTACGACTTCCAGGTGTGTGAGGGCTGTGTGAAGAGCTGTTATTATGGCGTCCTCTGTCGACCTGTTTGCCCTGTATGTAAACTGGTGTGGATCGAGGTCTGCAGGGATGGCAGCTTTAATGTGTGACATGATGATTTTCTCAAAGCATTTGGTAATTATGGGTGTTAAAGCAACTGGACGATAGTGATTCAAGCAGCTCACTGTGTTCCTCTTGGGCACTGGAACAATGGTGGCTGACTTAGCATTAGCTTGCGGCGGCACATAAACTGCTATTATTGTGATCGCTGTGAGCTCTCTCGGCAAGTAGAAGGGTCTACACTGAACCATCATGTACTCTGTGTCCGGGCAGCAGTGTTGTTAACTGTGTTGTTGGTGTATAATGTATATTTTATTTTATACACACACACACACACACACACACACACACACACATATATACATATTTGGTATATTCAGTAATGTGCATACATTCTTGTACATATATTTATTCTTATAATTCTCAGATTCCCATTCTTATATTTTGCTTTGTTCTTGTTGTATTTTGCACACCTCTGTTGCTTGTGAAGCTCGCACACAAGAATTTCACTCGCATGTGCTGTACCAGTGTACCTGCACATGTGATGCTACAATAAAAGTGATCTGATTTGTTGTTCATTGAGCGTGAGTTGGTGAGGAAGAGACTCGGAATAGCCGGTCTGTGTGGGTTAGCACGTAGCCTAGCCCTCAGTCCTGCTCTCTTCCCTGTGCCTCCGTCGCCTACGCCACTTCAGCGGTGGCATGGTGAAATTAGAGTCTGTGTCACTTTGGATCTCTGGGGGGAGTGAGTCCCAGTCACTGTCAGCGAAGGTGTGCAGGTTTTTGTGGTTTAGAAGCGTGAGCAGTTCAGCCTTACTGTACTGCATATGTGCTCCTGCATGTCGGAGGAAAAGTGAAACAAAAACACACAAAATAAAAAGAAAGCCGCAAAGTTGTGGAGAGCACCGGGCTGCTGTGACTGCTCGCGCCGCCCTCTTAGTTAAGATAACATCATTAAGATGTTAAATTTGCCGTTTAATAAATCAGGATGCTGTCACTGTCACTTGTTCAGCCTACTTTTCCTTTTTCTTTCTTTGGAGGACCAGACCTGGATCACTCTGTTAGAGAAGCATGAATGTTTACAGGGTGGTCGGGACATTCCCATTACCATGGCAACCATCCTTTGTCCTCCAGTCGGGCCTGTAGACTTGAAAAAGGTGGGAAGAGTGCATTCCTCAACAGGCCCAGGCCACATTCCTTTGAAACTGTGCCAGAACATCGTGTTTTATGCCAGCTGGTGTTGGTGGAAGCAGTCTGTAACACTGTGATTCCTTCCACCAACACCAGCTGGCATAAAACACGATGTTCTGGCACAGTTTCCCCGACGTTCACGGGGCCGATTGATTAAATGGTGATTTTTAGGATGGTAGCGTTGTCTCTGGAAGGAGGAGGACTGATTATAAAGCCTAATGCTATGTGTGACCAGGGTCCTTGGGCAAGTTCACTGCACTGGTTTGTTTAGGTACTAATTCTCTCTGGATTGGTTAAGCAGGCACACTCCACCCCCTGGGTGGATTCTGGAGTTCCCCACTCCTCAGACAGACCACCTCATCATCTCTGTTTCTTACAGGGGAGAGCCTCGTTTGGTCTCTAAACGGTCCACACTGTTCGAGTCCAAAGAACAAATCCTTCCAAAGCTTTCCGTCTTTCTTAGTCAAACGTAGGATAGTAAGGGTGAATATAAATAATCTACTTTAAGAAAAGATTTTCAAAGACCCAAACAACCCAAAACAAAACACTTCAGTGCATTTTATTTGATCATTATTTCAGTATTCATTAAATCAGGGACTTGACTGTATTTGTATATATTAGACACTTACATGTTACATGCTTAACAGGTAGACCTCACACATTTGGCCCCGAGGGGTTGTTTTATTTTATGGAACGATAACAAAGTGAACAATCTGCAACCAAAGAAGCTCACCTGTTAGTGGCACATGGAGAGGAAAGATTCAAGCACAGAGGGGTCAGGTTCACAGGTGCGCAAAGATGGGGCGTGTCTTCAGCATTAAACTACGAACAGCAGGATTCACATTACTTTCACTCTTTACAAATGTTAAACTAGTTAAAAATGGCTTTTGTTGGTTACAGTCTATTCACATCCTCCTCTGAGGCTTGAGATATAAGGTCTACTGAGGTATATTACAATTATAAAAGAACAGCAGGAATCCTGGAAAAGGTGGAATTTCACAGGTTTTAACTGGTAGTAAAAAGGACTACAGTATCTGTGCCAACACCACGTCTACAACCAGATATGCTGGATTCCAGAAGTATTGTGATTTACTGCCTCTGTACAAATGAAGATGTTGGTTTAGTTGAGCTTCGCTGCACAAAGGTTGGTACTGTACTCTAGTGTAAGAGGGTTTGTGTAAGGAGAGCAGTTTCACTGCTTAAGTTGCAGTTGGGTATCTAGTTAGTGCTAGGTATATAGATAACTGCAGCAGGACCCTTCCAAACGAGACAACTAAAAACTGCAGGACTTAAAGGCAAGGTGTGTACAGTTTGTGACATTTGGGAGCAACTCCTCATTCTGAAAGGCAAGCAGCAGTCTTTTAAGCAGTGCTGAAGGATCACGTACACTATGGGAGACAGAACATGATTTCAGATTGATGATACAAGACTGAGAACTTGTTTGAGCTGACTGATCATTCGTAGTGTTGGAGATTAAGAGTTGAGTGCTAATCAAAAACACCCACAGACGACCTCTTTGGTGACATTAACAGTGTTGGATTTTCGTGGGAAGCTCTGGACTCTCACGTGGCCTGAAGTTTGCATGAATATTCTGTTTACAAAGTTACACTGTTGGGTGTAACTTTGTATCAAAACAGTGTGGTAAGAGGGAGTATTCAATAAAGTCATACTGTCAGACTTGTAGCTCAAAGATACTCGAGAGTGGTCTTGGTCTCATCTAGGTCTCGCTGTCTCGGTCCTGCGTTCTCAAATCGACATAGTGTTCGTGAGATTTGGAGTCAACCATCAGCGGAGCGGGGGGGTGGCATACTGGGCTTACGCCCAGGTCATTTTTTCAGAAGCATGGGGTCTTTTGGAGTGTAATTTGTTAGTTAGATGCCTGGCTGACAACTGTATAAAACAAAAACAGCACACGAAGCACAGAGCGCACCGTCGTAAATTCCCCCTAATTTTGGTATGATCCGAGCTCAGGCACTAGGCGACTGAGCACAGCACCCATGTGAGCGAGGGGGGAGAAGCTGCTGCCTGCGAGTTTGCTGCAGACAGAGGAGAGCTTAAGTTTGACCAGGAACCAAAGCAAATCATTCGTACTGAACTAATAATGTAAATATGACGGTGAATCACAAAAGATTGATATCAAACTGATCACTTGGTTGCGTTACTTGCTCTTCGAGTGAATCAACAAATGGACAAATAAAAAGCCGAACAACAACAATGCTGTTTATTTTTAGAGAGTCTCAGCTTACATTTCATATTTTCAGTTGTTTCCCTCCACGGCTAAACAAACTCTCTAAATCGGTTTCAATTGCGTACTGATGAACACAACAATGGACACAAAGAGCTTCTTTCAAAGAAAAAACTCTGGTAGATGTTATTTTATATATTATGCTTTGGATGTTGTTCAGTATATCTATGCAAAACAAGAGAGATTTCAATACACAGCAGGATATTCACAGTTGAAACCAGATATTTACACTTTAGGGAGAAAACAAAAACTTTTTTACTGTTAAACATCAATTTAGAGTAAACGTGTTTTGATTTAGATAAAATTCCAGTCTGGTTTTAAACCTCACCACAGCACCGAGACAGCCCTACTGAGAGTTTTTAATGACTGTTGATACAAGGCGTCCTGTGGTTTTAGTTCTTTTAGACTTGTCCTCTGCCTTCGATACGGTTGATCATGACATCCTCCTTTCAAGGCTTGAACATGTAGTTGGTCTTAAAGGCAAAGTACTTTCATGGTTCAAATCATACTTAAATGAGAGGACTTTCTCTGTCTCTATGGGGAATCGTTCTTCCTCCTCTGCACCCCTCTGCTGTGGTGTGTCCCAGGGGTCTGTGTTAAGTCCTACCCTGTTCTCTTTGTATCCGTTACCCCTGGGACAAATTTTCAGAAATCATAATATTTCTTTCCATTGTTATGTGGATGATATCCAAATCTATTTTCCTCTGGATTTGGATCTCCAGTCCCCTCTATTGCCTTTGTTCAACTGCCTGCTGATGTTAGAGACTGGCTACTGCACAACTCTCTCACCCTTAATGAAAACAAAACAGGAATGATCATCTTTGACAGTCACATGCCCTTGAAACAGCTATCGGATACCTCTGGAACAGCTTGCTGATGGATGTCCGTGCGTCGGAATCCATCCAATCCTTTAAATCACATTTAAAAACCCACCTGTTTAAGCCTTCCAAACAACTTAGTTTTTAACTTTTCCCCGGTTCATGCTTGTTGTCACGTCACCCTTTTATAACTGTATTTCTTTTGCTGATAATTGTATTTCCTGCTCCTTTACTGCTGTAACCCCACAAATGTGGCTCGTCTGTGAAGCACTTTGATGTACCTGAGACTTTTAAATGTCAGAATAAAAAGAGGGAGCTTTCATCAAATTTAGGAGCACATGTACACTAAGTTTATTGTTAATTAATAAGAAACTCCAGACGATTCCATTCTGAGCTGAAGAAGCTTCTGATAGGTTCGTAGAGTCCATGTGAGTAAACTGGTGGCACAGCTGTGGATGCATATAAGGCAAAACACAGAGCCTGTTTCTGTGACATGGGAACATCAGGAGATGTCAACCAAAACACCAGGAACAGAACTGTGGAGCTCCATAAGTGTGGCTCAGTTTGAATACAATTTGGTGCCATTTGCAATTAAGAAATACAGACAGTTTCTCTCTTTACTCTGAAAGTTAACAAATATGTTTTTATATTTATCTAAAAAATAAACATTTAGTCTGATTTGATGTTACAATTAAAAAAGTGTTTTTATCTGAAGAGTAAATAAATATGTGGTTTCAACTGTATATTTGATGATTGTCAGCACAAAGAGGGAGAGAGAGGAGCAGAGAGGGAGAGAGAGAGAACTCATCAGAACATGTATCCAGTGTAACTTTTTAGATACCATTTGTTACTTTTCAAATTCTACATTTATTAAGTTCTGCAGCTTGTTTGCACAACAAGGCTGAATAATTATATAAATGTTTCTGAATCTAAATATTGTACTTTGGTAGAATTAAAAAATAAGTGTAGTGCAGGTCTATGATGATTTTTAGTGCTACTATCATCTAGTTTTGTTAAGTCCTCAGTAGTCCTGATTTTGAACTGTTGTAGTCCTGTTTTAATTCCGGATCAGTTCTGGGTCTGGTTGAATTGGGGTTCAGTCCCTGTGTCTTGATACAGCCCTGACTGTGTTCTGCCTTGCTGCTTAATTAAAAAACTAGTTTAAGGTGTCCTGCATATGTGATATTTATTTTTTTCCTACATGAAGTCATTCTTTTTTGAACAAAACTCAAAACAGAGCCTATTAATCTTTCAGTCATTTCTACCCTCACTTCATTTCCTTTTGCTGCTCACCTCTCACACAGTGGCTCTGCTACGCTCCAATCCCTCCATATTGTGGCCAATCACATGCGAGGATATAGGATAATGTCATTGTGTGAAAAACAGAGAGGGTGAGAGAGGCGACAGTCAAGTGGAGCGTGCGTCCGTCCTCTCAGTAAGTGAGTGAGACAGTAGACAGCGGTGAGGAGGGCTGTGCGAAAGCAAAAACACATAACTATGCCTGAAACCCGTAAACGAAGCAGCATCTGGCTGCAGTTTAAAGACTGTTTTTGACTCTGTCTTGGTCTCGTCTCGACTTTGTCTCGGTCTTGGTCTCGTCTCGACTTGGTCTTGTCTTGGTCTCAGATTAGGCGGTCTTGACTGCAAGTCTAATCCAACTTAAGCCAGACTGAAGAGTCACAGACTGCTAGAGTGCTTGTTTACTGTGAAGAAAGATGGGATTGAAAGATATTGAAGTCTGCCCGGCATACCCTTCATGAAAAACTGAGCTAGACCGCAACACTCTGCAAATCTTGCCATTTAGAAATCCTGGTAACTCCAAAGTGTTCACAAAGGTCTTTTCTGACTTTTTGTTTTCCCACTGGAACTCAGGAATTATTCTTCATTCACGTTTCAGTTTCTGTAATTGATACGAAATTGACTAAAAGTAATTAAAATATTGTAACTGTTCCAACAGTTACTTGGTTGTGAACATGGCAGTTTAAGCGTGCCCAGGCATGTTAAACCGCCATGCATAAACAGACTGTAGGTGTGCTTACCTGAGAACAGAAGATGCAACGACACACATTTTTCAAGCAGATAAGACATACGAGTGTGTGTATTAGAACTCAGAAAGAAATGCTGTGTCCTTGTGAGTTTAGTCAGTGAGAGATGTGCAGCTCTGATCATTAGAGCTCCCAATACAGAATGTGAAAACAAAGGTTTTCATACTTGATTAATTTTGCATAACCATACCTGAGAAAGAACTAACAGTTTACAAAGTTGCTGCTATTCTCGGTCTGTTTTTACATTTACCCTTCGTATGAAGTTGTATAATTGACTGAATATTGACCTTTTTAACATGTAGTCCAGGCTAAGAGGGAGTAGCACAATGCTACAAAATCAAGGTAGAATGAGGTACATCAGCTGGAGAGAGCAAACTGGTCCTGCTCTATAGGCTTCTTTATCCACGCGCCCAGTCCAGCATTGTGGAAGGCCCTGAAGAGTGTCTGCTTTGCAGAATGATATTCCTTTGCTGCCTGTTTGGCCTCATGGTAGCTTCTGGGTCTCACCGTTCTGATTCGCAGCATGGAGGAGAGCTATGGTATAATGGAGACAAGCCTTCACTTAGACAACAGCAACAATGTGCAACAACCAGGAATGACTTTTTAAAAATACATCTTTTTGACATTTGCCTTTATTGGACAGTGCAGGAAGAGAAAAGAGCTCGCGCGCAGGCTTTCTGGCCAGACCTCCTGCTCACACACTTTCATTATTAATCCGGTCGTTAAGTCTGACGTCATTAGCCGTAACTGGGCCCAAACTCCGCTGCAGGTCACACAATCACTGGGACATCACTGTGAGTTAAAAGCTGTCTAAACTCTTTCATCTGTAATAAAATGATCAGCGTTGCTGCTTTACCAGGTGTAACAATGAAGTTTAACATCCAGGTATCCATGAAAACAGGATTTATTACATTCAGAGTTAGAAGTTAGCAGGAAGTTAGCTCGCTAGCTTCCACCTAAACATGATATAACATGTTCTGACTGAGAGATTTCTGAAACATTAAAACGTACAGCTCTGTTATCACTTCCAAGATAAATGAAGACAGGAAACTAAACAGCAGTGACGTTTGTAGGGTTACTGAAGTTGGGCTAGCTGGTATATAATGATGTGCTACGTGACCACTAGCGCGACAAAGCTATGTTAGCATAGCATAAACAGTAAAGCTGGAGGACTTGATAAAAGTTAACGTGAGGGTTCCTGATGGTTAGAGACAAATGCAATCACATGGCAGGATGCTGTAAACGGACCAAACTTCAGCCAGGAGAACAACTGAGATAATCCATCCACAATACCAGGTTAGTCATTAATATACTGTAGCTACATCGTAATTGTTTAAAAACTGAGCTTTAAAATGATTAGCGATAATAAAAACCGAGAGGCCGACAGTGATCACTGACTGTTTTTAGGGGCTCGTTGAGATTAAATAGAACAAGATAAAAAGCATTAAAACATGTTAAAAACACAACAGCCGTATTAAATGCAGACTACTTTGGGCCCGGAAGCAGGATTCATCACGTCATCACTTAAAGACTGGATAGATACAGTATGCAATCTCACACTACAGTACATGCATTGAAAAATCAGCACTGTGTTACCTTGCAGTGTAGATTCATCCATCGGCTGTAGAGGGCATGTTTGCAAAGCCTGGAGGGTCGACCCAGATCATCTTTCCCAGTGGTGGCATTGATCAGCTCTAAACCCTTGTCCCCCACCGTCCAGTTCACACTGAAGTTTGGAGCTTTTCCTGGCTGACGGGCCTCTGTGTTACTTATTCCTGCATATTGGGCACATTAAACCATTTTAAAAAACATGAATGAGATAGCTGTTTGGCTGTACAAAAGGTCAGAGTTTCAGAGTCGGCTCATTGAAAACACCAATCCAGCCCACCGGACAGTTTTAGAAAAGGTGAGGAAATGTGTGTGTGGTGGAGGTGTGGTCCCTGGCGTAGCTGCAGCGGAGGGGTGGAGTGGTGAGCTCAGGGGGGTGGTACCGGGAGGCAGGGGAGCCACAGGTGGTGGCGATTGTATCATGAGTGTCTTCCTTCTGTGTGTCTATATAGTGACGGCAGAGTCGAGCGGGAGGTTGGCTGGACTGGAACGAGCTGTCACGGTGCATAGGTGTGTGTGTCGCATACTTCACAAGTGGTGCTAAAACCCAGTGTGGGATGTCTGACCCCCATGATGCGTCGCCCACTCAGCCTGTGCAGTTGTTGGCACAGATGCTGGCGGAGTTGGCGACGATGTGCCGGGACCAGGCCGTGGCCCAGCGGGAACATCTGATGAAGCTCCAGGAACATTCAGACCACCAGACCAAGGTCCTGGAGCAACTGGTCAAAAGGTGCTGCGTCGCCGAAGTCGCCGCCTCTGTTAGTGGTGATGCCCAGGATGGGGGACGGTGACGATCCCCAGGTTTTTTTGGAGGCGTTCCGTGCTACAGCGGAACGTGCCAGTGGCTGCGAGCGGAGTGGGCCCACGGCCTGCCGCCAGCCTCGTGGAGCAGCTTCGACGACGTGTGCCGGGCCATGCTGGACCGGATGGGCCTCACCCCGGAAGACCATCGCTGGCGGTTCTGTGCCTGCAAGCTGACTGGCGAGGATCGGCCGTTCAAAGTGGGGTGCTCGACCTAATTAAAGAAAGCTGGGAGGATGGTCCGAGCCCCGCAAAAAGACGAGATTCAGTACGTGTTGGACCTGAGAGGGAAACTCCACACTTTGGGGAGGTTATCACGGAAGAATTTGCTCCAGGCTCAGCAGCGTCAGCAGCGCCTGTATAACAGAGGGGCTAGACTCAGGCAATTTTCACTGGGAGACAAAGTGCTTGTATTACTCCCTTCTTCTAGCTCAAAGTTACTCGCCAAATGGCAAGGTCCCTTTAAGGTCACACGGCGAGTGGGGGACGTTGACTATGAGGTCGCACGAATGGACAGGGGAGGGGCCACGCAGATTTATCACCTCAACCTCCTGAAAGCATGGAGGGAGGCCGAGTCTGCTTCTCTAGTGAGCCTGGTTAAGGAGAGAGATGAGTTGGGGCCAGAGGTGCCAAATTCTATCATTCCCGCCTCCCTCCATTGTGATGACCATCTCACACAGGCCCAGAGAGCGCTGCAACAGCGCTTTGTCGACATGTTCTCCCCCCTGCCCGGCTGAACGTCTCTCATTGAGCATCATTTTGAAACACAGCCTGGCGTGATGGTGCGTTCATGGCCCTACAGGCTCCCTGAACACAAAAGGCAAATCGTTCAGAGGGAATTGGCCGAAACGCTGAAGATGGGAGTAACAGAAGAGTCGCACAGCGCCTGGTGTAGCCCCATCGTTCTCATGGTGAAGAAGGATGAGACCCATCCTTCTTCACCATGAGAATGATGGGGCTACACCAGCATCAAACTGTGACACCTCCTTCAGAACCATATAGACCATATGGTTCTGAAGGAGGTGTCACAGTTTGATGCTTATCCCATGCCCTGGGTCGACGAGCTCCTGGACCGGTTAGGCACGGCCCGTTTTTTCATGACACTGGATTTAACCAAGGGCTACTGGCAGATTCCCTTGTCTGCAGAGTCCAAGGAGAAAACCGCCTTCTCCACTCCGTACGGTTTGTGCCAGTTCATCATGCTTCCATTCGGCTTGTTGGAGCCCCGGCCATCTTTCAGCGCCTCATTGACCGGGTGCTGCGTCCGCACGCTGCGTATGCTGCCACCTACTTGGATGATGTGATCATCCATAGGGACACCTGGGCGGAGCATGTGCAGCGGGTGGCTGCAGTCCTGGAGTCCCTGAGGCAGGCGGGGCTCACGACCAACCCGAAGAAGTGTGCGGTTGGACGGAGGGAGGTTCAGTATTTCGGGTACCACTTGGGGGGCGGGCAGGTTCGTCCACAAGTAGAGACCGGCCCGTGCTCTACATTAGCCGGAAGCTGTCCGAGTGGGAGAGGCGGTACATTACTGTGGAGAAAGAGTGCTTGGCTATCCGGTGGGCGGTTGACTCCCTTCGCTTTATTTCCTGGGGCGCTCATTCACCCTTTGCTCGGACCACACCCCGCTGCAGTGGCTCCACCACATGAAGGATGCCAACGCCCGGATCACCCGGTGGTATCTGGCTTTACAGCCCTTTAAGTTCAAGGTGGTCCATAGGCCAGGGGCGCAGATGGCTGTGGCCGATTTCCTCGGGGGGGGGGGTAGGTTCGGCTGGATGGCTCCCCGGCCTCAGTTGTGCGGTGGGGGTGTGTGGGGGAGGTGTGTGTGTCGCATACTTCACAGTGTGGATTTTAACTTTTAACTGTATTTTTGTACATTTTACTAATTATTCTAATAATAAAGACCCCCACGGCCATGAATGCCATCCACACTACTGGCCCACTTCACATCAGAGTGGGCTGTACATGGCCCATGATGTAAAATGGGTTTGATATCAATGCTGTGTATTGTACACAGGTTCAAAACATGTGAACACATTTTGCCAGCCATTTTCATTACCTCATGGATTATTTTACTAATTAATTGGCAACCTTTCAAATGTTAAAAATTAAAACAAAAATTATATCTCTTGGTTTGGGAATTTTCCATAAAATCTGTGAGCAGGACCTGGTTTCAGATTCTCAGAACAATCAGGTCCGAATGAACAGATCAGAGAAATCAGTGAACTGTGGAAAACTACAGTGCCTCTCACCACTGAGCAGTGGCCTGTTCAGGCTAAAGGACTGTGGCAGCTCTTCAATCTCAGTAATCCGCTGGTACATGGCTCTGGAGAGGTGGTCGGCATGGTACAGGCTGCCCAGGATGATGCTGGAGAAATAGATGGGCTCAGTAAAGTAGCTCAACAAAGAGCCTTGAAATCCGACAACGTTCCACCTGAAGGAACAGAGTAAAATCTTCAGAGAAATTGACAGAAACAAAGAAATAAAGCAGATTAGTATTTCCTGAAAATATACAGGCACAGAGGGGTCTGCTGCTGTTAGTGTCCTCCTAGATTCAGCCTCTGTACACATCAACAGGATTCCCATTGATCTCTTCCAAAACACTTCAAACTAAAGTGATTCTGCAGAGCTGGTTTTAATATTTAGAACAAATGGATAGTACAAGGCTATAAATATGAAGATGGAGTGTTAAACTTGTGCATTTAGACGACAGCATAGACAATGGCTAGTAGAAATGAGTTCACACCAAAATCTATTTTGCCTATTCGACGACCTGTACAATCAAAATTCTTCTTCGCCACCGCCTTCTTCTTTGCCTTCTCCTCTGCCGCCTTCTTCTTCTCCTCTGCCGCCTTCTTCTTCTCCTCTGCCGCTTCTCCTCCGCCGCCTTCTTCTCCTCCTCCGCCGCCTTCTTCTTCTCCTCCTCCGCCTTCTTCTTCTTCTCCTCCTCCGCCGCCTTCTTCTCCTCCTCCGCCGCCTTCTTCTCCGCCGCCGCCTTCTCCTCCTCCGCCGCCTTCTTCTCCGCCGCCGCCTTCTTCTCCGCCGCCGCCTTCTTCTTCTCCTCCTTCTCCTTCTTGCCATTAGCTCACTCTGAATTAGGAGGAAACCAAATGTGTCCAATGATGATGATGACAGCTGAGCCCATTTCATTTAAGTTTGCCTGGCTAATGTTATCTCACGATGTGGAAGCATAAGATGCTTGTTCATAGTATTCCCAGAGTACTATTATTTATTTAATAAAACATTAAATAAAACCAAGGCTCATGGATGTACTTGGTTATTACATATTGTATCGGCCCAGCCTCTCAGCAGTGCCTTGTATAATTTTCTTTCCAGCCACAAAGGCCACCTTAGAAAGTTAGTAATTAGGGCACATATCATATTGAAGAAGGTAAAAAGGGTTAGTATGTTTATAAATGCTATGTTGAAAATCGCTCAGCTAAAAATGAACTTCAGAAATTTTTGACAAAACTCTCAAATTTATATGAGGGGGTGGGGAGGGTATAATTTTAATGTTATCTGTATATCTGTGAAGGTTCTCGGTCATGCAGGTCATGGTAGTCTAAGGAGCTTGGAAAGAAAAGCGTCTGGACTTCTTTCAGTTGCTTGAAGACGTTTCACCTCTCATCCGAGAAGCTTCTTCAGTTCTAGAACGAAGCATCTATGTCCACTGTGAACAATCATCTTTGAACAGAGGGCGGGGCTTACGACACCAACTATCTGTCATCTATAATCCAGTTTTGAGATCCTTCCCAGATGCTTTAACTCCCACTCACACCCTGGGCCATCTGACCTCAGGAAATCACATGATAGGGTGGGGCCAGGTTTCACAGTAGGTCCACCCGAAACCTTAGCTGATTGTGACCCACGTCGATTTTCACACCTTGCCTCATGTGATTAGGTAGTCGATGATAAGGGGGTCCATGACCTTCTTGGGGGGACACTCCCATAGGGCTTAAAATCTGGTACTCTCCACCAATTTTTCTTAGAATTTAAGAACTTCTCAGATGAAATGTCTTCAAGAAAACTTAAGTCCAGACGCTTTTGTTTCCAAGCTCCTTAGATTGTTATCTGTACTTTCATACTTTACAAAGATTATATAAAGGGCCCAGGTATAAGAGCTTTTATGCCCTTATACCTGGCCATAAAAGCCCCCAGGAAAGGACAACATGTGATGTTGCTAATCACCATGTGAGCATGTAACAAACAAAACAGACACCTTGCAATCTTGTCGCTGCAAGACATGGTAAGCAGCCTTTCTCCGTGAAGAACACCGTCCCATGTCTTGATGGTGTTACTGGAGTGCACAGGTATGGTTCCCTCACCAGACTCAATTTTAGTGCGCAGCTGCCCACGGGCCTTTCTGTTGGGATGTCCATCTCCCTGATCTGACACAGGTAAAAAATCACTGATGACATAACAGTAACCTACATATTTTCAGGCAAACAAATATTGTTTCATCACTATGAATCTCTATTTGTAACGATCATAATAATCCACTTACCGTCCACTCCGCCTTCATGAGGTGAAAAGATGCGAGCATCTCCACAGGGGGAGGTGCTGATATACAGGTGGAATTGGACATTTTCCTTTACTCTGAAGCCTTGACTGTTATCGCACCGCATAAAAATGGATTTCTGATGTTCTTCTTCACTGTTACTAAAACAGAAATGCAGACAAAAGACTGGTAGGCTAGCAGTGCTTTCTGAAATGTTCAGAACGGCTGGTTGACAGTAATTGCTCATTTGTTAAAACACTAGAGGGGTGTGAAAAAGTGTTTGCCTCCTTCCTGATTTAATATTTTTTCCATTTCTATTACACTTAAATGTTTCAGATGATCAAACAAATATAAACATTAGAAAGAGATAACACTAGTAAACAAGGTCAAAACAAAGTTTTGACCTGAAACCGGTTGAGATGCTGTGGCATGACCTTAAACAGGTGGTTAATAGTCGAAAACCCTCGAATGTGGCTGAAATACAACAATTATGGAAAGTGGGCCAAAATTCCTCTGCAGTGCTGTAAAAGAGTTATTGCTAGTTATTGCAAATGCTTGACTGCAGTTGTTGCTGCTAAGGGTGGCCCAAAGAGCTATTTGGTTTCGGGGCCATCGCCAATCACTTTTTCCACACATGGCCATGTAGGTTTGGATTTTTTCCTCCTTAATAATAGACACGTTTACTTGTGTTATCTTTGTCTAATATTTATATTTTTGTTTAATGATCTGAAACATTTAGGTATGACAAACATACAGAAAATAGGAAATCAGCAAGGACCCAAACACTTTTTCACACCACTGTAGAAACAGTCAACAGACCAACTGTATTTAGTTCTTTTGATTCAGTAAGTAAGGGTAAAGACTGCTTTGGTAGACTCAGTTCTATGTACAGTGTTTGTAGGGAGCACTTTGAAAGTAGGTGGGAGGCTTTTACCTGAGGAAGTACTCCAGCTGGGAGTACAGGAACCTAATGAGAGACCGACGAGCTACAATCTCTGCATGGCAGTCATTGAGGGCCAAACCTCGGTTACTCATGTATTCACGACCGATGCACTTTGTCCCTGTGGATACGCAGATGACCTGAGCCTCCTTCACATCTGCACCTGGATGGGTAAAACATTGCACTGGTTCATAAGGTCCCTAACATCTTGTCACTTCAGCCGAATCAATTTGACCGCTTCAACTTCAGCATATTTTATTATCCAGAAAATTTAAAATGAATAGTGTCTGGAACAGTTTTTCTTCAAGGAAAGATGTCCTGCTGAGAAACCACTCTCAGAGTAACCAGGCTACCACGTGCCTGCTTATGTGGCTTCAACTGAAAATCTCCCTGTTTCTTTTATCTTTCCACATATCTTATCTTCCAATCTGCATAATAAGGATACCTGTCCAAACATGGCCCTGTCTCCCTCCTCTTACCCCAGCCAATTGCTGCATATGGCTGCCCGTACCTGAGCCTTGTTCCACCAGAGGTTACTTCCTGTTAAAAGCTGTTTTACCTTCCTACTGTCACCAAATGCTTGTTTATAGGAGACCAGTAAGCTCCAGTATGAAGAGTTGGACAGCATCAGGCCCTGACATGATTCATGCCGGCTGAAGGAGCTGCCTGGACTCCACAAGCGTCTGGCAGCACAAACCAGCTGATCTGGAACCACATAACTACTGACCATTTTCTCCTGACCCATTGTCCGCAACAGAATGCCAATTTTCCTTCCTGAAAGATTCAGCCTATTCATGAGCCCATCAGTACAAAATGAAGCTGAACTCCCAGGATCTAGAAAAGCAAAGGTTATCAGTGACTGATTACCTTTCTTGGACTTCACTCTAACTGGTATTATGGACAGAGCACTATTTTGCTCACCAGCCCCAGTAACACCACTGCTTTGCACAGCACACGAAGGACCTTCATCTGGTGGTTCTCTCCCTCCTATAGTTTGCATTGAAACGCTTTCCCTCTGCTTGGAGTGGATATGTAAGAGTGTGGGGTGTTTCTGATTACAGACTTTACACAAGAGACGTTTCCTGCAGTCCTTGCTTCTGTGCCCAATGCGCAGACAACCAAAACACACCATTCTCTTTCAGAAAAGATAATCTTTCACAGTGCAACTTTCTTTCAAATGAAGGACACAAATCCAACATATGCCCTGCTCCACAAAACAAGCAAGCCTTGGTCACAACTGAACCACTCAAATGCCTCAACACTGGCTCAATCTTCCCTTCCACCTTGGCCACCGTAGTAGCAAAACTACTCCTCTTAGCCGTAGGGTAAAACTGAGACTTACCATTCCTCGCCTCTTTTCTGATGTCTGTTGGAGGATCCTTTATGTCTCCAAACAATGGGTCACTTGCGATCTTCACTTGCCTTTCGACAAACTCAACAACATCGCTAAAAACCACTTTACGTTGAAACCTCTCCTGCAGATTGCACACAACATTCCTCCATTTATCCCTGAGCTTATAAGGCAACTTTTTTATAACTGCTTGCATATTAGCAGAGACATCCAACTCATGCAAGGACTCAACGTCTCCCACTGCATTACAACATTGCCTTAATAAAAACCCATATTCCTGCAAAGCCTTCACGTCATCAGATTGTATAGGAGGCCATTTACTGACCCTTTCAATGTAGGCAGCAGCAATTCTCAGCGAATTGCCAAAGTTCTCCTGGAGCAAAGATTTAGCTTTAGCATATCCATACTCAGCAGTGCACCAATACAGTGAGTCCATTTAAACCAACGCACTTAATCAAAAAAGGAGCAACTCATATGGCTCCTATACCCCCAAAGGAGGTGGAGAATGAACGAGCTAAGATCCTGTGGGACAGATAGAGCTTTCTTGCTGCCACTCGTCCTGTCAAACCGGCAGCTTGCAGTTTTCTCTTCACAGCTGAAATTGAGACTTTCTCACTACGACCACTATTGAGCTGCTTGAAGCTGTTGTCCTGTGAGCCGCCATCACACAGCTCTTAACTTTCAGAAACTTTTCCTCTGAGTCAGTCGTGTCTTTGGGTCTGCAGACCCCCTGCTGTCACAGTTTCTGAGCCTTTGATGCTGAAGGAAACTGGACTCACTGACACCTTGACTTTCTTTGCAGATCTACATTTATAAGTGTTATGATGGTCTGTCTCTCTTCCATTGGTTTTTCTCACCATGTTTGTAGCAACACACTACTTTCTGCAGTACAATACTGTTCAGCTGATGCTCACGAGGGTACATCAGTGTGTCCCAGCACTGCTTTTATGCAGACAGAGGGGGAAGTAATCCAGAAAAGTTGGAACAGCTGTGGGAATTAGTAGCAGCAGCTTTCAAGGCTTGATCAACCTGCATTGCTGCAGAACAAGTTACACTGAACTGGACTTCCAATGATGGACTAAATTCGTCACTCACCTTTGTTTGGTGCGTGTTTATATATCACTAATGTATTTAATCATTAACAATCCTTTAGTTTACCATATTTCCAGTCTCTCTCTCTCTGCTGTCTTCTCTTTACTCTCACCTCAAACATGATGGATGACTGTCCCTCCATGAACATGGTTCTACCAGATGTTTCTTCCTCTTAAAAGATAGATTTTCCTTCCCACTCATGCTTGCTCACATGAGCCATCTTTTGTTGTGAAGTAGTGCTTTCACTGAACTGAAACTTATCAACTTGGTAGATTAGTGTTTTCTATTTATAACCTTTACTCAATTTTGATGTAACATCGTCCATAATCTCTTCACTAGTACATTTCTGATCATGACATGACCTCGAACAATTAGCCGGCCCAAGTTATGATAAATCGGATTTGCACTGGTTCTTGAAGAGCACTGCAATGCACAATGAGCAGCATGATTTAAACTTGGAACTTTTAATTACTTTAGTTGAAACACCTCCACACAATAATCAAGCTGTGACTAACCTAATGTATTCAAAATATTTGGTGTCATTTATTTTGGAACTTTTCCCACCGCTGACAGAGCTCTACCCATTTTACTCACAAGATTATCAAGTTGTGTAGCCCATGTGCATAAGCTGTAAAGCAGATATAGACCATCAAACATTATACCAGTCTATTGTTGTTGGACCTCGTTCTGAAGCATGATCATGCACCATGTTTGGTTTCACTCGTGTCTTCTCACTGTTGAGACTGTCAGAGACTGCTGATTAATTTTTAAACATTTAATTCTATATAGTCCCACACGGGGGAATTTCTAGTCCTCTGCATTTAACCCATTCACTTAGTGGGCAGCTACCAATCCAGCACCTGGGGAGCTGTGTGTAGAGATGGAACCTCAGGGTAACCGCTCAGTGGATTCAAACCCCCGACCCCCTTCTGATCATGGGCCGACCACTCTACCTACTGAGCTATCCCTGCCCCAGCTGGTTTTAAGAAGTTCCTGAGTTCAAATTGGTTGATTTGATTAACAGCAGTTGCTTGACCTCCAACCAACGGCCACTTTGCCCCTGAACTAATGGTTCAGCTGATACTGTGATTTAGATGCATTAAGATCAATGCCAGGCCACCAGATGTTGACATGCTAGGAGTAAGGGTTACCTTAGCTAATGTAAATGTATTATTTTCATACCTCCTCTCAATGCCTCCCCCTATTGTACCTGTGTCCCTTTGTGTGCCTGCTGTCATGTATAGAAAATATGCTCACATGTGCAGTTACAGTGCAGCCCAGAAGAAACAGAATATTAAGTATCCCAATAGTCTGGTCTTTGTAAGAAGTGTAAAAGTTTATCAGTAATTGAATTTGCCTAATTTACATATTTGATTCTAAGCTGTAGTTATAGTAAGATTGATCTTTCTGCATTAAGCCAGCTTTACATGTAGTACTAGTAAGGCTTTCATTCAAACTAATACTTCACCATTTGACTTGTGAATAAACAGATTATAAAGAGAGATGCATCCATCCCACCTTGGATCCATCCCACAACTTTATTAAACCCCCCAAAATATGACTATCCAGAGTTGGGACCAGGAAGCAGAGTCGCAGTCTTACACGCCTCTCTGCAGCTTCTCTCCTCCTGCTACCCCCCAAACCCATCTCCACAGAGACTGTGTCAGCTCCCAAACAGACAAAAAACAAACTAAAAACCAGCAACAAACAACTTAAACATTGAATTCAAAATCCTGCTCCTCACATACAAGGTCTTAAATAATCAGGCCCATCTGATCTTAATGACCTTGTAGTACCATATCACCCTATTAGAGCACTTCGCTCTCGCTCTGCAGGCCTACTTGTTGTTCCTAGAGTATTTAAAAGTAGAATGGGAGGCAGAGCCTTCAGTTTTCAGGCCCCTCTTCTGTGGAACCAGCTTCCAGTTTGGATTCAGGAGACAGACACTATCTCTACTTTCAAGATTAGGCTTCAAACTTTCCTTTTTGCTAAAGCATATAGTTAGGGCTGGACCAGGTGACCCTGAATCCTCCCTTAGTTATGCTGCAATAGGTGTAGGCTGCTGGGGATTCCCATGATGCACTGGGAGTTTCTTCTTCAGTCACTATGTGTTAATAGACCTCTCTGCATTTTCCTTCCCACTGTCACCAAAGTGCTTGCTCACAGGGGGTCATATGATTGTTGGGTTTTTCTCTGTATGTATTGTAGGGTCTACCTTACAGTATAAAGCACCTTGAGGCGACTGTTGTTGTGATTTGGTGCTGTATAAATAAAAGTCATTTGAATTGAGTTGAACAAGTACGCGTACCTCACTATAGATCTCCTGCAGATTTGGTTGGGGGTTGGTGGCATGAGCCTTATGTACACATTTAAACTCTCGGAGCAGCTGGGATCAGACTAGCAACCTTCTAATTAGGAGATGACCTGGGCTACAAGAATACCTGCTGTCATGACAACACCTGCCAAGACTTTCCGTTGAGCATGTGGAGCCCTGAAGTTATCCGTCAGTTTGCTGAACTTATCAATAACTAGATGAGAGACTGCATCTGCCAGGACCTGAGGAGTGACACATAAGTGCAACAGTGAAATTATGTGAAATAAGACATAACAAATATCCAACCAACAATTTTAGAGAAGCAACTGTTATTCAATTGTATTTAACAAACATTAGCAAAAGAAAATGTTAGTGAAGGAGGATAAGAAGTTACTTAAAGCAGCTTAAATCCATATTTCAGTATATCATTCCTTATTTCATTAAGGAATGCTGCATAACTGTGAAAGCCAAGCAGGGATGTGAGTAGCTTCAAAAAACACCCAAATCCTTTAATTCAACAAATGACTTGGAAAGGCTGGTATAACAAATTGCAGTGTTTGAATAGCACACAGAGGGTTAACATAGCAGCTTTGTTGTAATATAGGAATTGGAAGCATGTTTATATAGCTTCTCAGCATCATGAAAGTTATCTCCTAAAGCTATCATCTTCAATCAGCCTTAGACAGCGTGGTCATGAGCAATGAGGATCTGTCCATGATCAATACAGCCCTGCCTCATTCAACTCAGGCTGTAGTCCAAAAGAAATCCTCACTCCTGATTTCTTTTTCTTATATTTGTCACTTACATGGTTCAGGTAATCACTTTAAATCCCCCTCATCAGAACAGGAATGGATTTGTTGCACAATCACATCCGTATTCTCCAAAAGTTGATTCTGTTCATCTGGATGTTTTCAGTGGGAGAAACGTTTCGTCATCATCAGGTGACGTCTTCAGTCTCAGCTGACTGCTGAGACTTATAAACAGGACATTTGCATAATGACTGAAACCAGCCCACTGAAGCAACAATGGGCTGGGAGGTCAGTTCCTTAATCTTAATTATGCAAATTCTCATGACCATTGATCAACAACCACTGATCAATAACCATGAGTCCCTAATTTCCCTCGGGATGAATAAAGTATTCTGATTCTGATTCTGATTCACAGAGAGGTGGGGAATGGCTGCAATCACAGCATTGTAAGATGGGGTCAGATGTACCCTTAGGCCCCTCCTCGATTCAGAGATGGTCTTTCTCTTTTCACGTAAATGGACTCCTTGACTCCGCCCTCAAACCAGCGTTCCTCCCTGTCCAGGATGTTACATCCTCATCATTGAAAGAGTGTCCACTGGCCTGTAGGTGTAGATAGACTGCAGAGTCCTGGCCTGACGAGGTGGCTCTGCTGTGTTGTAGCCAGAGGTTGTTTGGTTTCCCTGATGCATAAATCCTGGCAATCCTCCTATGGCGTTATCTTTGTGCCACTATTTTGAGCGCACGTAAAAAAAAGTTTGCAGGTGCAAGTGTTGCATTTTGAGGAGAAATTTATTTTGAGCGAAGAAAAGCTGAATTTGAGTGAACAAAATTCATTGCTGCGTGCAAAACATGTATTTCAGTGTTTGCTATTATCCACACACACAACAGCAGCCCCTCTCGCTCAGTTTTTGCATTTGCGCTCGATCACAATGTGTTGCTCACGCTCTCAACATTTCTGCCCGTGCCTTCAACTCTTTCTCTACACCGTTATATTTGTGCCACAAAACCAGCCAATCACAGACTTGGATGCAAAAAAACCTGATTGGCTGTTCTGGTCTCCAATCAGCTCGAAATGACAAAATGCAATATCACAGAATGCATTTCATGCAAAACTCAAACGAGGCAGTGGCGGAGGAACACAGAGGGGCGGAGTTTGAAATGTTACTCTTTCTGGGTCACAAAATAAACTTTTAAGATATTTTCATGCGAGAATGTTTCTGTGTAAACTTCAAATATCTGCTCGATTCATCAAGACATCACATATTTGCAAAAGTGCTCTAACGTTTTCGGAGATGCCCGTTACCCACCAGCTGACCGGGTGGTCACTCGGGTTAAACATAATATAAAAGGCTGAACTGACAAAAAAATCACCGACTACACCACCAGGTATTACAGGAAAAACCATAAAGCCTTTGAACTAAAACAAACACTGTTGTGACAGTGATGTACACTGTCTTGTTGGTATGATTTGTATCACCTTCATGTTTCCCTCTCACCACGTATCCAAACCGATATCATGAGCAGCAGCTTTTACAGCAATTTTTTTTTATGTGTCTCAGAATAGTGGCACAAAAATAACGCCATATCCTCCTGGCACTTAACAGCGTACACTATGTTACTCTGCAAATGTACTGTTTATAAGGCTGGGGAAACCTGCAGTCAGCTGAGACTGAAGAAGTCACCTGGATGAGTGACGAAACGTTTCTCCTGGATGACTGAGCATGCATCAAGACACATCCGTGTTCCACTTTTCCATCATTTCTGGTTAAAGAAAGGGGCTCTTACAGAGTTCAAGAACTCTCAAAATAGAGCATCGCTGAAGTTCATCAGAAACCCCGGCCAGCAAATTAGATAAAGGATTTAAACATGAGCTAAGATCAAATGCAGAGTTACTCTTCTATGTAGTTACGGTCAGCTAAGCACCTCGAAGAAACTGTTGTTGTGATTTGGTGCTATTTAAATAAAATTGAATTGAACAGTCTTTGCTGGTCCCAATGCACAGACATGCATAATTCTGGCCCTGTGTATTAAAAGAAATCCAAAATAAATACAAACTTGTTTTTTAAAGTTATTAAAGATGCTGTATAATCATCTCACCCTCACCAATGATGATCTGAAACATGTGTGACAAATATGCTGTCATCAGGAAGAGGCCACACATACGTCAGTCTGTCAGTGAGTCAGACGGAGGGACAGACTGATTTCTTCCATGCTCACCTGTGGCTGGTGAAGCTGCAGTCCCTCTCTGGGTATTGGCTGTCGTGATGGTGTCTGGTCCAGCTGTATCTTAAAGAGAGCAGACAGAGCAGCTTGGGCAGCCCGAGTCTTGGCCAGCTTCTTATTGCGCCCAGAACCCTGGAAATTCTCAGAGTCTACCGTCACCGACATGACAAAGTTCTTGGCATGACTCTCCCCGCTTTCTGACACAAAGTCATACTTGAGGCCTGGCCGCACCTCATTGAGAAACATGACAGGATTCTTGCCGGCTGTTAGGGAGATGAAGGCGGAGGGTGCTGGAGGTATGGGAGACTGTGCCAGGTTTGGGACAGGAGAGGATGGCAATGGGTACTCTATTCCCAGTGAACTGAAGAAACTGGTATTGGAACCAAGGTAAAAAGTGTCTTCTGTAGGGTTGAATGTCTCCGATGCACTAAAGAGCATATCTGGAATGGCATGGTCCGAGGTGAAGTCCGTGTGAGCAGACAGGGTCCGGCCCATGGCAGCATGTGCTTCCGATGCATTAGGAAACTGGACGAAGGAGCACAGTGCCTTTTCTGCTGCACTCAGCTTAGCCTTCTTCTTGGTAGGACCCAGACCTTCAAAAACCTGCCCATTGACCTCCACGGTCATCTCAAAGACTGGTGCATGGACCGGCCCAGTCTGAGAGAGGAGCTTATACTGCAACCCTGGCTTGATCTCGTTCAGCTGCATAAGAGCATTTTTGGGCGGTATGGGCCGAGGGACTTTCTTACGCTTCCTGGGCCTGTACCTGGAATTGGTATGTCCATTATTGCCTTCTTCTAAGGGACGTTTCCGCCCATGCCTCGCATTCCCACTGGGGAGTTGAACAGCCTCAGCTGCAATTCCCTCTTTGGAGACGTGGTTGTCCCGGTTCTGATTTTCCTTAACGCTGCATGAACCTGCAGTGCCCAGAAAGAGTAACTCACTATGCCTTTGTTGAAGGATCTTGTAAATGGAAAATTTAGAGATTGCTTTATCTTGTGGATGTAGATCGTTAACATTTAATACTTTCCTTAACATGGAAAGCTTAATATGTATCTCATTATACATTACTCACTATGTATCTTTCCTGAAGTCTTTCTCGAAATGATTTTATATTTTGGGAATACAGTAAAAGGAGCTTGGAAAGAAAGTGACTTTAAGTTTTGTGAAGACATTTCACCGCTCATCCAAGAGGCCTCGTCATTTCTAAAACCCAATGGTGGAGAGTCATTGGTGTTTAAACCCTCGTGGGGGTTGTCCCTACACTGCTTCGACCTGGATGACTGAAAACCTACATAAACAGTCTGGGGGCACACATCACAAGGCCCGGTCAACAAAGCCAAACTTGGTGCCAATTTTCATTTATAACATCCTCACGCAACAGCTTAATAGGTTACTCTGTCCAGTGTTACGTACAGAAAACATTCCTATAAAATGCAGGATTCACCTTATATATATGTAGCAAAGGTTTTAAGGAAATGTGGTTACCAGAGATTAGAGTCAGCAGCATCTGAACAAATGTGGAGTAAACCCATAATCTCCCCTTCTGTTTTCAGACTATTATGCTTAAAATGTTATCTTATTTAACAGAAATTGTATTCTAATTACTTTGTAAATTCTGGATATTTGGCCAAAAATATCCTGGAAGCGACGCTGGAGGAACACTGGGCTTACACAGGACAGGGACAGGATTACTGCTGTCTAACACGAATAATAAAGTGTGTACTGTACTACTTCTGGAACGTAACTCTTAGGGGTCTTTAGAGGGAACTTCTTTAAGAGCAAGGGAACAAGCATAATCTGCCATCAAATCAGACTGAAGTCTCATAGTAGATCAATCCTAAAAAAAAGCTAAAGATGATACATGTTCAAGGACCATCCTATGTGAATATGTGGGATATTTAAATAATAATTGTGTTTCCTCATAAAATACCTGGACATATATTATGTATTATTCATTTATTTTTAAATTTCAAATGAAGACTTTATCTTTAGCAGGATTTGAAACAAAGACATTAGTGACTCACTCATGCTTTCTACTTTGTGTCCTCCAATGATGAGCAGCCCTTCACCTGCAGGAAACATGCAAAGTTGAGTCAGATATGTTACAGGTGTTGACCATTTCTAATAAAAAATGTAAATATTGGATTTGGTGGAAGAGACTCTGTTTTTTGTTTTTTTTCCAGCACTGTTATATTCATATCGTCTAGAGTCGGGGTTGTCAGCAGAACTTCAGACCAAACTCAAGCAGCAGTGCAGAGGTGGGCGGAGTCAGAGAAGAGGGGTTGTATCAACTCCTCCTCATCAAGGAGATCATCTTTTGTGGTTTTGGCCCAACAAACACAGTCCTTGTACTGTTTACTTTCTGAATACCATAGACTAAATTTAATATACCCACATGGGGTAAAAGATTCTAAATCGCTGTGCCAGCTGAACTCTGAACTCATGTGAAGATTAAGAGCCCTCCAGTTCTGCAGACAGTGAAAATATTAGCAGCTGTTGCACAATGAATGAATGAATCTCTGAAACTATGGGCTTGAACACGAAGAGTGTCACACTGAGCCAAATCGGTTGACCATACATACTGTATATGGGGAGCCAGAAGCACCACATCCATGTACCATAGATGCCAAAATTGTTATTGCACCTTGTCATTAACTTGACTTTATCCACAAGACCTCACAGAATGGATACAAATACCTATGGTTTCATGAAGCTGCTGATCAGCACCATAGTAACATTCTGCATTCTAGTTAATATCATAAAGGTGATGAACAGTTTGAACATTATCCTGAGAATGTTTAGTGGATGTGATGCCCCAGTGTTTAATCAAGCCAAACTTGACCTGCCTCGTGGGATCTGTGGGAGCTCCAGCACTGGTGTGTAAAAATACAGTGTAGTTAGTAATTCAAATCATTTAAGCCACTCCAGAATCTGCTTGTATTTCATGTCATGTGTGATGTCAAAGAACATCCAAAGAATTTTAAAGCTATGGGATAGAAATAAAATAGCCAAAGTAATTCTGAGGTATGTGCTTGATCTTCTGCAATAAACACATTTTCCCTCAATCTTCAGTCTTCAGCTCAAGTTCCTTGCTGCCATTTTTCTTTATGTTGGGAGCTTTTATCTGTAAAGCCACTCCACTGAACGAGTCCCCAGAGCATTGCTGAATTTCACCAGCACAGAGGCCGTTCGATTGACTGTCTCTTACTGTATTGGAAAATGTCTGTCTTTGAGCCGGGTCTGTCACAACCCAGCTCAAAGGAAGTGACAAGCAAGTGGGAGACCACACACAGGCTTTTAAAGGCTGTACGATATATTTAATGAAAATAAGGTGAAGAAACTGAAACACAATTGAAATGATATAACAGCCATAACTGAAGCCTCAAATAAACACGATGGATGGAGTCAGCCGCCCATGGTTCAGTCAAGATGTCTTTATATACTGGGACTGGCCTTCTCAGGTGTGCTGCATCTATAATTGGGTCAGCTCCACCTACCTGCAAGAAACAGGTAACAGAAAAAGCAAAACAAAAGGCCAGCCCACTGGCTGTCACACTCCCCCCATAGAATAGAGTTTCACCCTGAGGCGACAAACACAATCATGTACATTATGAATTTGCAGCTAGAAGAACGTGTAGAGATTAATGTCCAACATATGTACACCCACGCAACACCTTTCTGCATGCTCAAAGTCCTTCCATCTTCAGCACATTTCCAACCTCAGCAACCTTGGTACCTAGGAGCAATTTAAGAGGAAGGAAAACGATACTGGAGAGGACATACTTCAAAGCATATGAGGAGTGAAGCTGCTGGTTACAAAGGGGCACGGGACAAAGCATCTGCCAAGACATTATCTTTGCCCTTAATGTGCTGGATGTCCAAAGTGTAAGGCTGCAAAAAGAGAGCCAATGCATGAGCCTCTGATTTGGGTTCTGCAATGAGTTCAAGAAAGTGAGAGGGTTATGGTCAGAAGATACCTCAATTGGCCGAGCAGAATCCAAATATACTCTGAAATGCTGCAAGGCCAAAACTAATGCCAAAGCTTCCTTTTCAATGACCGAATAATTCAGCTGATGGGAGTTGAACTTCTTGGAATGCCAGGTTGATAGTCAGATTTCCCCAAACTAGTCGTTCAAACAGAGTGCGAATACGATCCAGATGATCCTCCCAGGTGCTACTATATACCACCACGTCATCTAGGTAAACAGCACAGCCTTTCAGCCCATTAACAACCATATTTATGAGTCGCTGAAATGTAGCTGGAGCATTGCGTAAACCAAAACCCATGACTGTATATGAATAAAGACCGGATGGCGTGATGAAAGCAGATATTTCCTGAGCTCTGGGAGTCAGTGGCACCTGCCACAAACTTGCTCACATATTCTGCTGCACCAACTTGGTCAATACAGTCGTCAATATGAGGCAAAGGATAGGAATCGGGTTTGGTCACTGCATTTACTTTACGAAAGTCTGTGCAACAACGTGGTGATTTATCAGCTTTTTCAACCAACAAACATGGGGAAGCTCAGCTTGATGACGACGGCACTGCAGTGTTGTTTTCCAACATGTACTGAACTTCCTGCTCAATTATTTTCCTCTTTTCCTCAGAGACTCTGTAGAACCTCTGCCGGATTGGTTTTGCATCACCCACATCAATATCATGCTCTATCGAAGTTGTTTTAGAAGGTGTGGATACCTTTTAATAAAGGTATGAACGAATGCTGAGAACTCCAATCTTCAGTTTTTGTGTGTACAGGTGGACATCACATTTTTAATTATAGTTATAATTATAGCTTGTCCTGTAAAGAGGCTCTTTAGCATGGTCATCAGCAGCTGGGAACATCAGCTCAAGCCTCCCTCAGAGCGTTTCCACTGCATCATCTGTAAACTTGTTATTGAAATAATCGCTGACTAATCGAGTAACTGAAGAAAAATTAGGCAGATGATTGGATTAGAAGTACTCAAAGGAGTAAGAAGCTTTACAAGTGATCAGTAGAGCACTTATTAGTGTTTAATAGTGTGCCATTAATAATACAAAAATGTTACTGCTAGTTTGATTAAAAGCCTTACAGTAGCATTGACTGCAATCTACAGTCTAGTGACATCTAGTGGTGAGATTTTGCACACTGTATGTCTGTATGTCTGTATGTCTGATCGTGAACATAATGATTGTGCCCACTAACTTCACTATTACAAACCTGTGAGACACTTTTAATAGATCATAGATCATTTAAAGTCTACATGTGTCAAATATGTGATTAAACTTTCTTACTACTGAGTGCTTTAAGAGATGAGACCTCATTATTAGAAATAACTGAACAAGCAACAATGAAAATGAGGGCAAACCTCAGAGATTCAGCTTTTTTGAACATTGTTTATAGGTTCAGACCAGTAGTAATGTGCGACAGAGACCATGTAAACTAATGTACATGCGAAATGGGTCGTTCTTTCAAAGCTGATGTAAATCTAACAGCCTGCAGCTCATATCTCAGACAGCCCTTCAACAATCGATAAGACCAGGTGTGCAACACACTCTTTCAACTGTTTCATGGAGGTCAAGTCAGCACTGTGGAACTTCATGTTCACTCGTTAAAGTGGACATTAGCTGTAACTATGTAACATCATGCTGTGTTAGTCTGCTATATAACTAAACGCTCTGAGCTACCACCGCCTCCATAAACAGTGAGTAAATCTGTTCAGTATGTAGAAGCTCTCCTTGTCCAGAAAACTTTCATCACTTAAAACTCATCATGTACCAGTCAGAACTTTGGACACTAGGGCTGCCACAAACGATTATTTTGATAGTCGACTAGTCACCGATTATTTTTGCAATTAGTCGACTAATCAGATCATCATCCATTGGAGGTAAAACGTACAGCTTATTGCACCAGCAGCATCTGCTCTTATATAACTATCATTAGCTTACAGCTTTAAGTGTTTAAGGTCTGTGCTAACTAAAAATAAAGACAAGATGATAGTTTATTAAATTTTAATGAAATTTGCAGATTGTTTCGGTGAAGTTTAATAAACTCCTTGCTATCTAAAATATAACAGGACACCGGAGTAAATTCTCGAGCATCTCACACTTCTGATAATCAGCTGTCTGCTTGACGTTTATTCAGCTGTGTAAAAACTATAACTTTAATCTCAGCCAAACCGATTTACTCAGGAACAAATAAAACACTGAAAAAAGCCAAACAATAACATTTTAAGTTATCTAAGTGACTCATATATATTTAACCTGATTTGCCGGGAGTCCGGTGTTCTCAGGGCGCTAGTGAGCCTAGCCCCCGGCTCGCTAACGAGCTAGTGGGTAACAGACGTCTCCGAAAACGTCGGAGCGCTTTTGAAAATATGTGGTGTCCTGATAAACTGAGCAGATATTTGAGGTTTACACAGCTACATTCTCGCCTGAAAATATGTTAAACTTTTATTTTGTGACCCAGAAAGAATAATAAGAGTAACATTAAAACTTAACTAGCTGCCGCCATTATTGGAAACTGCGCTGGGCCGCGCTATGAATTCTGGTACACAGCTTCTTCTTCTTCTTCTTCTTCGGAGTTTAACGGCAGCTGGCATCCTTGTACATGCAGTGCTGCCATCTTCTGTTTCAGTCCGTTATTACACTCTTAAATCCTGCCACTTATTCCTGCATCTTTTGTGATCTTACAAAGCTTCAAACGACTCGTCGACTATTAAATCAGTCGTCGACGATTTTGATAGTCGACTAATCGTGACTAGTCGACAAATCGTGGCAGCCCTATTGGACACGCCTTCTCATTTAATGGTTTTTCTTTATTGTCATGACTATGATATCATGCATTCTTATCAACAGTAATTTCACTATATGAAAAACATTGTCCTTTAATGAAGATCACTAGAAAGCATCACAGATCAAATAAGCCATGGATCACAAAGGGGATAGAAGATGCATGTAAAAAGAAAAATAATCTATATAAGAGATTCATAAAACAGAGGACAAAGGATGCTGAAATAAAGCACAAGTTATATAAAAATAGATTAGTAAATATTATAAGAACAAGTAAGAAAGAATATTACCACAAATTATTGGAGCAAAGTAGTAACACACAAGAAACATGGAGGATATTAAACAGTCTAATCAAAAAGGGCTCAAAAAATAAGAATTATCCAGATTATTTTAAAAAAGATAAAGATATTGTGCTTGATAAAACTAAAGACATTGCAAATGAATTTAATGATTTCTTTGTAAATGTTGGCTTTAATTTAGCAAAAGAAATTCCAGAGTCAAGAAATAATAACGACCTAAATAAACATATTACTCAGAATGTGTCCTCCATGTTTATTGGTGCTGTAACTCATAGAGAAATAATTAACATTGTGAAGACATTTAAAAATAAAAAGTCCACTGACTGTTTTGGTATTGACATGATATTAGTTAAAAGTATTATAGAATATATAGTGCAACCTTTCGCATACATTTGTAATCTGTCCTTTCAAACTGGTGTGTTTCCCTCACAAATGAAAATAGCAAAAGTTATTCCAATCCATAAAAACGGAGAGAGATGTCAGTTTACCAATTATAGGCCAATATCACTGCTCCCACAGTTCTCAAAAATTTTAGAAAAGTTATTTGTTAATAGACTTGATAAATATATTGAGAAGCATAATCTCCTAAGTGATAACCAATATGGCTTTAGAGTGAAAAGGTCCACTTCAATGGCAGTGATGGAACTTGTTGAAGGGATATCTAATGCAATAGATAATAAGGAATATACTGTTGGTGTTTTTATAGACTTAAAAAAGGCGTTTGATACAATTGATCATTCTATATTAATGAATAAACTAGAGAGATATGGCATAAGAGGGATAGCATACAAGTGGATGAAAAGTTATCTGGATGAAAGATATCAATATGTCGAATTCAATAATGTAAAATCTAAGCAGTTGAAGGTAACTTGTGGTGTTCCTCAGGGCTCTGTGCTGGGCCCTAAATTATTTATATTATATATATAAATGACATATGTAGTGTTTCCAAACTGTTAAAATGTGTATTGTTTGCTGATGATACCACTCTGTACTGCTCAGGTAAAAACTTAGAACAGCTTCTGACTGCAGCGGAAAAGGAGTTAAATATATTAAAAAACTGGTTTGATGTAAATAAGTTATCATTAAATATAAAGAAAACAAAATTGATTATTTTTGGCACTAGACAAATGAAAAATGTATCTAAAATAAGGGTTAATGGAATTGAAATTGAAAGAGTGTACGAAAATAAATTTCTTGGAGTGATAATTGATGATAAGCTGAGTTGGAAGTCTCATATAAACCACGTGAAAACAAAAATGTCAAAAACCATCGATATTCTCTATAAAACAAAGCATGTCCTGAACAAAAAAACATTATACACACTTTATTGTACTCTGTTGCTTCCATATATGACTTACTGTCTGGAGATATGGGGTAATGCATATAAAACGAACACTCTTCATATTTTCAAGTTACAAAAAAAAGCTATAAGAATTATACACCAATCAAACTATATAGAACCAACTAACATTTTGTTTATTAATCTGAATACCCTGAAATGTTATGATTTAGTTGAATATAAAATGGCACAGATAATGTATAAAGCACAAAATAACTTGCTTTGCCGCAGTACTCAGAAGCTGTTCAAAGTCAGAGAGAGTCAATATGACTTAAGGGGAACAGATTTCTTTAAAAAAAACAAGATAAGGACAAATATAAAGCAGAGATGTGTTTCTGTTAGAGGAGTTAACCTGTGGAATAGTTATGACAGTGATTTAAAAAGGTGGAGTTCATTCTCCTTGTTTAAAAATATGTTTAAAAATAGAGTATTAGAAAAATATATATATCAAGAATGAAAAGAGCAAAAATAAACAAAAAACAAAAAAACCCCTCTTGATTCTTTTGCTTTGATGTAGTTACTTATCTAAGGTGGACAGGTTTTTTTTTTTTGTTTGTTTTGTTTTTGCTTTGTTTTATTCTTTGCTTCGAGCCCTGTGTACAGGAGCTACACGCAAAAAGATCTTTTGTTAAAGGGTTGGCGTAATAAGCAAACGCTTCAGCCAGTACCTTTTGATTAGCCTTGTCTCATGCTTTCTTGCTTTGTGGTAGATCTTTGTTCTGTCTTCACTGAGATATTTGAATGCTAATCAATAAAATCAAATCAAATCAATGATTGGTTCTTTTAATAATATGAACTCTAACAGTTGTCAAATAGGTCTGTCAGCTGTGCACCAACCTGACTGCTGCACAACGGTTGATCTGATATCCTCGTGTTGGTGTTGTTCCCAGATCATCATACTAAATGTTGTTCCAGGATCAACATTGCAAGTGACCAATCAGAATGTTGTGATGTCATACTTTTGCGACTTCGGGAAAAACCGGCGTAAAACAAAAAACTGTACTTAAGCTGCGTGAAACCGCCTCTGTCCGCCGATCAACGGACCCTGACCCTAACCGTAACCCTTTAATAAACAGTAAGCAGAATTGATATTGTCCTTGCAACACTGGAATTTCATAAATGCACGAATGGCTTGGTGCGCAGAAGAATAACGTCACAACAATGTGATTGGTCACTTGCAATGTTGAACCTGGAACAACATTTTCATGATGGTCTGGGAACAACACCAACACGAGGATATCAGATCATCCGCTGCACAACACACCTGATGGTCCCAACTAGAGCAGGGCGATATGACCAAAAGGTATAAAATTACCCAACATATCCTCAGCATAACCATGTATAATATCCACAAAACTTAAAAACAGTTATACACACACAATACGGTAACATTATGTTGAAGCACAGTACGTATCACTCCGCGAGGCTCCGCCTACGATAGCCGTAACGCTCCGACAATCCATCAAGCGGTGCGGCTTCGTAGCGCAAAGTCGCACTAAAACATTTGATATTTGACATAAAATCGTTTTGAGGTCAGTAAACACAATCAGGATTCATACATAAGGACACGGGATTATAAGGGGCTCTGTCGATTTTCAGAAAAATCAAAGGATTGATTTTAAGTGCGCCGTATTTTCCAAACAACACGGTAATAACGACGGCCCGCTAGCATGCGCTACCAAAAATAGTGCTTTGTTGTGTATCTGACGGACGAAAGCTAAACCAGTTCCACACCAGTGAAGCTGCAGCATTTTTACAAACCAGTTCAGGTTCATCGTTTCATTCAACGATCCGCTTTCGCCCTCCTCATTCTGCGTCGCCACCGTGTGCGTATGAAAACAAAGGCACTGTGCATGCGCGTTTTACCCATATTCTATCGCCATATTTCATTTTCTTATCATTGCCCAACATTACACCGGTATTACCGTGAACGGTATGACATGGCCCAGCCCTAGTCCCAACCCCATTAAGAAGGCAAGAAACTCCACCAATGAACCCTGACAGGCTGTGAGGTGAAACCATGTCAGGTGATGACATCATGAAGCTCACTGAGAGAAGGCCGAGTGTTTGCAGCTGTCGACACAGCAGAGGGCGGCTACTGTCAGGAATCGAAAACATAGTTAGAGTTATTTATCTTTTCTTTTTACATGATTCCATATATCTTGCTTCATGTATTTGATGTCTTCAGTTTGTATCTACGATGTAGAAAATAGTAAAAATAAAGAAAAGGGGTGTCCAAACCTTTGAGTGGGAGTGTGTGACATATAGGCTGCTACATCATGCAGTAATTAGAATAATGTGATCGTTAAAAACCTTCAACATGAATTATTTGCTCAGTTCTTTGTTCAATGCGCTGCTCTGTAGCGTCCCATTGTCACCCTGTAATCGCAGGTGCTTCAGATGTGTGTGTGGAGTTCATCTGTTACTGAGATGATGAGGTCAGGCTGAGAGAAAGAAATGTGTTTGTAGCATCCAAAGCAGGAGCTCCTGTTCCTGTAACCACAATTTAAACCTTTACTGGGGAAAAGCTGCGGGAGCCCTTCCTCAAAGCAGCTGCTCCAGACGTTAGTCTCTATGGTCAGGTCAGCGTGCTGAAGGCTGACAGCAGCCATCCTACTTTACATGGAAGCAGGAAACAGCGCTGAGTCTAAAGAGATGTACGAGACCATATTTATTTCAAGGCTTTTGTAACATTTTTCAGATTAAAAGTGAAATAAAAAAAACAACTCTGTTATTAAATTGGTTTCATATTTTAAAAATATAAAAATAAAATATTTTTTCACAAAAAAATCTAAGTACAGAAAATCTCTGAGCGTTGTCCAGTTGGACACATTAACGTCTACACCGTCATCATGTCCTGTTTTCAGCAGCACACAAACTGCTGAAAACAGTTTTAGGCTCCGGTTAATGCCAGTGAGCCTCCTAACAGAGAACGCTTGTTATGCATGTATAGCTCATATTATTTGACATTACTATATTTATTTTTACAATTAAGAAAACGTTTTCTTTAAAAAATACAACTTTAATAAGGCTTTAATGTAAATGCTGTATTAGTTTATTTGGACAGATGTTGCATGCAGTTACAGTTTAAAACTTTCAAAAACTGAAACCAACGACAGATCATTTGGAAATGCCTGTTTTTTCTTTTGAATATTTATTACTATTCATTAATAAGGAAAAGAAATCAGATTACTCGATTGATCAATGGACTAATGGAAAACAAATGAAAATACTTGTTTACTAAACTAATAGGTAACTAGCTTCTGTGGCTGAATACATCACATGCTCTTTTTTTAGTTTCAACAGGGAAATTATGAGGAAGCATCATGGAAGTCATATGAGCGCTTACTTTAATGCTTCTGATGACGGCTATGTTTTATTTTTCAATTAGATCCTTTTTAAAAAAACTTTCAGAATATGAGTCGCTCCAAACAAGCCCACTGAGTGTCCCACAGTAGTGTGAAGGCTCAGTGCAGCCAAAGAAAATAGATGTGATAATATTCTGAATGTGGGGATGATCATAAAGACTTAGTCAGTGTCTCCTGGAGGTGACGTATTTGATGCCGTTCACATGAAAAGTGAAGTGTTGTATCCAAAAACGTTTATTAACATCATCCGACAGCGAGGAGATGTTTCACATGATGATCAGAAATATTCCAGCTGGCTCATATCAGCCTGGACGGACCAACGCTGCACCCACAGCTACAGCCTGCCAGCTCCCCTTTAACCTTTACATGCTCCGCACTGTTTCTTTGTCTGTGCTGTCACCCTCAGGGACAGACATGATTCATCCTGAGGCTCTTTTTGCTTTTACAAGAATATTGTAAATATCTTTTAATAAATGTGACATGTAGGATATTAATAGAGTCACGTTTTCCTCTTCATTTCTTGTCCTTTACAGCAAGAGTGAAAGTCAGACTGATGCTGCACAGAAGAAGCTGCTCAGCTTTACAGGAAATTCTGACGTCAACCATAAGTTTCAATTTGAACTACGGCAGGGATGAAAAGCTGGACGGAGGCAGCGGCACAGAAACACACAGACACTGCAGTATGAATGTACCAACACATAGCATCAGCTGTTTGAACTGCAGCCAGCCCCTGTATAACCCAGGCCCATCATCGAGTGAGGCAAGCTGAGGGAAAATGTGAACCTATCGTTTTCTGTAAGCACTGAATATGAAACCCAATGATTACTTCTTCCATAAGTACTCACTGTACTTACTGCACAAACCTGTCAAAAAAAATTTTTTTCTATGAGGCAACAAAGGCTGAAAATCACAAAACTTTGTTAATTTCATTTGTAGACAGAAAAACCCGAGTTTGAGGGAAGATTCACAGATCTCCATATTTAGACTGATGGCAGTATTTCTGTGATGCAGCAGATTCAAATAATATGAAGGATCATATTTCAAATATGAATCTAAGCTCTAATGATATTCCACAAAAAGAACAAAAAGAGCGAAATATTAACCATTGTTTGTTTGTTTGTTTACAACGCTATTTAATTAGACACACACGTGTCACAGCAGGGAGCCAAACCTGTGCTAGAGGTCGGTTCGTGTGACCTCCCCCTAAATATTGATCGACTGACTGATTTGTTATATTTTAGCTGTCCGCCCAAATCAAACTAGGCCCCAGCTTAGTGCACCGCGTGCGTCTGCGCACTTCCAAGCACTCGCGCCAAAGTAAAAGGATTAAAAAAAAAGACAGTAATTAAAGAAAACGGGTTCCTAAAGTTCAGAATAAAAGACACATTTTAAGCAACATGACTAACCTGATGCTTTCTTGCTAAAGCTCTTGTCCTGTTTACTGACCGCGCGCTCTGACAACACTGACAGGAGGCTGGAAAACCAACCAATGAACTAATGAGAGCTACTCACAGCGAGCTGCGTGACGGCGCTGAAGCCTCCTCGGTGTGACGGCGCCTGCAGAGCGTGAAGGTTCAAAACTCCTCTGGATGCTTCAGGGCTGCGCTTCTCATTGGACAGCAGCGGCGCCATATATGGTAACGATTAAATGTTTGCAGCATCACCCCTGACACCCAGCTTCATGCAGCGGCTACACCACCTCTCCGCGCAGCTAATGAAAGGAGGAGCTGCTGGACAAAACATTAAGAACATCATGGCAGACGAGGTGTGTTTGTTTTTAACAAACTTCAGTTCACTGACATATTTTTATTCACTCTGTAATTATTGTGTGAATGCAACTGTTACTCATTTCATTTTTATTATTCTGAATAATGCATGCTTGTTTGGCGTTTGTTCCTGTCTTTCTCCCTAAAAACTCCATGAAATTAAGATGTGAACTGTTTCAGCTACAGAAACTATAAAAAATGTCAGTTTTGGTGTTTGTGTTTCTTCTTTTTATTTCTTTTTATTTTTTTCTTGTGTTATTTACTGCACAATAATCTTACACGCTGCAGGATGATGCCAACGAAGTTAAAAGAGCTTGTGTAATTGTTTATCTCAATGAAGACCCAGAAACCCTCATAAAGGCGTACATGGTAAGTTTAGTGACCTCTGCTTTCCACAGATTTAGCTTTTTTGAATGTTGTGATGATGTTTACATTTTTAATTTAATTGATTATTAATTATTCATTCTTTTCCTCATTGATATTAATAAAGTATTTTTATTTTCATTTCTTCCTGGGATCAGAACAGATGGCCCACAGAATAAACCCTGTTGGGGTGCATGCACAGAAATACAGAATATCTGTTCTTCCCTCAGGACAACTGCATGCAGTAAAGATCTCTTCTCACCAACATTAAGAATTTATAGACTAACGTTTAACAAATGTTTTAGCGGATGTGCTGTTGAGTTTTCCAGTGCAGCCTTTGTCTTATCCATGGCTGGGAACAGATACCAACAGGCCAAAAGTGGATGTTAGCACAGCTGGAAAGCTACACCAGATATTTACTGTGGTTTGTGTTCTGGCTGAAGGTTTATTTCTTTTGTTTTTGAGGATGCTGAGGAGAACCAGGAGGCAATGCGGCAGATCCTGGGAATCTTACCATTAGGAAGGAAGGAGCAGAACCCACCGGTGACCTTGAAGATGTCGGAGTAATCACTGAAGATGCTGAAATGCTGCATGACCTTGGTAACACTGCAGATGCAGTCGCTGTTTTGTTTGGCCTCGTTTACTTACTGGACTGGAGCCTCCCCACAAAGCTGAAGTACACATCTGAGGTTTTACAAAGAACTGTGACGGAAACGGTCTCTCGACGAAAGCTCAGGTGGTAAAAAACAAACTGAATGGATCCACACACTGAGCTACTAATGCGCTTTGAAACGATGTCTGGATGTGTTTTAACAGACTTTCCACTTGTTCACGTGAGGTTTTCCTTTTATGTCGGTCAGGGAAGAGGAAAGAAATAAAACGGAGAGTGGAGCAAGTGAGGAAATGAATTGACTGAAGTATTTCCTGTGGCACAGCACTGTGTAACCCTTTGAAATACTGTTTGAAAGTTTCTCTGGGTTTGTGCAGGTCCAACAAGTCCAGAAGGTTTTTGTTGATTGCATGTTTTGATCATATTTAGAGGCAGAGAAAGTATATTCAGTTTTTTACAATCTCATAAACTGACTCCAGTGTTTCCTCTGGTTCTGGGAGTTTATCTTAGAATATTAATGACAGCTGGTGGTTGTTCGAGCTGAAGGGTAAAGCTGGTGATTAGCTTTTTCACATTAACAGACAACAGATTCAAAGTAAATATATTTACTCTATGCATTTTCTGTTTCTCTCCACTTCCTTTCTGCTACGAGTCCATTTGTTGTTGGTTTGACAACAGTAACAAATTTAAAGCAGCATAGAAAATGGCAGCTATGACCGCATTCATGTGAGAGTGAAATAGAAACACTTTTCCTGCTTATTATAGGAAAAGTGTTTCTATTTTTAACAGTTTAACAGTTTTAGTGAAAACTGTTAAACATTAAGCTCGGTGAGGAAGAAAGAACATGTTCACTGATACTCAGCAGAGTAAACAAACGTTTGTTCCACTAAAGTGCTGTCATTTCAGTTTACTTAACTACACTGTGTGGAAGCTGTGGGCATATCCTGGTGTAGTAAGTCAACTTAAATATTCTACGGTTATACCACTTAAAACGGGTTTAGTAAAATAAAACCCAGCGACTGCCTCACTAGTGTCAGTCAGGTAAGTGTGAGCTGCAAAGTTTCACTGGTTTAACTAAAGTTGTCTTTACATAAGTGAGTTAAGCTAATGAAATATATTTATGTCTGGATTCATCAACACTTTATTTATGTGAACACAGACTTCAATCAGAGCTGAGCAGGTCCGGCTGGGATGACCTGATCTGGTTATGTTGGTTACACACACACACACACACACACACACACACACACACACACACACACACAGAGAGTGCAGAATTATTAGGCAAGTTGTATTTTTGAGGAATAATGTTATTATTGAACAACAACCATGTTCTCAATGAACCCAAAAAACTCATTAATATCAAAGCTGAATGTTTTTGGAAGTAGTTTTTAGTTTGTTTTTAGTTTCAGCTATTTTAGGGGGATATCTGTGTGTGCAGGTGACTATTACTGTGCAGAATTATTAGGCAACTTAACAAAAAACAAATATATACCCATTTCAATTATTTATTTTTACCAGTGAAACCAATATAACATCTCCACATTCACAAATATACATTTCTGACATTCAAAAACAAAACAAAAACAAATCAGCGACCAATATAGCCACCTTTCTTTGCAAGGACACTCAAAAGCCTGCCATCCATGGATTCTGTCAGTGTTTTGATCTGTTCACCATCAACATTGCGTGCAGCAGCAACCACAGCCTCCCAGACACTGTTCAGAGAGGTGTACTGTTTTCCCTCCTTGTAAATCTCACATTTGATGATGGACCACAGGTTCTCAATGGGGTTCAGATCAGGTGAACAAGGAGGCCATGTCATTAGTTTTTCTTCTTTTATACCCTTTCTTGCAGCCACGCTGTGGAGTACTTGGACGCGTGTGATGGAGCATTGTCCTGCATGAAAATCATGTTTTTCTTGAAGGATGCAGACTTCTTCCTGTACCACTGCTTGAAGAAGGTGTCTTCCAGAAACTGGCAGTAGGACTGGGAGTTGAGCTTGACTCCATCCTCAACCCGAAAAGGCCCCACAAGCTCATCTTTGATGATACCAGCCCAAACCAGTACTCCACCTCCACCTTGCTGGCGTCTGAGTGGGACTGGAGCTCTCTGCCCTTTACCAATCCAGCCACGGGCCCATCCATCTGGCCCATCAAGACTCACTCTCATTTCATCAGTCCATAAAACCTTAGGAAAACCAGTCTTGAGATATTTCTTGGCCCAGTCTTGACGTTTCAGCTTGTGTGTCTTGTTCAGTGGTGGTCGTCTTTCAGCCTTTCTTACCTTGGCCATGTCTCTGAGTATTGCACACCTTGTGCTTTTGGGCACTCCAGTGATGTTGCAGCTCTGAAATATGGCCAAACTGGTGGCAAGTGGCATCTTGGCAGCTGCACGCTTGACTTTTCTCAGTTCATGGGCAGTTATTTTGCGCCTAATAATTATGCACACCTGATATAGGGTGTTGATGTCATTAGACCACACCCCTTCTCATTACAGAGATGCACATCACCTAATATGCTTAATTGGTAGTAGGCTTTCGAGCAAATACAGCTTGGAGTAAGACAACATGCATGTGGAGGATGATGTGGACAAAATACTCATTTGCCTAATAATTCTGCACTCCCTGTACACACACACACGCATGTATGCATGAAGAGAAAAGATTAAGGGTAAAATCACACAGCGCTTTATACAACGTGCCTCATTCACACACATCGCTTGAAACAAACAGAGAGAGGCAGTCTCACAGTTTGGGTGCAACAACCTCAAAAGCACATCTGGTTTTAAGATCAGAGCGAGGGACAGTTAAAGAGAGGCCAGCAGCACTGATACAGGCTTAGAAAGAAGCTCTGCTGTGTCAGCAGCGGTGTTCAACTCCAGGCCTCGAGGGCCGGTGTCCTGCAGGGTTTAGATGTGTCCTCGATCCAGCACAGCTGGTTCAAATGGCTAAATGACCTCCTCAACACGTCTTGAAGTTCTCCAGAGGCCTGGCAAGGAATGAATCAGGCCCTCGAGGCCTGGAGCTCCCCACCCCTGATGTGGAGAGTTATACTGCAGTAGTGAGAGAAACGTACCTTCAGGAGTTCTAACCTTGAAGTAAGAACACCTGGATATTTCATATTCTGAAAGTATTTATACTGAAACTTAAATCTTTTCCTAAACTGAACTAGGTTTGGTGCCTGAATCTGACTGTAACTTTAAAATAAGTCATTAGCACATGGGCTACAGACCCAGCCTCCACTAAATTCTCCTAACGCATTGGATCACTTTGCTTTGTCCTAGTGAACCCAGCATCTGTAGCCTTTCAGGCACTATTATTATTGTTGTTGTCACAGTTCATTCACTGCCACACTTGAATTGCGATTGTGTTCTTTCATAGCTGCGTTTGTGTCTGTTGGTCATGAAATATTTGTGCTTGCAGTTTAAGGCTGTGAGATCTGAGAACAGTGGATTCACAGATACAAGCCTGGGAAGCGCCGTGCTTCATATATTCACTTCATTTGGAGGCTGCTAACAATGAGCTCTGGTTACTTTAATTCAACACTGCGCTCGTCCCATAGATTCATTATTAATGAGTTCTAATGGCAGCACCGGACTTTGTATTGATTAGGTTTTTCTTGCCTCTAATTATAAAAGGGCTTCGGGTGGGGGGTGGGGTGCGAGTCGATGACTCTGGAAACAAAGGAATACATTTATTAACTGGATGGCTTTCATACAGTAGCATTGTCTCTCTAACTGATCCATACTGTGAGAGCCTTCATATGGGTCACATGAGGTCAGACGGCTCTCAACATGATCCCTACGCTTATCCCCAGCACAGGTTCTGCAGCACATTGAACATATGCTGTAAATGTAATTGAATTATGAGGTGGTGCTTTTGGATTGAAACTCTAAATATAACCCGTTTAAGACCCGGTTTAGTGTTAAGCATAAACGACTAATGTGATTTAGCTGTTTAAATAAAAGCAGAAAGCAAAGCTCTGACTTACCATTAACCCCAGTTTGTAGTACAGCCGTGTACAGAATGACATGTAGGAGTTTGTTTGCATTTTGAACCACAGACAGAATCCTGGCATCACTGCCCAGGCAGTTTCCTGTTCACTGTGCTCTTCTTCTTTCTGTCATTCACTCCTGTAATGTTTGGTTTGTCCTTCGGTGCATTCAGAGCCTTGATCGTATGTTGTGGCTTCACACAAATGTCTTTAATTGCAAATTAAATACTTGGGAGTCAAATCCAGACCTTCATTTGTTCATTTCATTTATTAAGAATTAATGAAGAAGAGTCTAAAAAAAGAGCAGAAGCTAAAATCACACATCAAAGCTAGCACGTTGCCTTGACATTACTTATGTCTTCTCTCTTCTGATTTCTGCATTTCCTGTAAGTCAGACTTGGGTTTCACACTGTTATTTCATTTGCATCTACAGCGGAGAGTCAGCACGGAGACATGTGCCACATTCCTGGGAACACACCAGGCTGAGAGAAAGGGGAATTATCAGAAGCATCCACATTTCTGTATGTTAGAGGTATGTGCATGTGGTGACAGTCTGAACACTACTGTCAGGTCACGGCCTTATTCACAGGCAAGCAGCTGAAAGTACACATCCTGGGATGTTATTATTATTTTTAATGAACACAGTGATTAAAGTTTGTGACCTTGTAGGAGAAATGAAACAGAACATGTTGGGTCTGAATGTTGTGATTTATTATTTCAGAGAAACCCTGCTGTGTCACTCACAGGTATCAGGGTTGTTGCTGTTCGCTGACAGTTAGAAATGTTCGTGTGTGGATACTCTTCAGCCTCCCACAGTCCAGCTTTGGGATCTTGCTAAACGCAGCTTTGTTCTTCCTCCTGTCTCATCTTCTTCCTCAGCAGCTCACCGATATCAGCCAGAGGGTTGGTTTTACCTGAGAGCGTCCTTACTGCTTTGCTGAACCTGCTGGTCTCAGTCTCCCTGTAAAAACAATAAAGAAGAGTGGCAGAGGATTTCCACACAGGAGTGTAGTCTGGCTCTCAATCACTGTAAGAAAGAAAGAAAACTCTTACAGCAGTCTGCGTTTCTGTGAGCGTTTCATCTGACTGAAATCTGTGGGCTCTGGTCTCTTCACCGGGCTAAAGGGAGGACATCGGACAGAGACATGGGGACACTTTAACACATCAAGAACAGTGGACAGTTTCTTCTAATGGTGTCTCCTACTGGTCTTCCACACAGCAGGGAAACGCTGCGGGGTTTATTTATCAGGCAGTCACTACTTTAATGTTGCTTTGACATCAGTATGTGGTGGTCACATGACCACAGAGTGTAAATCAAACTAAAGATGTTTTTATCACAGTCTGTGGGAGAAGCTGCTCCTTCAGGTAGCTCCACCCAAACTCTGCAAGACATCTGACGTAGGCCAGGAAAAAGAAATGGAGCTGATGGGCACAGACAGGGACGGACGGGGACAGATGGGGACAGACAGAGACAGGACAGGGACAGATGGAAACAGACAGAGACAGGACAGGGACAGCGGGGGACAGACAGGGACAGTCGGGGACAGGACAGGCACATATGGGGACAGACGAGGACAGACATTGAAGCTCATTTAATTACTAAAGGTTCCCTCTCTCAGACAGACCTGTGGTCATGAGTCAGCTGACTGTACTTAGGAGATATCTGACACTGATCCAAATGAAAGCATCACTTAGTGTTTGCTTTTGATATTCTTCTTCTTATCATTGTTGTTGTTATTACTGAATAGTGTTAAAGTTGAACTTTGACCTAGATGAACCCAGGCCTGATTACTGCTGCTTGAATAACAAATTTACAGTTCAAGGTTTGTTTTTTTTGTCACTCATCATGAACACGACAGAACAAAGTGAAGTACAAATTCTCTAAAATACAAAGAAAGTGATTGAGACTAAAGATGTGAAAACCAGCACATCAGTGTACAAAGATGACAAAGTCTCTGAGGACTGTGGTGAACCATGGTGACAATGGAAAAAACTGACTGGACTGACGACTCATCCGAGTCCAGCAAAAGATGTAAGTGCAGGCCTGTGTCAGCAGTAAAACAGTGGTGCTCGTGCGATGGTCCATAATTCATTTTGTGTCAGTATAGCAGGCACTGATGGACACGCCTGCGGAAAACAGTTAAGCTTAGAAAATCTCTTTATTATTGAAATAAAACGTCTTATTTTGGCCTGATCAGCCCAAAGTAAGCTCATTTTTCCAACCTCTGCTCATTTCTACTAAAATATTTGGTCATTAAGAAACGGACAGCGAACACAAGTGAGAGCAGCCAGTAGATGAAGCCTCATCAGCCACAAACATGCCATTAGTCCTGATTTGCTGTCTTCAAGGACAAAAGAAACGGGATCACTTTGGGACGCTGCACTTGATAATCAACAACTGTCATGTTGACACTTGATGCCTGGCTTGCTCAGCGGTCACCTTGGCACTTACACTTTGATTTTCCTGCTTTTGCGGCAAGCGACGGGGGCTGTGGAAGCTGGGGAGAAGAGCTGAGAGAGATCCGGTAAGGCGTCAGCCAGCGGCCTCATGTCTCCCACTACAGGAGTGGCCTGTCTCCGGACCTCGGCTGCTTGGAGCTCTTTCGCCTGCTTAATGGAGCTGATCTCTGAGAAACAGCAGCGAAATTATTACAGTGAGACATATAGTAACAGGAAATGTCAGTACAAGATGTGAGGTTTCTATATAACATACACTTATTCTTCTTCATTTTATTACTGAAGTTACTGTGATGTGCCGTCGTGGGACAGTTATCAGTGTCATTGTGCTATTGTACCACGTAGGACTGTGCAATGACACCGTTATCTCTCACATGTGAACTTAAACATGTCAAAGTTGATTTAAACTGAGATGTTACATTGAGTAACACACGCAGACAGTGTTCGCAGACTACAGAATAAAGACGAGGGACGGCTGACGACAACAAGCCGAACCTGTGAGCGACGGCGTTCTCAGCCGCTCTGTGATGGCAGCTCTGTGACATCACACATGCAGACCGTTGCACATGAAGAAAGCCTCTGTGGTACTTTAACAGGAGGGTTTTATCCATTTTACTGTCACTTAATTCTTTTCAAACTATTTTCTGGCATCACAGTGAAAATGAGCGGCGTGTCTACCAAAACAATAAGAAGTATTGATCCCAAAGGAACCTTCATGCCAACTAAACTCTCCACAGCTGACGACCAAGTACCAGGATTCATTCTCCTGTCAAACAGCTGAGCCCCAGTGATGTGGAAACAAACCATTAAAGTATGTACTGCATATTACAGGGGCGATCGTGGCTCAAGAGTTGGGAGTTCGCCTTGTAATCAGAAGGTTGCCGGTTCGAGCCCCGGCTTGGACAGTCTCGGTCTTTGTGTCCTTGGGCAAGACACTTCACCCGTTGCCTACTGGTGGTGGTCAGAGGGCCCGGTGGCGCCAGTGTCCGGCAGCCTCGCCTCTGTCAGTGCGCCCCAGGGTGGCTGTGGCTACGATGTAGCTGCCATCACCAGTGTGTGAATGTGTGTGTGAATGGGTGGAGGACTGGATATGTAAAGCGCTTTGGGGTCCTTAGGGACTAGTAAAGCGCTACATAAATACAGACCATTTACCATACTTCTTACTCCCCAAGCATCAGAATTACTTTAAGTTTAGCAATTCCTGGAAATGAATCTTCTTTCCCTAACGTGTCCATTCAAGCTGTACATTTAAAGTGAAAGCTGGATGTCCTTGGCCAGTGGAGCCCAGACTGTAACACTGGGACGATCCACTGTGGAGCTGGTTTAGGGTTTCAGCAGGGCTGAGACATGAAGCCATTAGTAACTAATTATACGCCTGAAGAGGAGACGTGTTGTGTTACTGACGAATTGATTGGCTCATCACAGGGCTACTGTTACAGGCTAATCCCAATTAGCTGAAATGATCACGGAGAGAAGATTCCTAATTGGAAGAAGATGTCGTTTTTAAAACCTTTAATAATCTGTGTTACATGAAAACAACTAAGATCACACAAACACACAGTTTCCAAACACGCGTGTCCACGGTGAGTGGAGTGTGACGGGTTCACCTTCTCCACAGAACGACGCGTCCGACTGTTTTTTCACGAGCTTTGAATTCAGTTCTAGCAGCACTGATGCGACACCTGGACCGTACACAGGTCCCTCTGGACGGCAGATCGAAACCTGCCATTGTTGTTTCTGATGTTTTTGAAGAGTTTGTGGACCACAGTGGGGCTCGAGCACAGAGCGATCAGACACCAGTACCTTCACCTCAGCCTCCCTGCAAACTAACCCTAACTCAGTAATTAAAACAGTGTAATAGTGAAGTGACACTGACAAAAATATTACATTAATAAGAATGAACACAGGTCCCAACGTGGCAGACTCCAGAGTGTGTTTGGACTGTTCACTTAGATGAAAATACGTGTTGGCCTGAGATTTTTGGTAAGAAATGGAGCTGTACGACTGAACCACAGCTGCCAGACTAAATAAGAGCAGGTTACATTGTTGTGTCCATGTGAACTCACTGCTGAGCCACCGCTCCCTCCTCTCCTTCATCTTTTCTTTCTTTGACTGCATTTTCTTGATTTCTGTGCCTGTAGAAACACAAACACACACAAACAGGAATATCAGTCGATATAACAGCACAGTGGGAGGGGCCTATGAGAGGCAGCTTTATGTGACTCATCAAAGATGGCTGCAAACCTTCCTTCGTGAACAGAAAACAAAGCTTCGTGCTGCATAAACCAGCGCTGACACTCCGTGCATGTGTCAGGACCAAAACCCATGCAGGGTTAACCCAACGTAGAAACACAGTTCTTTCCTTTTGGAAATGAAAGAGTGAAGACAAAAGGCTGTAGAGGCTCTGAGCAGTCCTGTCCCTGTAGCTGCAACAGCATCAGAAATATATTGAAGCTTATTGATCCATGCTTTAGCAGCAGCTTCAAACATGCTGTTCTTTGCTCTACGTCCCTTTTTTAAATCATAGCAGTGCCCAGCACTAAAGTAAAAGCTAGGTCAACACTGACCCATGAAGCGCCCACACAGGCAGCTTTACCCAGTCAGTGTGTTCTGGTATACGGTGCACTACTGCTCATATTGGGGTTAATTACATTAGAGATGCAGTATTCTGTCAATATAAACACTTTTAAATAAAATCTACTGACTATATGTTGGTGTTTTAAATTCCATAACAACTCCCTCTTGTTTAACATTAAGGCTGAGTGAGTCCACGTTTGTTCTGTGAAGACATGCGGCGAAATACGAAGCAAATTAAAAAAGACGAGGAACCATCATGGAAGGACAGGCCCCTGCATGTATGTACCACCGGCAGATAGAGGAGGTGGCTGATATCCAGAAATCCTACCAGTGGCTGGACAAAGCTGGACTGAAAGACAGCACAGAGGCACTAATCATGGCAGCACAAGAACAAGCTCTGAGTACAAGATCCATAGAGGCTGGGGTCTATCACACCAGGCAAGACCCCAGGTGCAGGCTGTGTAAAGATGCCCCAGAGACAATCCAGCACATAACAGCAGGGTGCAAGATGCTAGCAGGCAAGGCATACATGGAACGCCATAACCAAGTGGCCGGCATAGTGTACAGGAACATCTGTGCGGAGTATAACCTGGAAGTCCCGAGGTCAAAATGGGAGATGCCCCCAAGGGTGGTGGAGAATGACCGAGCTAAGATCCTGTGGGACTTCCAGATACAGACGGACAAAATGGTGGTGGCTAACCAACCGGACATAGTGGTGGTAGACAAACAGAAGGAGACGGCCGTAGTGATCGATGTAGCGGTTCCGAATGACAGCAATATCAGGAAGAAGGAACACGAGAAGCTGGAGAAATACCAAGGGCTCAGAGAAGAGCTCGAGAGGATGTGGAGGGTGAAGGTAACGGTGGTCCCCGTGGTAATCGGAGCACTAGGTGCGGTGACTCCCAAGCTAGGCGAGTGGCTCCAGCAGATCCCGGGAACAACATCGGAGATCTCTGTCCAGAAGAGCGCAGTCCTGGGAACAGCTAAGATACTGCGCAGGACCCTCAAGCTCCCAGGCCTCTGGTAGAGGACCCGAGCTTGAAGGATTGACCGCCCACAGGGGCAAGTGGGGAATTTTTTTATATATTTTATATAACAGGAACTGCCAAGGACTTGTTTAAGCTAGCGATGGGGAGACATGCCTAACTCAACATCTTGTACGTTTGCTCACTTACAAAGAATGAGCTGTCTATCATTTTTATCATGTTTAAATGTAATGGAGAGACAAAATACCAACCAAGGCAACAACAGACAGGCTAAGGAAGAGGCCCATTAAAGGCTCCCCAGTCTCCAAACGTCAATGCTCCAGGACATCTGTGGAGGGAGCAGAAGCATGGAGTTGTTTGTCAAGTGGAGTGGGCCAAAATCCCCCCTGAGATGTGTGCAAACCTGCTGCTCATCCAATAATTATTTACCCCACTGTATGTCAGCCAGTGTTGTTCAGACAGGCATGTTATCTCCACACTGTGAACAGTGCAGACATCCTAGCAGGCCTTTATCTACCAGCACAGCACCAAACAACACAAGTGTTTCAACAGAACAGGCAAAGATAAGCATCTGCCACTGGCTACAACTGTGAGCACAGGTGGAGAAATCCAATCTTTCACAAGTAGGTGGGGGTTTCCAGTGTGTTTGTTAGGCAGGGGGCATGCTTTACCACCACTGTTCCCACTGGGAGCCTCATTTTTCCACTGTCAGATGAAATGGATCTCTGTGATTGAGGTGGGCAGAAGACGAGTTCTCCACCTAACCGTCGTACATCCACCACACCGCACACACTGCAGAGTAAGTGATATCGAACAGCTGAAGGCAAATGAGAAAACAACACCACAGCAGGGAGAGAGAAGACTGGTTCAGCACATCACAGCTTTGCAGCTGCTTTAGACGACTCTAAGTAGTGACGAGCATTTCAACAGTTTCATGGAGGCCTTCATATACACGGAAGAACCAAAACAGGCTCATTAAAGACACTAGGGCTGCCACAAACAATTATTTTGATAGTCGACTAGTCACCGATTATTTTTGCGATTAGTCGACTAATCAGATCATCATCCACTGGACGTACAGCGTACAGCTTATTGCACCAGCAGCATCTGCTCTTATATAACTATCATTAGCTTACAGCTTGAAGTGTTTAAGGTATGTGCTAACTAAAAATAAAGACAAGATGGTAGTTTATTAATTTTTAATGAAATTTGCAGATTGTTTCGGTGAAGTTTAATAAACTCCTTACTATCTAAAATATAACAGGACACCGGAGTAAATTCTCCAGCGTCTCACACTTCTGATAATCAGCTGTCTGCTTGACAGTTTTAGCTGTGCAAAAACTTTAATCTCAGCCAAACCGATTTACTCAGGAACAAATAAAATACTAAAGAAAGCCAAACAATAACATTTTAAGTTATCTAAGTGACTCATATATCATGTTTAACCTGAGTAGCGAAAGACAGCGGTGGGTTTGAAAAAGATTTGCCAGGAGTCCGGTGTTCTCACGGCTCTAGTGAGCCTTGCCCCCGGCTAGCTAACGAGCTAGTGGGTAACAGACGTCTCCGAAAACGTCGGAGCGCTTTTGAAAATATGCGGTGTCCTGATAAACTGAGCAGATATTTGAGGTTTACACAGCTACATTCTCGCCTGAAAATATGTTAAACGTTTATTTTGTGACCCAGAAAGAATAATAAGAGTAATATTAAAACTAACTAGCTGCCGCCATTGTTGGAAACTGAGCTGGGCCGCGCTATGAATTCTGGGACACTGCTTCTTCTTCTTCAGGGTTTAATGGCAGCTGGCATCCTTGTACATGCAGTGCTGCCATCTTCTGTTTCAGTCCGTTATTACACTCTTAAATCCTGCTACTGATTCCTGCGTCCTTTGTGATCTTACAAAGCTTCAAACGATGCGTCGACTATTAAATCAGTCGTCGACGATTTTAATAGTCGACATAATCGTGACTAGTCGACAAATCGTGGCAGCCCTAAAAGACACACACAATTATGCTGTTTTTCTGCCTCTGTACAGTTCAAACTTGAAACTGCTCTATTCTCAAATTACAGAGATTCTGAAGTCTTCTTACCTGTTGTTGCTTTTTCTCTGTTGTTCTCAAATGCTGAAATAAAATCAAAACACTGAGTGAAAACCAGCATTTACACTCCGGGGCCTGAGCACATAAACCTAAGATTAACTGCAACTGGCTTCACAGCTGAGCAAGAGAGACACTCAGTCAGCTCAACAACTTGACTGAATTTCATTTTATTTCTAAATCACATCAACAGTTTACAGAGATTCAAGCATATTTTGTTCCTGTCACACCATTTTTTAAAATGTTGTACATTTCTTAAGTAACCATATCGAGCAGCTCTGTTAGGTCCCAAACACAAAATATTTCTCTCATCAGCATTTTAATAACACTCATTTTAATAAGTCAGACACAAGGGGTGGGCGATAGAAACTATATAAATTTGGCCAACGATAGAGATTTTGACTATACCGCTCTATCGCGATAGCGCATGTTGATGATGTCATCAAGCTGCGCCTGTTTTGGTCAAAGCATGGCAGCGGCTAAAACCATTATCATCTGCAAATGATGGCGGCCGACAGTCACGGCAAAGAGATGAAGCACTTTTGAAATATGGGGGAAGCCAAAAACTGCGCTTCCTCCACTTCCGTAACATTGATTCATTAATGTTGAATTCTCTGCAGCTGCTCTGTTCCCATGTTGTTACTGTATATTAATAACTAACCTCGTATTGTGGATGGATTATCTCAGTTGTTCTCCTGACTGAAGTTTGGCCCGTGTACAGCATCCTGCTATGCGACTGCATTTGTCCCTGACCACCAGAATCCCTCACGTTAACTTTTATCGTGTGGAAAAAAAGTTGGCTTCATCCTCCAGCTTCACTGTGCTAATGTTATGCTAACATAGCTGTGTCGCTAGCAGTCACGTAGCACAACATTATATACCAGCTAGTCCAACTCCAGTAACCCTGCAAACGCCACTGCTGTTTAGTTTTCTGTCTTCATTTATGTTGGAAGTGATAGCAGAGCTGTACATTTGAATTAGTTAAAAAAAATCTCTGTCAGAACACGGTATGAAATGTTTAGGTGGAAACTAGCGAGCTAACTTCCTGTTAACTTCTAACTCTGTTAAATTTAATAAATTCTGTTTTCATGGATGTTAAACTTAATTGTTACACCTGGTAAAGCAGCAACGCTGATGATTTAATTAAAGATGAAAGAATTTAGAGAGTTTTTAACTCTCAGTGTTCGTTTGACTTTGGGACCTGAACTGACGGAGTTTTGGACCCAGATTACTTCGCGAAGCTCCTCACTACGGCAGCGTAATGCTCTGACATCCATCAAGCAGTGCTGCTTACCAAAGTGTGCCTTATAGTGTGAAAAATACGTTATACAGAAGAAAAGAGTATATCGTGATATTAGGGGTGCAACGATATTCGTATCGATATTGAACCGTTCGATACAGTGCTTTCGGTTCGGTACGCATATGTATCGAACAATACAACATTTGTAATTTATTTTATCAACTTTCCTTCTGACGATGCTGTCTGTGTTGAGCGCTCAGTGAATCTGCGTTCGACTACTCCGCCTAGGCTGCAGTGTCGAGCGCAGATCCACTGAGTGCTCAACACAGACAGCATCGTCAGAAGGAAGAGCGCAGGGCAAGCTAGCAAGACAGAAGTTAAGCTCTCCAGATCTGGCGTTTGGAATTATTTTGGTTTTCATGTGACGTATGACCCTGAAGGTAAGCGAGTCATGGACTAAAGTAAAACAGTATGTTGGATGTGCCATGCAATGCTCAATTACATGGGTGGGAGCTAGTGTGTTAGCGCAGTTAGCTCATTAACGTGTTGGCCGTCTAGCCCCATGCACGGGGCGATCGGCGGTAGCTCGTTAACGGAGATTTGCCGTGTTGTGGCGTTAAGGTCATTTCAACGAGATTAACCTGAAAGCACTAGTGGGAACACAACGAATATGACTGCACATTTACACCGACATCATCCTAGTGCAAAGACAAAAACAACAAGCATGCTACTAACTTTAGCCGAGTCATTTAGACAGCTGTTAGCACGTGATTCTCCTTATGCTGCTGAGAATATAGCCCAGAAGAAGCGGATAGTATAGCTTTTATTTTGGAAAGAGACATTTCTCTGTAATAAACTCTCTTTTCCAAAGATGAGTGATTCCTCAATCAGATACAGGGCTTGCAATATCGCTAGCCCGACGTCCTGGGGCTAGCGATTTTTTTCAGTCGGGCTACCAAAATCTATCTCTGCCCTGCCCGTCGGGCTATTGTAGGAAGAAAAATATATATCAATGCTTTTGCATTCTTTCAGAAATGTAGCTGGGTAATTATGTCATTGGCATCGGTGAGCCACTGTCAATATGTGACATATTGAAATCGCGTTTGAATTTGCGCTTGTTTTTTTGCTTTCACTTTGCAATCGCGCGAACTGTGTATAGAGAGCGACAGCACTGATCTGTGAGTGATGATAATTTGCGCACCAATTCCTCTGACATCGTCTTATTAATCGTTAGCTTACTATGCAAACATGACAAGTGAAATCTCCCGCAGCTTAAACATGTGAGAGGTTGATCGCGCAGAGAATCGCTGAGCTTATGTGAGTGAGTGTGTAAAAGCATTTCAGTTCTGCTGAGCCAAATAAGACAGGTCAGGGTGAAGAAGTGACAGCCAAAGAAAGGCTTACCACAAAACGGAGAAGTTATGACAAATCAGACTATAAGGCAAAAAGAAAGTGCAGCTTTATGGTTTCATGGACAAAAAAATTTCTGTGGCTGCAATATGACGAGCTAAATAACCAGGGCTGCACATAAGTGGTCCGCAGGTGCGCATTCGCTGTCAAAATAAAAAACACGCACAAGGGTTAGGGTTAAATTTAAAAACTGTACTTTTGAGTTAAAATATATATTTATAATTTTAATAAATGACAAATTAAAAAGGCATGAACATTTTTTTGTATCGAAAAAATATCGAACCGTGACACCAAAGTATCGAACTGAACCGAACCGTGAATTTTGTGTATCGTTGCACCCCTACGTGATATATATCGTTACCGCACATGCTTCAAATTATATCGCAATATGAATTTTAGGCCATATCGCCCAGCCCTATCAGACACCTTACAAATGTCACTGATATAAATAAATAATGAATCGTTTTCATTTAACTGTAGCAGTTTACCCGATTAGGAATACATTTTCTGAATTATTTACATGTAGGTTAAGACTCAGGCACAGAAGCAAAGGACACAGAGCTTTGTGTGCTTCAGTGCAGCTTTAGACCTGAGCCACACTTATACCGTCTTTACAGTTGATACCTTAATTTGCTTCACTGACCTCTGTGGGTCATAATACAATAATCAAATAAGCCATCACACTGACATGGACAAACGTCTCTTACCTTTCGTGACAGGTGTGGGCACATCTGGAGCTTCATCAAACTTGAGTGTCTGTACCAGAGCTTCAGGAGAGATCTTGGTGCCAGCAAAAACACTGGAGGGGAAGGATGCCAACGCAGGCGCCTGCAAGGGTTTGAAAGTGCATCTATAACTCAAAGACTTCTATCCACCACATTTGTGCTAGAATGGAGCCTAATGTGTGATTCTGTCTGTCTCTAAGTGTAATGGTCTCGAGCTGGTAATTAGTTACTCAGTAATTCAGTAATTACTTCCTCCAAACCATCAACGTGTCTTTTAGACCCATTCCTACAAAACTGCTCAAAGAAGTCCTGCCATTAATTAATGCTTCAATCTTAAATATGATCAACCTATCTCTAATAATCAGCTATGTACCACAGGCCTTCAAGCTGGCTGTAGTTAAACCTTTACTCAAAAAGCATCTCTAGACCCAGCAGTCTCAGCTAATTATAGGCCAATCTCCAACCTTCCTTTCATATCAAAAATCCTTGAAAGAGTCAACCAGCTAACAGATCATCTGCAGAGGAATGGCTTATATGAAGAGTTTCAGTCAGGTAAAGGTTGATATTGTCACGTCCGTCCCAAGAAAGTGGCAGTGACGGATTTGGACTGTTCGTTATGTCCATGGTTTTAAACACACACCTGTCTGTGAGGCTTGCTCCCCAGTCTTAGATTTGCTGTGAGTAGTTCACCAGGATCCTTCCGTACAGTAGAAGACACCAGTGAGCCGTGCTGCGCGAAGCCGATCGGCCCATCGACCTTTACGGCCTCGTGGTGAAGCTTCTGCCGAACATATTTTATCTTCCCAACCATTTTAATACCGCCGAACCAACTTTAAGTCCACTTCTTACACGAACTCCCTCGTGTTGATATTTCCATTAGAGAGCGTGCAATGTAGGTCAAGTCGTCCAAGCTAACACCGGAAATCGTTCTGTTTTGCCTTCAAAAGTGTTTTCTCTCCTTTGAACATGTTGCCTCAAACAAGGTTTTGGTATTTCCTTAATGGGAAACACGCCGCGTACTTAACTTCCCCCCTGTCATCGCAGCTGCCATCGACGGTGTTAACATTTTAACTGACTTAGAGAGCGTATAAGAAGCTTGAACATATTTTACTTTGGTAATAACTACCGGAAGTAGTTATAGTAGTTCTGAGGCGACTGGTGTACCAGCTTAGTGCCTCGGTGTAAAACGAGGAGGAGTGAAAGTTCCTAGTGATACTAATTTCCAAAAGTTGTTCTCCAAAACTTTAATATATATATTGGTATAATTTCCAAAAAAGGTTTAGTACCAAGTTATGTTATTTATTTATTTTTACCTTTTAGAAAATGGGAAAATAATTACTTCCTTAAATTTGCTGAATAACTTGGTTTGATGAAATAAAACAAATAGTAGTTAACATTGCAACTCGAGGAGAGTGCACAAAATATTTATTCTGATACATCTTTTTATATTTTATTTTCTATTTATACAATAGTTGGAAGTAAGCCACATAGGTAGCCAACCAATTCATATTCACATCATCTGCACATTTAAATTCAGTATGACAAAACATTTATTTATGTGAATAATTTTAGTCTTCTTAAATATAGCTCACGAAACAAGTAAAAGTACAAATGCGTATACGTTACGGACGTCCTATTTAATAATTTGTGCATGACTATTTTGGAATGGTTTGAACTGTGGGTTAAAGGAGAAAGAGATTAGGGACTGAACGCATGTAAGTGTCAATGTGAGCATGTTTAACTGCCTCAGTGATAGACTGGTGTGCTTTCTCTCTATGACAGCAGGACAGGTTCCAGCGCCCCCACAAACCTAAAATAAGATGCAAGATTTAAAAAAGAAAAATAAGCAAATTATTACTGCCCTGAGTCTCTTATTAGAGTTTTCTCAGGATTTATTTGGTTAGAAGCAGGTTTTCCCTGTAAACCTCTGGCTGTTCAGCTCTGCCACTGTCAGGAATAATGATTTTGGACATTGCTTTATGCGAGTTGGCCCTTCATGTAATAAGAGTCAAAAGCATCGATTCAGCGCTATGACTGAAGTGAGTTATTGAGAATAACAAGTAGAGACCAGAAGGGATTTTGCAAACATACTTACACATCATAGTTAAAGTCAGGGTGATATTTCCTCTGGGCCGAACAGAATGCCCCAGACTTGGATTAATAGGTAATAAGATCATCAGCATGCAAGAAAATGAAAGATAAAATAGTTCCATCATTACGTGGAAACGATGTTTATTTGTTGCTGGATTTAGCAATAAAAAATAACCAGTCTTTTCAGCACTAGTGTGCTACACTGTACATTATGTGCCTGTGTAAACAAACACAGACATGGTGAAACACAGCTGGATAATAAGAACTCAAGCAAATCGTCTACAATCATTTTGACTTTTCTGAGAAACTCGTGCAGCTGGATGTGGGGGAAATGCACACAAGCAGCCGTGTTGGGAGGTGTGCTCATGCTTCTTCATTTCCAGCCTCCAGCTGGTTCACAGTGGGACAGTACAAAGCTTTACCAACTCAGTCTAGTCACTTACTGTTGTCAATAGAAAATAAAATAATTCAGCAGGTTTTTTATAATGACTCGTTTACTTTATAAGAAGCATTTCTAACGGGATCAGCTCTGCTATGATTCTGCTGTTATAAAGCTTTTACTTACACAAAGTGTCTTCCTAAACATTTGTATGTTGGCACTGGGGACAAAACATTAAGAACACGCATTTCAGTAATAGGTGTAAAGTAAAATATTCAACTTTACAACATATAATAACATAATAATCAGTTTATCATGAGCAGATGCTCTCTTCAGCTTCCACCCGCAGTCAAACACATGCATCCACATTTATGAGTGATTCCAAATCAATGGCAGGTGTGAATGGTTGTCTGTGTGTTAGCCTGGGACATACTGGCCTATGGTGTTATTTTTGTGTTACTACTCTGAGCGCACGTGAAAAGAATTTGCAAGTACAAGTGCTGCGTTTTGAGGAGAAATTTATTTTGAGCGAAGACAAGCTGAGTGAACAAAATTCATTGTTGCGTGCAAAAAATGTATTTCAGTGTTTGCTATTATCCACACACACACACACACACACACACACAACAACCTCGCTCAGGTTTTGTATTTGCTCTTGCTTACAAAAAGAAATATGAACATGCAGATGGATACACAAAAGTATTGCAATGTCTCCAAGTGTCAAGAGCTGAACTGATAAGTATCATTGAGATGCTCAAAGGAAGCCACACAATTAAGAACAAGCCTGGCAGAAGTAGGGGAAATAAATAGTGAGAGATGTATCTAAAGACTCCAGAACAGCTGCCAACACTGAATGACTTCAGGAACTGTAGTCTCAAAGCCAATGATCACCCAAACCCAGCAAAACTGCTGGTTAAGGACAGAAACTGATCGAGTAAAATCAGAATTCACGTCAACACCCACTTGTGTCAATTGGCGGTCTTCTTAAATAAGAAAAGATAATTCTTCTTATTAGGAAAGATTGGATGGAGAACATTTGATGTTTAGAAATCTGATGAAACTTATTAAACCCCCCAAAAATTATTGAGAGTTGAGACCAGGAAGCAGAGATGCAAAACCTCTTTTCAGCTTCTCGCCTCCTGCCATCCCCACAGAGACTGTCTGGGCCCAGACCACCAAAAATGATCACAAACAATCCAAGCATAAAATATCACCACAATTTAGAGAGAGAACAGTATTCAAAACAAACCAATAAAGAAAGTAAGAAAAAAGTTGAAAACACAGGAGCACCTGAACCAGGCTGCAGGCCGGCTGACTCGGGCTTGTGACACCCTGTGGGAACCAAAGACTGAAGCAGTTAAATGTGGACAATTAAACATCATGTCTCTGTCTTCTGATGACCTGTTAGTGAATGATTGATGTATTCTGCCTCACAGAGACCTGGTTACACCAGGATGAATCAGTTAAAGCACATATGCTGTAAAAGGAGGAGGAGCAGCAGTCTTTCAAACCTACGTATAGATTTACCAAAACATCCATCCATCCATCCATCTTCATCCGCTTTGTCCGGGGCCGGGTCGCGGGGGCAGCAGCCTAAGCAAAGAGGCCCAGACCTCCCTCTCCCCAGCCACCTCCTCCAGCTTATCCGGGGGAATACCAAGGCATTCCCAGGCCAGCCGAGAGATATAATCTCTCCAGCGTGTCCTGGGTCTGCCCCGGGGCCTCCTCCCGGTGGGACATGCCTGGAACACCTCACCCAGGAGGCGCCCAGGGGGCATCCTTGTCAGATGCCCGAACCACCTCAGCTGGCTCCTTTCGATGTGGAGCAGCAGCGGCTCTACTCTGAGCCCCTCCCAGATGGCCGAACTTCTCACCCTATCTCTAAGGGAGAGGCCAGCCACCCTTCGGAGGAAGCTCATTTCTGCCGCTTGTATCCGTGATCTCGTTCTTTCGGTCACTACCCACAGCTCGTGGCCATAGGTGAGGGTAGGGACATAGATCGACCGGTAAATTGAGAGCTTCGCTTTTACACTCAGCTCCCTCTTCACCACGACGGACCGGTGCAGCGTCCGCATTACTGCAGCTGCAGCCCCAATCCGTCTGTCGATCTCCGGCTCCCTTCTCCCATCACTCGCGAACAAGACCCCGAGATACTTGAACTCCTCCACTTGTGGCAGGAACTCATCCCCGACCCGGAGTGGGCACTCCACCCTTTTCCGGCTGAGAACCATGGCCTCAGATTTGGAGGTGCTGATCCTCATTCCCGCTGCTTCACACTCGGCTGCGAACCGCTCCAGTGCGAGCTGGAGGCCCTCACCCGATGAAGCCAACAGAACCACATCATCTGCAAAAATCAGAGATGAGATTCTGAGGCCACCAAAGCGAAAGCCCTCCGCCACTTGGCTGCACCTAGAAATCCTGTCCATAAAAATTATGAACAGAACCGGAGACAAAGGGCAGCCCTGGCGAAGCCCATCACCCACCGGGAACGAGTCCGACTTATTGCCGGCAATGCGAACCAAGCTCTTGCAACGGTTGTATAGGGATCGAATGGCCCGTAGCAATGGGCCAGACACCCCACATTCCCGCAACACCTCCCACAGGACACCCCGAGGGACACGGTCGAATGCCTTCTCCAAGTCCACAAAACACATGTAGACTGGTTGGGCAAACTCCCATGCACCCTCAAGTATCCTGGAGAGGATAAAGAGCTGGTCCAGTGTTCCGCGACCAGGACGAAAACCGCATTGTTCCTCCTGTATCCGAGGTTCAACTAGCGGACGAACTCTCCTTTCCAGCACCCTGGCATAGACTTTCCCAGGGAGGCTGAGGAGTGTGATCCCCCTGTAGTTGGAACACACCCTCCGGTCCCATTTCTTAAAGATGGGGACCACCACCCCGGTCTGCCAGTCCACAGGTACTGCCCCTGATCTCCACGCAACATTGCAGAGGCGTGTCAACCAGGACAGCCCTACAACGTCCAGAGCCTTCAGGAACTCGGGGCGGACCTCATCAACACCAGGGGCTCTGCCACCAAGGAGTTGTTTAACTGCCTCAGTGACCTCGCCCCCGGAAATTGGCGGGTCATTCCCCTCATCCCCAGACTCTGCTTCCTCCTCGGAAGACGTGTCAGTGGGATTAAGGAGGTCCTCGAAGTATTCCTTCCACCGCCTGACAATTTTCTCAGTCGACGTCAGCAGCGCTCCGCCAGCACTATACACAGTGCAGGTAGAGCACCGCTTTCCCCTCCTGAGACGTCTGACGGTTTGCCAGAATCTCTTCGAGGCAGTCCGAAAGTCTTTTTCCATGGCCTCTCCGAACTCCTCCCACACCCGAGTTTTTGCTTCAGCCACTGCCCGAGCCGCATTCCGCTTGGCCTGTCGATACCTGTCGGCTGCCTCCGGAGTCCCACAGGCTAACCAAGCCCGATAGGACTCCTTCTTCAGCCTGGTGGCTCCCTTCACCTCTGGTGATTTACCAAAACAGTCATTTGAAAGTGTGACAGACAGAGCAGCTGGTTAAACTCTGTTCCCACAGAGGTGGATTATATTGGTCATAGTGTTACATCCTCACTGCACACGACCCTGCACATTGTTGCCCGTCTGGAAAGAAAAGCCTCCGTTCAGAAGTGCTTGACTCCCTGTTCACAAATGTGCACCTTTAAAAACGTAACCTGTAAGCTGGAGAAGAAATGGTGCTGGACTAATCCAGAAGATCTTCATTTAGCCAGGAAAGAGTTTCTTCATCTATAAAAGAGGTCTAGGGTGGTGTGGGGTGCTGGTGGATGCTGCAGGGGAGTCTGGGGCCTTGGTGTTCAGGGTTACCCGTTTCCTGGTTGATTCCCTCCCTCCATGGGAGTGATCTACCTCTCGGTCTCAAATATCTTTGTGTGTTCTTGTGTCATTCGTTTGTGTGTGTGTGTGTGTGTGTGTGTGTGTGTGTGTGTGTGTGTGTGTGTGTGTGTGTGTGTGTGTGTGTGTGTGTGTGTGTGAGACTATGCCTGGGTGGTCGTTTAGTGTGGGGAGGTCGTCCCTCCCTATTTCTCTCCCTGTAGGAGCTGGGTGACTGCAGCTCAGGAGCAGAGAGTGATTCTCTCGCCGCTGCCTCCCAAAGGATCCTCGATGACCCTGATCCTTTGTTTACTTGTGCTGCAATATGCCGAGGCTGCCGGGGGCTTCCCATGATGCACTTCTTCATCAGCCTCTTTTCACTCTGTGTTTATACACCACTTTGTATTCAGTCATTATTAAACTCTAGCTCTGCTTCACACTGTGTCTTCCTGCGCTCCCCCCAGACCGGTCAGGGCAGATGGCTGTCCCTCCCTCACTCTTCCTCCTGTTAAAAGTTCTTTCCATTCTTCTTTGGTGCAATGACTGACCAAAGAAGAATGGGCTGGGATTACTCAGGAGATGTGTGTGAGACACAACAAATACCTGCAGATACCTGTTATCAGCAATAAGCAAACTTGATTTTATTTTTGTGAACTAATTTTGTTTCTGTGTGCAAAGTAAAACGATACAGTAACAAAAATATAACTATGGTAAAATAACAGCAGTAGGAAAATAATCGTTAAAATAATATAAAAAATGAAATTTTCAAAGGGGGGCGAATAATTTTGTCCTGATCTTTGACCAGAGTTAAACCTGAGGACTGGAGAGTAGTCATGATTGTCTAAGTAAAAATCTACAGTGCACTGATAGAAAGGAGCACATTCACCTGTACAGCAGGTGCACACAGTCCACCCAACAGGAGCAGTAATGTTGGGCAGGGAGCAAAGAAGAAATATGCACATTTACTTACTAACCCTACGACCCACACTGGGCAGTGTATCAGTGATGTCAAATAAGACAACAAATACAAATGGTTCTATGATTTGGACGTATTCTCTCATCTCATCAAAGCACGAGTACAATAACTGCAGCTATAAAGTGAAGCCATCATATTATCCATGATTCCTTTCATATCAACTATTTTATAATGTGGTCAACATCATTACATGAACGTAGGACCATTTAAAGTTGAACTGGAAATGTTTCCTCCAGTGAAGGATCAAAAACAAACAGTACAACAGTACTATTACATCAAAATAGTTCTGATCCACCACTGAAACTATGATTTCTCATGATATCGATGTTTATATTTGTTCATAGAAAAAAATTCTGCACAAAATCGATATTTTGAGATTTTTTTTTTATTTCAAACATTAAAAGTATGACAGAGTAAGAATAATGCAAAAATCCTGTAACTTCATATTTTTCTCATCATGAATGTTTTGACATTTTGTGCAGCTTCATTAAATAAAGTGATTGTTAAAAAAATGATCTGAATGTAACAGGATCAGGTGGGAACTGTTTTCAGATTAATGTTATAGTATGAAGAAAGAATCCCACAGCTATTCCAGATGTTTGATCCTGAGGTAAACAAATAAGGAGGAGGGAGGTATACTGGTCCCATCTTTGGATAACAGGTGAATGTGACGATAACCTAAGAACACAAGAGGAAACAATTAGGAGGCAACGAGGTATATTTATACACGCCGACAGATGAGAGACAAAATACTGCAAATGTCATGTTATGGTTCTACTAGTGAGGGTTTTCACCACATCTTTCAGACTCTTATTGTATAATGGAAAATAAACTGGTTCCCAGTAGTCCAGTTCCTTGGAATCGTTGGTCTGCCTGCCTATTGATCCCACTTATCTGTTCCACTCTCACTACAATCAGCTGATTTGTGTGTCAGAGGAGGAAAATAGTGGTGCAGTGTACAGTGTGGATATGGAAATTACTTATTATTGCACAAAAGGACGAGAGCACGATGGTAAAGCGCAAACTGCATCCAGGACAGAAAGAAATGCGTTATGTTGCTAACACAATCTTCTCTTTGCAAGCATCTGCACAGCATGCTAACACTAGGTTAGCTTTAACATCAGTCTGGGTTCTTGGCTCAGTGAATGGCGACTCCAACCCAGCAGCCAGATCCTAAACTTCAACAGGTAACAAAAGCAGTGATGAGCCGTCAGGCTAAATACTAAGAGAAAGATCACATGTGTGTCCTCACACGTGGGATGTGTGTATGTGGTGTGTAACTGTAGCCTCAGGTTCACATTGTTAAATGCTAATTATGAGACATTTCAGGTTATTTTATAGAGAAACGCCAAAGTAGCAGTTCAACATTGTTTTCTTCTCTAATTAATTAATGTACTCCATTACAAATGTAATGTGTGTAATATATGACCGCTTCTGAATAATGACCGCAACACTGATCACAAACAGTAAGTTTGCATAAAGAATATAATGTGTTTGAAGCTTCTTAGCAATGGTGATGACTCTCAAAGAGGAGCACATGAAAACCCAATGAGAACATGGGGGGGGGGGGGGGGGGGGGGGGGGTTGTATCCTGATAAGTCTAATTGTTGAATGTTGCCATTGTGTTTCTTAAATTTGTACAGCGTTAGTTCAAGCAGTAGGATCAAAGCCATTCCTTTGATCCTGACCACCTCTCCAACCATTCTGTGCTGGGGAGGTTTTATTGTAGATACATCCTATCTGAAAGATCTGTTTCTTTTGATGTAAGCTTCCAGGGTTTACGACCCTTTGGTCAGCAGAAGGTCTGACACACACACACACACACACACACACACACACACACACACACACACACACACATTCGCACATAACACACACACACATTCGCACATAACACACACACACACACACACACACACACACACACACACACATTCTCACATAACACACACACACACACACACACACACACATTCTCACATAACACACACACACACACACACACACACACACACACACACACATTCTCACATAACACACACACACACACACACACACACACATTCTCACATAACACACACACACACACACACACACATTCTTACAGAAGTTCACACATATACATACAAATGCTTTGTCTCAGAACCAAGGGGGCGTGGCTTTGTTCTGACATGTTTTGTGTGAACTGTGTCTCAATAAAAAGGGCAGCGAGGGAGGTCGTGGTCGAGGTCATTTTCGTGGTGGACACAGATGAGGCCTCCCTTGCGCAAGTGTTTGATCGATCGACTGTCTTGTTTTCTTCATGATGAATAAGTCTCTAGAATTAGCGGGGCTTGTGGAAACACAGACCCAACATATCCTTGTAGGGTCTAGCTCACAATATTAACCACCTTGAGGCAACTGTTGTTGTGATTTGGCGCTATACAAATAAAAATTTGTTTTAAATGTTAATGTGAATATGAAGACAAAGTTTAAAGAAGAAACTGATCCGTACCTTGCTGCATGCAGCTCAGAGGGAGTGTGTACTGGCCCACAAAGTCATTCTTAGATGTCTTGTCATAGTCTTCCACTACAAAGCGCACCATGGCCAGCTCAGGCGTGTGAATGGTGAAATGCAGAGTGTCATACCACATGGGGTTAAACCCTGTGAAAAGGATGAACTGCTCAGCACCAGCGCTCAGACAGGGTCTAATATATCACATTTAAAATGGTTTCTGATGAAGCTTAAACATAAGTGCAGTAAAGAAGGCCTGTAATCACTCATCTACCTGCTTTCCTGTTCTTTACATGACTACTGCTGTACCACGCTGTCAGTGTCAATGCTGACATCATTACTAGTCTAATCTGAGCCAATCAGCCTCCGCTTTGCACGGTTTAAATCTGTGCTCTCCGTCATTCTCCCTTTAAGACCCACCTCTTCCCCATCTCCACCTCAGACACCTCAGCCAGAGCTCCTGGGGGGTCCGGTCCTAAACCTACCACGGCTGGGTTTCCATTCTGCCACGATGGGTAATCGCAGTCTAACTTTTCTATCTCTATAAATGATGTCCAATTCTTCCAAGTGATCTCTCCTTATCAAACTGAAGTCAGTGTGAGTATGTACCGTTGTTCTCAATATATCTCGTCTCTTGCTTGGCCTGGTCCATAGGAACTCCATGGACCTCCACTCTGACCAGAGGATCCACTATAGAGTCTTCTTTGATGTTGACTTTGGGTAACTGCTGACCACTGATCACCTTCATTACATTTAATGAAAACACACATTTTGTTCAGCGTGGTAAAGACGTCACTTTTAAAGAGATCCATCGAATTTTTAATGAAAATATATATAAAAAATCTCTCTTTCACCTGTACGGTGAGGACAACAGGATGGTAGTGATCCCGTTTCTGAGGCATCTCAGGGTCAAACCTTACGTCCGCCTCTCTCATGAAGCTGGGCTTCAACACATAGCCACAGCAGCCGTTCTGACTAAAAAGTCCATCGTTCACATCCATCCCCTCCCCTGCTGTCTGGAAGTTTAAAGCAACTGAGTGGAAGAGGAGAAAAATCATTTTTTGTGGGGATTTTGGGGAAATGTTTGGGTCTGTTCAGTTCTGATTAAGTGCATGATGTGCTGGGCCACTTGGCATTTTGTTGTTTTATTATTAAAGCTGCACAGATTTTAGCTTCAGCCAGGATCATTCAGTATAATAAGTGGTGACATTATGTGGACAGATATTATTTATGTTTTATTTGAAGGAAAAATATTTGTTTCATCTTAAAGTAATTTTAATTTTCCTTTCTGGATCTCCTTCCTCATCTGTCACTGACATTTGAATTTAAATGAATAAAAAGTGTTTTACGAAAGTCTCCTTACATTTGTATCAGTTTCTTCCTGGGACGCCTAACTGTCACGTTTTGTTTGTCAGCAGGCTTAGTTGTGAATTTAATTATATTAATATAATATAATTATATTAATTATGAAAAAACTGAACAAAAATGTGAAATAAATAATTATTATATCCAAGCATATTTGTTAGAACTCAGAAAATCACAGTTTTGTGTAAATAATAATAATAATAATAATAATAATTCAATACAATTATTTGTTGGTGTCAAAGAAAAACACAATAAGATAAATAAAGGGTTCATTTTGCAAAGCTGAGTTTCTACTATGGAAACTTAATGACCATTGACGCACAAACAATACTTTAGACTGTGCTGAGCCTGCTGACCAACCCTGTTTCTAACCCTTCAAACACGTCATCAGTACGTCATTATAAAAAGCTGAAAAAGAGCATCTTTGTAAATGTACACACAGAACTCAGATTGTTAGGATGCCTGGGTCGTTGACCCAGGGTATTTGAGTTTATTATATTATTTATACTTTTTAGTCTTTGGTTTCTTTGAGTTCTGTCTTATGGTTTATGTCTCTGTCTTCTTTAGTTGCTCTGTCTCCCCTATCACCTGTATCCCCTTGTCTAGTTCGCGTCTCTGTGTATCCTTAGTTCCTATATCCCCGTGTTCAGTCAGTGTTTGTGTCTGCCCTGGTCCCACGTCTCTGTTCCCTCTGTAGTGCCTGCATGTGAGTCTGTGTTATGTGTTTCCTGTTTTACTTTGAAGGTCTCTGTCTTATCTCAGTGTGTTCAGTTTACGCTTCCTTTTGTCTCATCAGTTCTGATTTGTCCCAGCTGTGTTTCCCTCCTGTTATTCATTCCCTGATTGCTCCTTCTGTGTATTTAAGCCCTGTGTTTCTCTGTGTCCGTGTCGCGATCTACCGTTTATTTTGCTGTGTCTTTTGTCAATCCGCTGGTGTTAGTTTATTTTTGACCTTTTTCCCCAGTTATGTTATGTTTGAGTTCAGCATTAAAGCTGTTTTGGTTTAAGTTCTGTCTCCGGAGTCTGCACCTTGGGTCCTATTCCTGTCTGCACACAGCCACACCTAACAGAAGATCGCGACCAGAACATGGACCCTGCAGACTCCTTTTTCTCAGAGTTCAGCGGCGAGATGGAGCGGCTGGTGCGCCTGCTCGACCGCATCGCCCAGTCCTCGGATTTAAGGACCATGGCAGTGGGGCTGAGCGCGGTGGAGGCCATCATTCGGCATAATCCCCGGCTTAGGCAGTTTGCTAAGGACACTGAGTTGGGGAACACCATAACTGCCTGGAGAGAGCAAGTCAGGGCTAGTGAGCTTGCTCTCTCCCTCACTACATCTTCCCCACCGCTGCCGCAGGGCAACGCACACTCTGCCTCATCGCCACTGCAGGCTTCCTCCCCTTCCTCACGCCAGCCGGGACCTTGTTCGCCTGTCCGTTCGCCTGCCTTTTTCTGGCGGCTGTGTGGTCGGAGGATGAGGAGGAGGTCTCCGTTTCTCCACCGGTTCCTGTTCCCTCGTCTAAAAGGAAGCGACGCCACCGTCGCTCCTCTCCTCGGTCATCCGTTCAGCCTCACGCCACGTGAGCTGGAGGGCCCGGGGAGCCCGTTCAGCCTCACGCCTCGTCAGCTGGAGGACCCGAGGAGCCCGTTCAGCCTCACGCCTCGTCAGCTGGAGGACCCGAGGAGCCCGTTCAGCCTCACGCCACGTCAGCTGGAGGGCCCGGGGAGCCGGTTCAGCCTCACGCCTCGTCAGCTGGAGGGCCCGGGGAGCCCGTTCAGCCTCACGCCTCGTCAGCTGGAGGGTCCGAGGGGCCCGTTCAGCCACCTGTCTCCGCTGGAGGGTCCGAGGAATCCGGTTGTTCAGTCTGACGTCACTAGCCGTGTCTGGGTCTAAACTCCGCTGCAGGTCCATATATCAAACGATCACTATGGCATTACTGAGAGTTGAAAAACTGTCTAAAGTCTTTCATCTTTAATAAAATGATCAGCGTTCTGCTCTACCAGGTGTAACAATTGAGTTTAACATCCAGGCATCCATGAAAATGGAATTTATGACATTTAACGGAGTTAGAAGTTAGCAGGAAGTTAGCTCGCTAGCTTCTATTTAAATACAATATAGCATGTCCTGACTGCGGGGTTTTGGAAACAAATTAAAACGTACAGCTCTGTTATCACTTCCAGCATAAATGAAGACAGAAAACTAAACAGCAGTGACGTTTGTAGGGTTACTGAAGTTGGGCTAGCTGGTATATAATGATGTGCTACGTGACCGCTTGCGACACAGCTATGTTAGCATAATATAAACAAGCTAACTTTTTTTTCTCCACTCGATAAAAGTTAACGTGAGTGTTCTCGGTGGTCAGGAACAAATGTAATCGCATGGCAGGATGCTGTAAAAGGACCAAACTTCAGCCAGGAGAACAACTGAGATAATCCATCCACAATACGAGGTTAGTCATTCATATACTGCTGCATGGGCTGGGCTGTAGTTACATCCTAAGGTTTTAAAAACTGAGCTTAAATAAATGATTAGCGGTAATAAAAGCCGAGGGAGGTCAACAGGGACCACTGACTGTTTTAGGAGCTTTTTGAGATCAAATAGAAGAAAATACAAAACATTAAACATGTTAACAACACAAAAGCCATATTAAACGCAGACTGCTTTAGGCCCGGAAGTAGGATTCGTCGCGTCATCACTGAACAACCGGATTGCTTCAGCCGTCTCTTCCTGCTGGAGGATCCGAGGGGCCCGTTCAGCCACCTGTCTCTGCTGGAGGGTCCGAGGGGCCCGTTCAGCCACCTGTCTCTGCTGGAGGGTCCGAGGGGCCCGTTCAGCCACCTGTCACCGCTGGAGGGTCCGAGGAACCGCTTCAGCCGACTCTTCCTGCTGGAGGATCCGAGGGGCCCGTTCAGCCTCTTGCCTCGTCAGCTGGGGGTCCGGGAGGACCCAGCCAGCACGTCCCAGTGTCTGCTGATGGTTCTGGCGAGGCCGTTCAGCCACCACCGGCTCCTCCGCCTGGTCCGGCCTCAGCCTCTGTAGCTCCGCCTGGTCCGGCCTCCGAGTGTTCAGCTTCATCTGCTCCTGAGGTCTCCATGCTGTCTGTTCCTGCACGTCCTGCACGTCTTGTCCGGCCTGCACGGCCTGCTCGTCCTGCACGTCCTGTCCGGCCTGCTCGTCCTGCACGTCTTGTCCGGCCGATGACTGGACGTCATTGCCGTCATGGACGGCCCCCTGAACTACGTCGCCGTCGGTGCCTCCCGCCCGGCCGGCCTCCTGATCTGCTCGGTCGCCGTCGGTGACTCCCGCCCGGCCGGCCTCCTGATCTGCTCGGTCGCCGTCGGTGCCTCCCGCCTCCTGGCCGGCCTCCTGACCTGTTTTCTGGGCTCTTGGACCATCAGCCTCCGGGCCGCCCCCCTGACCTGCCCGGGTTTGGACTGTTGTGCCGTTAGCCTCCGGGCTGGCCCCCCTGAACTTTTTTGAGACTATTGCCTGGGCCTCTGTGCCTTTCGTGAGCTCTTTTGTTTGTTTGCTTTTGGACTGTGCCTGGGCCTTGGTGCTGTTGTTTTGGACTTTGTTCCTGTGTTTTGTTCTGTTGCTTTCCGGGCTCCGTTGTTTGTTCTTTTTTTTTTTTTTTTGTTTCTGGCTCCTTGTTTGGTTTTGTTTCGAGCCCTCCATCCTGTTTCCCCCGCCGCCCGCCCTGGTTGGGTTGTTTTTGTTTTGTTCTTTTGTTTTGGTGTTTTGGTTTGGGCTGTCTGGAAGCCAGCCCTTAAGGGGGGGGGGGGGGGGGGGTACTGTTAGGATGCCTGGGTCGTTGACCCAGGGTATTTGAGTTTATTATATTATTTATACTTTTTAGTCTTTGGTTTCTTTGAGTTCTGTCTTATGGTTTATGTCTCTGTCTTCTTTAGTTGCTCTGTCTCCCCTATCACCTGTATCCCCTTGTCTAGTTCGCGTCTCTATGTATCCTTAGTTCCTATATCCCCGTGTTCAGTCAGTGTTTGTGTCTGCCCTGGTCCCACGTCTCTGTTCCCTCTGTAGTGCCTGCATGTGAGTCTGTGTTATGTGTTTCCTGTTTTACTTTGAAGGTCTCTGTCTTATCTCAGTGTGTTCAGTTTACGCTTCCTTTTGTCTCGTCAGTTCTGATTTGCCCCAGCTGTGTTTCCCTCCTGTTATTCATTCCCTGATTGCTCCTTCTGTGTATTTAAGCCCTGTGTTTCTCTGTGTCCGTGTCACGATCTACCGTTTATTTTGCTGTGTCTTTTGTCAATCCGCTGGTGTTAGTTTATTTTTGACCTTTTTCCCCAGTTATGTTATGTTTGAGTTCAGCATTAAAGCTGTTTTGGTTTAAGTTCTGTCTCCGGAGTCTGCACCTTGGGTCCTATTCCTGTCTGCACACAGCCACACCTAACACAGATGGTGGCTGCTGCTAAACATAGTGTTAAAATAAGGACAATACCGACTTTCTGCTTTAGTTTTGCTTCAGAAAAGATCTAAAGACGCTGAAAGGAGCCTGATTTAGGGGATTCCTGCCAGCAAACCTGGTATTTCTGTATTTTACCTGGACTACCATGAAAATAAAACTCCTAATCATTCCAAATTAAGAGTGAAATTATATCATCAAGCAAAACATATCACAGTGAGAAGTCAGGCATTAATGTAAATGATCTGAGAGCAGCGTTGAAAAATGCTTGATATAGACTTAAATCTGTCTTATTGTTGCATCACCAATTTGGCAACCAGCATTCCACATTTCCTGAGGATTAAAATTGGAAGAGTCTGTTCGAAAACCACTGGGATAAACTCTGCTCAGCTGCCGTGAGTTATGGTGCACAAATTCAGCCCCTGAAATAGATATCAGAAAAGTTACACTCTCGTGTGGTCAAAAACAAAATCTGTATCAGAAAACAAGCATGTGAGTGAACTAACCGGCGTCTCTAAGGTGTTTCCGGGCTCTAGACTCTGTGAAAGAAGCCACCTCATAGAACTTGGAGTGAATACGTGAGTGTTTGAAGCTAGTGAAATGGACACTTTTGCAGTAAACAACACAGTCTGACAGCTCCTTAGAGAGGCGTTGCTTTGACTTCTGTGAAAAACACAAAGGACAAATGAAGTAAGACACTGAATGAAGGTATATATAGTCTTTGCTATGGAGACGATACCCCGTTATATGAAACCAGAAACCTATCACAAATCAGTCAATTGAAATATATAGCATTCTTAAAGCCGTGGGTAAACTGTAGTTTTCTAAATTCAGACAAAAGTTCTTATTGTTCTTGGCCTTAAAATTTTTAGCAACCTGATGTGTAGCCAGATGCTAACTGTGGATGACCTTACCTTAGCCTCGAGGAACACTGTGAGGAACCTTGGAGTCATTTTGATCATTTTGGTCCTTCAGTGCACATATTAAACAAATATGTAGGACTGCTTTCCATCTCCATCATCTGTTCAGTTGCTAGTTTTGCAATAGGTTGGGGTCCTCATTATTACACAAAATTAGAAGCATCTCCAAGTGTTGCTGAAAAAGTAGTTCATGCATTTGCTACTTCTAGGCTGGAGTCCTATAATTACTTTATTATCAGACTGTTTTAAAATCATAATGAAAATCAGCCTAAAAGTTGATCCTTAACACTCCAGTGAGAGTAATAACTACGTGTAGAAAGAATCACCATATTTCTCTGATGTCAGTTTCTTTTCAGGGGAACTACATGTATGTGAATGAGAGGGAAACGGGTCGAAAGGTGAGCATCAAGGACAAAAAACGGGGAAGATAGGTGAATTTAAATACCTGGGGTCACCCATTCAAAGAAACGCACAGAGCACAATAGATGAAGAGAGTGCAGGAAGGGTGGAGTGAGTGGAGACAGGTGTCAGGGGTAACGTGTGAAAGAAGAACAACAGCAGGAGTGGAAGGGACTGTTTAAGATGGATATACTAAATAAAGGATTTTAAATATGGAGTTGGCAGGCAGGAGGAAAACAGGAAGACCGCAGAGAAGATTGATGGATGTAGTGAAAGAGGATATGCAGAGGCTTGGAATTACAGGAGGGTGACAGGGATACGGTGAGATGTAAGGAGATGATCGGCTGTAGTAACTCCTAAGAGGAGCAGCCTTTTAGGGGAAGAAGCTACTTCTCCTTGTTGGCATCTGTAAAGTTCATTTAAGATTATTTTCCTCCCAAACTAAATCTTGAATAATGACTCTAAAACACTGTATTATCCAAATAAAGCACCCTAGGAAAAACTGATGCAGGCTTATTTGTTTGTAGAAGTAGAATGGGAGGCGGAGCCTTCAGCTATCAAACACCTCTCCTGTGGAACCGGTTACAATTTGGGAGAAAAACACAACTGCTACATTAAAGATTCGACTGAAAAAAACTTAGAACAGGACAGGCTGATCCTGAACCATCTGTTTGTTATGCTGCTAAAGATTGCTTTATCCTTGTCTCCTTATGTTCTCTTTTTTCTATTTTCTTACCCATCTTCTCTTTGCTGAGCCTGGTTCTGCTGGAGGTCTCTTTGTTTTAAAAGGGAGTTCTTCCTTCCCACTGTCGCCAAATGCTTGTTTAACAGGGATCATGATTGCTGGGTTTTCTCTCTTGCATTATTAAATACTATGTTTCAGTAAAAACCAGTCAATATTCATTCCTTCATCCTCCATGCTCGTGAACAGCTCCCAGTCTCAGGTGGATACTCCTGCTACATGAGGCCTAGCTGGTTGAGGTCTAAGCATCCCCCCAAGCATATTTCTTCCCAGATAATTAATGCCCCAACACAAAACATCTCATGCTGAACGACGTTACAGGCTACATGACTTTGGGCTTCCCCTGACCCTTTCATGTCTGTCACTTGTGCTCAGGGTGAACCTGCTCTCCTCTGTGACTCTGTGAAGTCTGTTTCTGATTGTGTGGTCAGAGGCAGGTCCAGCACCTCCTGCCCAGCTGTCCTACAGTAACTGCTGTCTCCTCGAATTTCCTCCATGCTCTTGAGACTGTGCAGGGAGTGAAAAACTGGTGAAAGAAAAAAAAAAAACAACAACCCCAAAATCCAGAAAAGATGATGTGTGTGAATGGGTGGATGACTGGATATGTAAAGCGCTTTGGGGTCCTTAGGGACTAGTAAAGCGCTATATAAATACAGGCCATTTACCATTTATTTACCATGATGTGGAAAAATGTGTTGCCTCCACCTGTGAAACGTTTCCTGTTTTGGGGTGTTTCATTGCTGCTCCTCTGGTGCACTTGTTGTTAATTTTATTAACACCAAAGCAGCAGAAAATGAAGCAAGCTCCTGTGCTACTTAACTACCAGGTCAGTATCCCAACAGTTTAACTGACTTGATGCTGTACTTTTTTAAATAGTGCTCCTTTTCATCTTTTTCTTTTTTCTTTTTTCTGGAGTAGTGAATATCATGGGGAAAACGAAAGAGGTCTGAGAACAGTGAGTTGTTCATGCTCATCAAGCTTGAAAAGGCTTACAGAAGCATCTCTAAGGACACTTAAATAAACTGTATAAATGGTAAATGGACTGCTTCTTATTTTGCCCTTTTCTACCCTACCTGAGCACCTCAAGCTATTTATATAACATGCCTCATTCATTCATTTACACTCACTCATACAAGCATTTTTTCAGTTGCTTTTTCTATGTAGGTGATTTCTATCTACTGTTACTCTTCTAACAAAAGCCTAGCTCCATCTGTGAAACATGGTGAAGGCAGTTTCATGGTTTCAGCTTTGCTGTATCCCGGCCACTACGTCTCAGCATCAAAGACAGAACAAAACAATGTTGAATTACAACCACTTCAATTTCTTACATAAAAGCTGTCTGACAAAGCAAAGCAGGCTAAGCGATCTCAAAAACAACATATCAAGTCATCATTTAAAGAAGCTATAAACTATAGAACAGAAAACGATAAAACAAAGTAATTGAGATCAACAGTCTGGAAAAGCTTACAAACCCACTGCTAAGACTCTGATCCTCCAGTGAACCATGGTAAAAGCCATTATCCACAAAGAGCGTAAACTGGAACAGAGGTGAACCCTCGTAGGCCTACAACAATTATTCCAAGAGTGCATCAGCGACTCATCCTGGAGGTCACAGAACCCAGAACAATATCCAGAGAACTGCCCCTCTACTTCCCACTGTTAACACAGTTAAAGGTAAGTGTTCATGAATAAGAAAGACTGGGAGACTGGGCAAGAATGGCATTCAGGAGTTCCAAGACGAAAACCACAGGTGACCAATAACACAAAGGCTCATTGGCCAATAAAACAACTTAACAATCTCCAAGACTTCTGGGAAGATATTATGTGGACTGATGAGACAAAAGCTGAATTTTTTGGAAGGTTTCCATCTCATTCCATCCGGTATGAAACTAACACAGCATTTCATAAAAAGAACATCATACCAACAGTCAAACGTGATGATAGTGTTATGGTCTGAGCCTGAATAGGTGTAAATGATGGATCATGTAATCCAGCCAATATTTGTCCTGGTTGTGAGAACTGGAATCGGATCCCTCTGATTGACTTACAGACTTTTAAGGATGACCAAATCTGGATATTTGGTACTCTAACTGAGATGCAACGAAAACGCTAAAAAAAAAAAGACAAACAGATGGCAGCAAAAATTTGCTTTCTTAAATCTGCACACTATCGAAGTTTTAGAACACCCCAATCTTTCCAGTTATTTATTGCAATTCAGGTCGTTTCCCGTCCAATGAATAACTTGAAATGGTACAAAGGTAAGTGGTGAACTGCCAGAGGTTAAAAAAAGGTAAGTTTAGTTCTTACCTTTGCTTTAGGGCAAAGTGGGGTGATTTGTGCCAGCGGGGAAGTTGTGCCACCCCTGTTTCTAGGGAACCATAGAAGAAATTGGTCATGTGACCACACATTTTTGCAGAGCCAGCCATTTCACTCATCCTGCAAAGAAGAGAGCCTCATTGTAGCTCAGAGTAGCTCACAAGAGATTTATAGTTTCAGTCCACTTAACAACAACATTGACTGTGAGAGTTCAGACACCCAGAATGATGATGATTGTGACAGGAATCTATCTGCTGGGAGTTTGCCATGATTTGCTGGTGGCTAATTGCCAATGTTTTCAAAGTATATTTTGAAATGTTTGAGTGTCATGCACCACTCTTTTGAAAAAAAAAAAAGATGTTTGGCTTCAATTATTGTGGTCTAAATGTGCAGCAGGGCCCCAAAGCAGAGTTGGATAATGTTTTGCATAATGATGTTTAGGTTGAAGCCTAACATCAGGAAAAACCTCTAGCACTACCTGCCTATGATCATTGATTTTACACTCAAAGCAGCACAGTGCTGTAATTTTTGCCTCACAGCAAGAACGTCCTGAGCTTGATTCCACCCTCAGGCCAAGGCCCTTCTGTGTGGAGTTTGCATGTTCTCCTCATGTTTGCATGGGTTCCCTCCAGGTACTCCAGCTTCCTCCCACAGTCCAAAGACATGCAGTTAGTGGGGTTATGTTAATTGGAAACACTAAATTGCCCATAGGTGTGAATGTGAGTGTGAATGTTTGTCTCTTTGTGTTAGGCCTGCGACTGACTGGCGACCTGTCCAGGGTGTACCCTGCCTCTCGCCCTAAGACAGCTCCAGCACCCCCACAACCCTAACAAGGATAAAGAAGAGAATAGATGGATGCAAGTTTCATCAGTACTTCCATCAGCAAATGTAGGGTGCAATGCCAACTCAACCACAGCCCGGTACTCTGTTTCGTTCACCCTCACTGATGAGTCCAATCACCGCAGAGTCATCAGAAAACTTCTGAAGATGGAGGTCTCTGTGCAGAAGCTGAAGTCTGTGGTGTAGAGGGTGAAGAGGGAGGGGGAGAGGACAGTCCTTGTTGCTGATCACCTTGTCAGGCACACAATGTTGAAGACACATATTGTAGTCAGCAATGCAGGCCACGGAAAAGGCATCCACCTGCATCGCTGTCAGCTTATCACCCAAGAGGGTCAGGCTGGTGGTGTTCAATACACTAGACAAAAACATGACACTCACAGTGGTCACCAGCTGGTTCAGCTGGGTGTAGATTGAGCCTCCTTAGCTCGAGGAGACTAAATAGGATCCTGATGTGGTCTGACTATGGGTCGGGGCTGGTCCAGGATGAGTCTTTCCAGGGTCTTCATGACGTGGAAAGTGGGGGCCACTGGGATGTGGCGTATTTGGTACAGGAATCAGGCATGACATCTTCCACAGCACTGGGACGCTCGGACTCATCATGAACACTTTGTGAAAGACTCCATAAAACTGGGGTGCACAGGCCTGGAGGACTCACCCCGTCTGGTCCAGCAGACTGGCCTGATTGGAGTCTTCTCATTAGTCTCTGAACCTGGCCATGAGTAAAAGTGACCGGTGGGGGAGGGGTGTCAGGACTCTCACAGGAAGCTATGGTACAATATGGAGAGAGAGGGAGAGACACTGGAGCGGCTGTGGAGTGCTGGCTGACTGCAGTATTGAATCTGTTGAAAAATACATCCATGTTGAAAATTCAATTCAATTCAATTTTATTTATATAGCGCTAAATCACAACATAAGTCGCCTTAAGGTGCTTCATAGTTACAGAGAAAAACCCAACAATCATATGACCCCCTATGAGCAAGCACTTTGGCAACAGTGGGAAGGAAAAACTCCCTTTTAACAGGAAGAAACCTCCAGCAGAACCAGGCTCAGGGAGGGGCGGGGCCATCTGCTGCGACCGGTTGGGGTGAGAGAAGGAAGACAGGATAAAGACATGCTGTGGAAGAGAGACAGAGGTTAATAACAGATATGATTCAATGCAGAGAGGTCTGTTAACACATAGTGAGTGAGAAAGGTGACTGGAAAGGAAAAACTCAATGCATCATGGGAATCCCCCAGCAGCCTACACCTATTGCAGCATAATTAAGGGAGGATTCAGGGTCACCTGGTCCAGCCCTAACTATATGCTTTAGCAAAAAGGAAAGTTTGAAGCCTAATCTTGAAAGTAGAGATAGTGTCTGTCTCCTGAATCCAAACTGGAAGCTGGTTCCACAGAAGAGGGGCCTGAAAACTGAAGGCTCTGCCTCCCATTCTACTTTTAAATACTCTAGGAACAACAAGTAGGCCTGCAGAGCGAGAGCGAAGTGCTCTAATAGGGTGATATGGTACTACAAGGTCATTAAGATAAGATGGGGCCTGATTATTTAAGACCTTGTATGTGAGGAGCAGGATTTTGAATTCTGGATTTAACAGGAAGCCAAAACAGGAGAAATATGCTCTCTCTTTCTAGTCCCTGTCAGGACTCTTGCTGCAGCATTTTGGATTAGCTGAAGGCTTTTCAGGGAGTTTTTAGGACTTCCTGATAATAATGAATTACAGTCGTCCAGCCTGGAAGTAATAAATGCATGAACTAGTTTTTCAGCGTCACTCTGAGACAGGATATTTCTAATTTTAGAGATGTTGTGCAAATGGAAGAAAGCAGTCTTACATATTTGTTTAATATGTGCATTGAAGGACATGTCCTGGTCAAAAATGACTCCAAGGTTCCTCATAGTGTTACTGGAGGCCAAGGTAATGCCATCCAGAGTAAGAATCTGGTTAGATACCATATTTCTACGATTTTCAGGGCCGAGTACAATAACCTCAGTTTGATCTGAATTAAGAAGCAGAAAGTTAGCGGCCATCCAGGTCTTTATGTCTTTAAGACATTCCTGCAGTTTAACTCATTGGTGTGTGTTATCTGGCTTCATGGACAGATAGAGCTGGGTGTCATCTGCATAGCAGTGTAAATGTATGCTATGTCTTCTAATGATGCTGCCTAAGGGAAGCATGTATAATGTAAACAGAATTGGTCCTAGCACTGAACCCTGTGGAACTCCATAATTAACCTCAGTGTGTGAAGAGGACTCTCCATTTACATGAACAACCTGAAGTCTATTAGATAGTTGCAGTGAAGACGAGCACACCTGCGGATGACCTGGAAAAGTTTTATCAGATTACAGTGCAGTACCTGTAATACCTACAGCATGTTCTAATCGCTCTAATAGGATATTAAGGTCGACAGTATCGAACGCTGCACTGAGGTCTAGCAGGACCAGCACAGAGATGAGTCCACTGTCAGAGGCCATAAGAAGATCATTTGTAACCTTCACTAAAGCTGTTTCTGTGCTGTGACGAGCTCTGAAACCTGACTGAAACTCTTCAAATAAACCTCTGCAGATGATCTGTTAGCTGTTTGACAACTACTCTTTCAAGGATGTTTGATATGAAAGGAAGGTTGGAGATTGGCCTATAATTAGCTAAGACTGCTGGGTCTAGAGATGCTTTTTGAGTAAAGGTTTAACTACAGCCAGCTTGAAGGCCTGTGGTACATAGCCGATCATTAGAGATAGGTTGATCATATTTAAGATCAAAGAATTAATTAATGGCAGGACTTCTTTGAGCAGTTTTGTAGGAATGGGGTCTAAAAGACACGTTGATGGTTTGGAGGAAGTAATTATTGAAGTTAACTCAGAAAGATCAATTTGAGAAAAAGAGTCTAACTTAACATCAATGGTACTAAGAGTAGCTGTAGATAATATTACATCTGTGGGATGATTACTGGTAATTTTTTCTCTAATGATAAAAATTGTATTTGTGAAGAAGTTCATGAAGTCATTACTAGTTAACGTTAAAGGGATGGTTGGCTCAACAGAGCTCTGACTTTTTGTCAGCCTGGCTACAGAGCTGAAGAGAAACCTGGGGTTGTTCTTATTTTCTTCAATCGGTGATGAATAGTAAGATGTTCTGGCTTTGTGGAGGGCTTTCTTATAAAGCAGCAAACTATTTCTCCAGGCTAAATGATGATCCTCTAAATTTGTGACACGCCATTTCCTCTCCAGATTACGAGTCATCTGCTTTAGGGTACGTGTTTGAGAATTATACCACGGAGTCAGGTACTTCTGATTAGAGACCTTAGTTTTCACAGGAGCTACAGTATCCAGAGTCGTACGTAGTGAGGAGGTGAAATTATTAACAAGATGATCGACCTCTGTTGGGGTAGCGTTCAGATAGCTGCTCTGCTCTGTGTTGGTACAGGGCATTGAAGATGATAACAGTGGGTGGATTATATTCTTAAACTTAGTTACAGTGCTTTCAGAAAGACATCTACTTTGATAAAGTCTACTCTCCACCGCTGTGTAATCAATTATTGTAAATGTAAATGTTATCAGGAAATGATCAGACAGGAGAGGGTTTTCAGGAAACACTGTTAAATGTTCAGTTTCTACGCCATATGTTAAAACAAGATCTAGAGTGTGATTAAAGTGGTGGGTGGGTTCTTTTACAGTTTGAGAGAAACCAATTGAGTCTAATAACAGATTAAATGCCATGTTGAGGCTGTCATTTTTAGCATCTACATGGATGTTAAAATCACCCACAATAATTATTTTATCTGAGCTCAGAACTAAATTAGATATAAAGTCTGAGAAATCAGACAGAAACTCTGTGTAAGGCCCAGGTGGACGATAGATGATAACAAGTAAGACTGGTTTCTGAATTTTACAGCTGGGGTGGACGAGGCTAAGCATCAGGCTTTCAAATGAATTAAAAGTCTGTCTTGGTCTTTCGTTAATTAATAGGCTGGTGTGAAAAATTGCTGCCACACCTCCCCCTCGCCCTGTGCTTCGAGGTTTCTGATAGTTAGAATGACTCGGGGGTGTTGATTCATTTAAACTAACATAATCATCCTGCTGCAACCAGGTTTCTGTAAGGCAGAGTAAATCAATTTGTTGATCAATTATTAAGTCATGTACTAACAGAGACTTGGAGGAGAGAGACCTAATATTTAATAATCCAGATTTCACCATTTTACTCTTTGGTTCAGATGTGGATACTGTATTGTTCTTTCTTTGTAATTGTTTATGTTTAAGTTGTTTGTTGCTGGTTTTTAGTTTGTTTTTTGTCTGTTTGGGAGCTGACACAGTCTCTATGGAGATGGGTTTTTGGGGGGTAGCAGGAGCAGAGAAGCTGCAGAGAGGCGTGTAAGACTGCAACTCTGCTTCCTGGTCCCAACTCTGGATAGTCATATTTTGGGGGGTTTAATAAATTTGTCCATATTTCTAGAAATGAGAGCTGCTCCATCCAAAGTGGGATGGATGCCGTCTCTCCTAACAAGACCAGGTTTCCTCCAGAAGGTTTGCCAATTATCTATGAAGCCCACATCGTTTCTGGGACACCACTCAGACAGCCAGCAGTTTAAGGAGAACATGCGGCTAAACATGTCACTCCTGGTCTGATTGGGGAGGGGACCAGAGAAAACTACAGAGTCCCACATTGTTTTGGCAAAGTTGCACACCGATTCAATATTGATTATAGTGACCTCCGATTGGCGTAACCGGGTGTCATTACTGCCGACGTGAATTATGATCTTACTGAATTTATGTTTACCCTTAGCCAGCTCTGCCCCTGGAAGACAACTGACTATGGTTGCCGGTGTCTCTAGCTTCACATGTCTGAGAACAGAATAACCAATTACCAGAGTTTAACCCCCGGCGGGTGTGTCGCCGAGTGGGGAAAAACGGTTAGACACATGAACGGGTTGGTGGTGTACCTGGGGCTTCTGTTTAGGACTATGCTTCCTCCTCACCGTGACCCAGCCGCCCTCTTTCCCCAGCTGCTTGGGGTCTGCCGGGGAACAGCTAACGGGGCCTACGCTATCTTCGGCTGTGCGCCGGGGAGCAAATCTATTGCACAATCATATGGCCTGTGAGGGGGCAGTGACTGAGCTTTGCTTTTATTAAGCACTTCACGTAAGTCATAGTAAATGGTGGGGACGCCTGTGAGGTCGGGTGACCTCTCACTCAAGGGAGTGGCCTCATTGGGCCTGGGCACACGTGCGCAGGTCAGACAGTTTGAATGGCAAAATAGACTCCAGCTTATCACCTTCTGTCCCTCCCAGTCCAGGTGGGGATTGTGGAGTTTTAACCAAGGAAAGCCTAGAGTGAGGGGCGAGTCTGCAGAAGGGAGAACATAAAAGGTGACGCTCTCTCTGTGATTACCTGAGGTGACTAAAGTGACGGGTTTGGTGATGTGAGAGATCTGGGCGAAAATCGGATTATTTAATGCACGCGCTGGAATGGCCTGCTCCAGTCGAGTCAGTGGAATTCCTAACTGTGTGGAAAGGCCTGTGTTGACTAAATTCTGCTCAGAACCAGAGTCCACTAATGCCTGCAGGGAATGGAGAGCTTGATTACTTTCTAGAGTGACTGTCAGCACCAGTCTGGGTTTCCTGGTGAAGTGTGAACCGCCCACCCGTACCCCCGAAACTACAGGTGGGTCGCTCCATCTCTTCCTGAGGCAGGATGCGACTAAATGCTCCTGCGAGCTACAATAAAAACAGGCACGAGAGCTCAATCTCCTCTCTCTTTCCTCTGGAGATAACCGAGAGTGGTAACCCTGAATGGGTTCGGGCTTAATGTCCACGACGGAGGTGGACGTTCCGGCATCCAGAGGCTGAGAGACCATAAGCATGGGCGCCAGCGAACGCGGCGGGGTGCGGGGAAGAGAGTACTGTGATTCGCGGCTTCTCTCCCTCTCTCTTTCCCGCAACCGGTTGTCAATGCGGAGAGTGAGAGAGGCCAGCTCCTCAAAGGAAGCAGGCTCATCACGGGTAGCAAGCTGATCCTTCATAGCATCACTTAATGACTGCAGGAATACTCCCTGCAGTACTCGCCCTGACCAACCAGCCTCAGTGGCGGCGGAACCCGATAACCAGACTCAAATGCAGATCACACAGAGGCACGGACGAGTGTGATAAACAGAACTTTATTTCCTAGGGCCTGACAAATACTGTGAACTATGAGGAATAACATGGGACTTCAATTACGGTGGTAAACAGGAGTGACGCTAAACTATGAGAAATACTAGACTTAGGAAAGCACCAGAGAATTGTGATGAGGAGATATGTACAGGGGCACGGGGCAGGAAACATGACCTGGAGGCTCTGAACACTAGAATGAGAGGAGACAAGTTTTAGTGACTGAGTCTGTGAATCCTGGTGAGTATGAACCATAAAGAAACATTCTTACTTTGGCAGGTGGAGGAATGGCAAGGAAGGAGTGAGTGGTCCGAGTGAGCAGTTTTTGGTCTCCAGGAGATGGTGGTCTGATTGAGTACTGTGACAGGAGGGCAGGCAGGTGAGTGAATCCGAGAGGTGCTGTGACGCAAAGAGCTGCCAAGCACAAACCAGCTTCCGGATGAAAGTGTGTATTGCCAGGAGATGGAGGTGGCAAACAGGATAGTGTGGTTAGCTGAAGACTTGGCGAAGAGGAGAGGTGAGCGCTGGTCTTAAGTACTGGCAGCTCAATTGCCAGCAGGTGTGGAGACATGCAGGAAAGCAGCAACTCCGCCCTGGGGTGGAACTGTGACTGAGTGGAAAAACCCCAGCACTCACCCAGACCACGACACCGTGATGTTGCCAGACCTTTGCTGCTGCAAGCCTCCACAATCCGGTGGGATATCCTCTGATTAGACAGAGCTTTACAGAGGTGGCTGGATTAGCAAGAGCAATCAAATAAATATATAATCTGAGTGTGGTCAATATAGGTATGAAGCGCATACACCAGACACAAACTGTGCTGGGAAGGTTACTTTTAAAATGTATTCCACTGCAGATTACAGATTACATGCCCCAAAATCTATTTTACAACGTATTCTGTTACGTTACTCAATGAGAGTAACGTATTCTGAATACTTTGGATTACTTAATATATTATCATGCTTTTTACAACTACATGAATGTACTACTGCTGTTATTACTATCACTGAAGGCTACTCACCATACCAATACCCAGCAGTGGCTTTTGATATGGGGGACATGGGCGGTTGCCTAGGGCGGCATCGTGATGGGGGCGGCATCACAGGCATTGGCAAAAAAAAAAGTTGCTCGTACTCATGCTGCCCCGACATCATGTCAGCAAACTTTGGGAATGTCATAGGCACTGATCGGTTTTCTATCGCCCATTTCCTGGGAGTAAGGACGCCCTCCGTTTGCGAGGTGCGCCTGCTGCTTGCGGCACAGGGAGGAGAGGGCGGGGCGGCGGGGATTCACTGGTGGCTGGAGCAGCGTCTAATAACCAACTCGCAAAATAAAAACAAAATACAAACAAAACAACAAAACACGAAAACACCAGACATCAGGATACAGACGTATAATTTGCACCGATGTTTTTTCGAAATTCTGTACACGAAAACTGAGCGCGAGAGCCCTCGGTGCGCCTGCTCGCTGCTGAAGTCAAAGTAAACTTTATTGTCATCTCCGCTACATACAGTCCAGTATCGTATTTTCACGACCATAAGACGCACTGTACTAAAAGGCGCAGTCTCAGTTATGTGTGCCATTACTGTATTTAACACACACATAAGGCGCACTGGATCATAGGGCGCATACAAATACCGTATGCGTATTTAAAAATAAAGCGGGAGCAAACCTGAGTTCGGTACCTTACTCACATTTTTATTACCAGTAATCGTCATCATCAACAACACACAAGCATACAAGTGTGCATATTTAAAAATAAAGCAGGAGCAAAACTGAGTTTGGTGCTCACATTTTTATCATCAATCAAACCCATCGAAGTCCTCATCCTCTGTGTCTGAATTGAACAGCTGCGCTAAATCTCCATCAAACATGCCAGGTTCACTGTCTTCACCGTCAGAGTCACTTTCCGTGCCGTGCGGCTCCTCGGAAATGATGCCGGCTTTTGCGAAAGCTCGAACAACAGTGCCAGCAGACATGTTAGCCCAAGCATCTACAATCCATTGGCAAATTGTGGCGTAACTCGCCCAGCGCTGCCTTCCACTCTTAGTGAAACTGTGGTCTCCATCGGTCATCCATCGCTCCCACGCCGCTCGCAGCCTTACTTTGAACGGGCGGTTCACACTGATGTCCAGCGGTTGGAGTTCCTTTGTCAGGCCTCCCGGAATGACAGCAAGCTCACAGTTCATTTGTTTCACTAGTTTTTTCACATCGGCTGTGAGATGGGCACGCATAGAGTCACAGATTAAGAGCGATGGTGATGCGTGGAAAAAACCACCTGGTCTCCTTACATACACCTCCCTCAGCCACTCTTTCATCATTTCCTCATCCATCCAGCCCTTTTCATTTGCCTTAATGATGATTCCTGCTGGAAACTTCTCTTTAGGCAAAGTCTATCACCATAGGCGGCAGTTTCTGTCCATTAGCATGGCAGCCAAGCACAACAGTGAAAGAAGACTTTTCATACCCCGTTGTGCGTATCGCTACTGTGCTGGTCCCCTTCTTCTCCACAGTGTGACTCACCGGGATGTCAAAAGTGAGCGGGACCTCGTCCATGTTTGTGATGTGGCTGGGCTGGATGTTTTTGTCGCCGATGTGTTTGCTGCAGTAGGAGCGGAAGATGGCCAGCTTTTCCTTATAATCCGCTGGAAGTTGCTGCGCTACCGTAGTCCTGGTCCGGATGGAAAAATGGCACAGTTTCATAAAAAGTGAAAGTGAAACTGCTATTAGCCGAATGGTGACCGTCGAAACGCTTCTCCCGCTCGTTCTTTGCTCGATGATCCACCGCTCGAGTCTTTCCTCCAACTCGGGTCACCTCGCCTTATGTCCGCGGAAACTCAGCTGCGTTTTCTTGACCTGCCGGAGCTTGTTTTCTAGCTTCCTCCATTTGCGAACCATTGATTCGTTAATCTTAAATTCTCTCGCCGCTGCTCGATTTCCATGTTCCTCCGCGTAGCTGATGGCCTTCAGTTTAAACTGTGCTTCATAAGCGTGTCTCTTTGCCATTTTCAGGGTTGTTAAAACAACGATGTTCCACATAATGCACATACCTGTCCTTTTATACAGGTATGTGCGATTGTCCGGTATATACGATCAACGCCCACACTTCACCCTTTAGCGTTCTCATGGTGTTCTCTACTACGTCCTCCTTACAACACACAGGGCGCACTGCGCTATAGGGCGCGCCGTACTTTTTGAAGAAAATCTAAGACTTTTAAGTGCGCCTTATGGTCGTGAAAATACGGTATATAGAGAGACGACGAGGCTCCAGTTACAGCAGTGCAAGTAAACAAACAATAAATATAAGAAGAGTAAGAAAATAAATATACACTTTAGGACTAGAGGTAAAGGATCAATAACAATTTAAAATTTATAATTTACAGTTTGATGATTTAAAGTCTCACACAACCTGTCGAAAGGGGCGGGGCCGGCTGCTTCCAAATAGAGCACATTTCATTCATAATGATGTAAATCCAAGCCCATTATGTATTCATGATTTCATTCCTGGGTTGTGTGTAACCCCAGAAATACAGCCTAGACAAAGCGAATCTGTGAACTAAGGTGTAGGTTTATTAGGTTATGTTGTGGGGATCCTCGAGTTGGGGGCTGGGTGTTCATACTTATTAAAACTAATGGAAGATGGTCAGTGTTGCTTTTTGGTAATCTCAGTCTCTCAGTGAACGTGCTCCTGTGCCCAGCCAGCACATCATGGAGTAGCTGGGAGGAATTATCCATGACATCCAAAAACAGTCAGTGATCACTGTCAGCCTCTCTCGGTTTTTATTACCGCTAATCATTTTTAAGCTCAGTTTATAAAACCTTGTCATGTAACTACAGCCCAGCGCATGCAGCAGTATATTAATGACTAACCTCGTATTGTGGATGGATTATCTCAGTTGTTCTCCTGGCTGAAGTTTAGTCCTTTTACAGCATCCTGCCATGTGATTACATTTGTCTCTAACCATCAGGAACCCTCACGTTAACTTTTATCGAGTGGAAAAAAGTTAGCGTTCATCCTCCAGCTTCACTGTGCTTATGTTATGCTAAGATAGCTGTGTCGCTAGCGATCTTGTAGCACATCATTACATGCTTCCCAACAAGCTCATCTTGTAACCGGAAGGTTTATGGTTCGATCCCCAGCTCTGTCTGTCTTGGTCGTTGTGTCCCTGGGCAAGACACTTCACCTACCGCCCACTGGTGTTGGCCAGAGGGGCCGATGGCGCGATATGGCAGCCTGGCTTCTGTCAGTCTGCCCCAGGGCAGCTGTGGCTACAACCGTAGCTGCCTCCACCAGTGTGTGAATGTGAGAGTGAATGAATAGTGGTATTGTAAAGCGCCTTGAGGGTCTCGAAAAGCGCTATATAAATGCAATTCATTATTATTATTATTATTATTATTATTATTATTATTATATACCAGCTAGCCCAACTTCAGTAACCCTACAAATGTCACTGCTGTTTAGTTTTCTGTCTTCATTTATGTTGGAATAGCAGATAGAAGATAGCAGAGCTGTACATCTTAATTTGTTTCCGAAATCTCTCGGTCAGGACATGGTATATTATATTTACGTGGAAACTAGCGAGCTAACTTCCTGCTAACTTCTAACTCCGTTAAATTTAATAAATTCTGTTTTCATGGATGCCTGGATGTTAAACTTAAATGTTACACCTGGTAAAGTAGCAACGCTGATCATTTTATTACAGATGAAAGGATTTAGCCAGTTTTTAACTCTCTGTGATGCCCCAGTGATCGTGTGACCTGCAGTGGAGTTTGGGCCCAGGAACGGCTAATGACGACAGACTTAAGGACCGGATAGGATGGTCATTTGTTTCCTGGCTTTTGGAGTCTCAGTCAAAGGCGTATCCTTCAACTGAAGCTGGAGTTGCTCCTGATGCATCTACTGGAGTTTGAATGTGTATCTAAATGTTAGAGAAGGCACTCGGGTATAGGAAAAAGCTTGCATGAATATGCGTGTCATTGGGTGAATGACACTTGTTGTAAAAATTACTTTTCAAAACATCAACCCTAGAAAAGGACAACATGCTAATCCTGGCAAACACTTGCTATTCATAAGCATGAAGGCCCTTGGTGGACGGAGCCCTTGCACTTTGGTTGCAGACATCTTATGATCACATTTGACCTCTAAAAAGACAAGACAGAAAAAGCACATTCGGATTGAAAGGGAGTGTCCCCCCGTTGCTCTATGTAACCACCGTTGGACTGTCTTTTCTTAAATTAGAACTGAAGAGAAACATCTCTAGAGCTAGAAAAGTGTCTAGCAGCTCTAAACAGCTGATATGGAGCTTGCATTGTGCTGTGCCATCACATATCACATTTTGAAAATTTCCCTGGCCAGTTGCATTCAAAAGTCACCAAACTTTATTGATCTCCATGGGGAAATTCCTCTCTGCATTTAACCCATTCACTCAGTGAATCAGTGGGCAGCCATTGGGCGCCTGGGGAGCAGTGTGTAGGGACGCTACCTTGCTCAGGGGTACCTCAGGGTAGCCATTCAGTGGATTCGAACCCCCGACCTTCCAATCATGGTGGTGTTTATTTCCTCCCATAGTAATGCTGCTGCCTTGTCTCCCACAGGAGTGTTTGTTAATGGGAGGAAACATGGTGGCCTGACCCAGAACTGTAACCATTAACCTTGAGACAGTTCTCGCTGCCCACGGTGGGTGAGGGGTTGTCACTCCCTAAAACATCTAGAGACAAAGAAGATCTGCAAATGCTATTTGATCTATTTAACTATTTAAATAATATGCAAATATAATACTGTCATATACTGGGATTTTTCCAGTGTTTTCTCCAGCCACCAAGTCCAGATCCAGCCAGATTTTCTGCTACACTTTAGTGGTAACTTGGCTTCTCTATGTAATTTCTTAGATCTTTTGACTTCTCGTGGCTAATGATATTCTCTCCCTGTTTCCAGTCTGTCTCAGTTTGGGTCCAGGTTATATCACTTACCTGCTTGGTTCACCTGTTCACTCAACACTGCTCTTCTTCTCTCCACCGCACTGGTCTAAGCTCGGTCACTGTTTCATTACTCACCTGTCTGCCCTCCTGGACCCTGTCTCCCACTGGAATCGGAGAGAGCGATTGTTGGAGCTGAGAGAGTCTAGCAGTTGCTTCCCCTCCCTGAAAATCACTTTATTCTGCTCAAGTAAGCAAAGTTCACCACCTCCAGTCAGTGTAACTGGAAGGTTTTCCCCTGGACCAGTGACACCAACTCTATTTCCCTCTCTCCTAGTGAGCCCCCTCCTTGTGAATCCTGTTCTGTTTCCCTGGGTGGGTCTGCCTTTGAGTTCCATTGAGTGCTCATGGCTGTTTCAGCCTTGTGACAAACTTGTGTGAGGTGTTTGACACTTAGGAAATGAAAAACAGGAAGAAACCTCCGGCAGAACCGGGCTCAGGAAGGACTGTCATCTGCTTTGACCGATTGGGTTAAGAAGACAGGATAAAGACATGATGTGGAAGAGAGACAGAGATTAATATGATACAGTGCAGAGAGGTCTATTAACACATAGTGAGTGAGAAAGGTGACTGAAGAAGAAACACCCAGTGCATCATGGGAATCCCCCAGCAGCCTACACCTATTGCAGCATAACTAAGGGAGGATTCAGGGTCACCTGGTCGAGCCCTAACGATATGCTTTAGCAAAAAGGAAAGTTTGAAGCCTAATCTTAATAGTAGACAGGGTATCTGTCATCCAAATCCAGACTGGGAGCAGGCCTCAGAGAAGAGTGGTCGGAAAGCTGAAGCCACTGCCTCCCATTCCCATCAAAGTCATCTGTTTGAGTGGTACAATGGCGGGTGACGGATGCAATTGGGAGAGGGTAAATTATTATATATCGTGTATGTATTAATAGGGTTACACCCATGCCTTGGGAAACCGCAGGTGGGAAGCAAATACAATGTAAACAAAATTGGTGTTAGCACGTAATGCTGTGGAACTCCAGTTTGCCCATGTAAACAGGGAACCTTCTTCACACAATAAGGTTAATTATGGAGTCTATTATTCCATAATTGGTTGGAATCATATATAGATATGCGAATAAAAGTTTACAGATTTTAGCAAGGCTATCTCTCTGCTCACTGTAACTTCTCCCAAGGACTACTTCTGATAAGACTCATGGTTCAACCAGCATTTGACTTCCTCAGGAAACAGTTTTTAATGCAAGCGATTTATCGTAGAGATCAAAACAAATGATCCTGAATAGGGATGGGTATCGAAAACCGGTTCTTGTTGAGAACCGGTTCCCACTGTTTCAGTTCCTTGGAATTGTTTGCCATTTTTGCAAACGATTCCCTTATCGATTCCTGCCAGGTAAATGACGTCACCACGTTGCGGAGCGTCATTTACCTGGCAGGAAACACGGCACGTAAGCGGCTCAAACGCTCAAAAGTTTGGTTATACTTTACGAGAACGGATGACAACAGGGCAACTTGCAATACTTGTAAAGTAGATATTTCATTTAAGGGTGGAAACACTACGAATATGCAAAAGCATTTGCTCACAAAACACACGATGACATTAAATGAATGTCGTGTTTTTAATTCGCTCCGGACTCGTGAATCTCAACCCAGCAGCAGCGGTAACGTTTGCATGTCCTCTCCCGTTAATGCGGCAGGTAAATAATCACCTAACAGTGCATATTATGTTAGCGCGATCTGCCTTATTACAAACCTGCCATTATGTGCATTTAGGTGACCATGATGAGACAGACAGAGTCTGGCTCAGATGCTGGCAGTTCTCGCTGCAGTCTACCGGTAGCGTCTCCTTTCAGGCCAGGATAGACGAATGTCACCGAGCAGTGACTAAGTTTGTGGTAAAAGGCTGCCGCAGCAGATGCCCCCAATTTTCGGTAAGTGAATGTGTTTAATTGTAGGCAGGGACATTTCTGGATATTCTTGTGTAATTGCTACTGAATAATTTATGTTATACTTTGTTATTGCCACCGAAGAATATTTATTTTATTATTTTACATTTACAATTTTTTTTCCTGGGGACCCTGTGACACCCATTGAAGAGCTGTAGGCTGGATCTCTTAAGATCTCACTGTTGGGTTTGTAAGGCAAACTCCTCAAGATGGGTGGTGACCATGATGGCCATTTAGAAGTCGGCCATCTTGGATATAACTTTTGTTTTTCCAATAGGAAGAGGGTCATGTGACACATCAAACTTATTGGTAATGTCACAAGAAACACAATGGTGTGCTTGGTTTCAACGTAACTTTATTCTTTCATTAGTTATTTACAAGTTTCTCTTTGTTCACAGCCATTGACATGTTGAAGAGGTTAACACGTGAGGAGCGGATCGAAATTGTGTTGCTATCTGGTGAACGCAGTAACCGGGTCATTGCAGCAGATTTCAATGCAAGACACCCTACGAGACCACCCATCTCCCATGCTACAGTCAGCAAACTGCTTGCTAAGTTTCGTGAAACTGGTTCAGTGTTGGATTTGCCAAAATGTGGACGCAAGAAAACTGTGACTAATGAAGAAACATCAGTGGCTGTCCTCGCTTCATTCAGCAAGAGCCAACAGCATAGCACTTGGCGCATGTCACTGGAGAGTGGCATTAGTCGAACATCCCTCCGGCAGATGTTAGCTACTCACAAATGGCACCCTTACAAACTCCAGCTACTGCAGCATCTCAATGAGGATGACCCAGATCGGCGCACAGAATTTGCAGAATGGCAAACTTTTATGTGAATGGTGACGTTAACAAACAAAAGCACCGCTATTGGTCTGACACTAACCCACATTGGATGGATCCCTCCAAGACTGTTGGAACAACAAAAGTGATGGTTTGGTGTGGTATATGGGGCACAACGATAGTGGGTCCATTCTTCATCAATGGAAACCTCAAGGCCACTGGATATTTGAAATTGCTACATGATGATGTGTTTCCCTCTTTATGCACTGAAGCTGGCACGTTCCCTGAGTTTTTCCAGCAAGATGGTGCACCACCACATTATGGGTGCCAGGTCCGAGCATTCCTAGATGAACAGTTTCTGGAAAGTGGATTGGTGATTGTGGGCCAGTTAAATGGCCCACAAGGTCTCCCGATCTGACCCCCTTAGACTTTTATCTTTGGGGTCATCTGAAGGCAACTGTCTATGGTGCGAAGATACGAGATGTGCAGCACCTGAAATTACGGATACTGGATGCCTGTGCTGGCATTTCTCCTGCGGTGTTGCTATCAGTGTGTGAAGATTGGGAGAAGAGGGTTGCATTGACAATCCAACACAATGGGCAGCACATTGAACACATTTTATAAGTGGTCAGAAACTTGTAAATAACTCATGAAAGAATAAAGTTACGTTGAAACCAAGCACACCATTGTTTTTCTTGTGACATTACCAATAAGTTTGATGTGTCACATGGCCCTCTTCCTATTGGAAAAAACAAAAGTTGTATCCAAGACGGCCGACTTCTAAATGGCCACCATGGTCACCACCCATCTTGAGGAGTTTGCCCCCTCACATATACTAATGTGCCACAAACAGGACTTTAATATCACCAACCATTCCCATGTTATTACGGTGTATCCATATAAATGGCCCACCCTGTATATCAGACTGGATCATCAGCACATGCACAGTGGGTTGTCTGAGAGTTGTGAGACTGTGTCAAACATCTAGACCCACCTTGAGTCTGCAATGGATACTCTCATGGTGTGGGTGATCTTCATCAATTTCAGCTGCCTCATCGTCATCGCTGACCTCCCCATTCAGAGAATCTTCCACCATCCCACTTAAACTCTGCTCTAAACCACCATCTTTCTTCGCCTTCACAAGAATCTTCCCCTTAAGATCCTAACATAGGGGTCAAAAAGTCATCTTTAACATATACCATAGGTGTTCGGGGTTTCTTTGAATTTAGCATTCTAGTAGTTGATAATTTGCATTTCTATCAAATGATATGGCATTAGAGTTGGACAATAGATTACGGCCCTCACCTCAGGAGAGGGCAGTCTGATGGGGGCCTTGCCATCCAGTATAGTTTTCAACAACCTGTCACCAAGAATGTGGTTTAGATGATGTGCCATGACTCTCTGTTGTTCAACACTGCAGTGGTTCTCAATGGACAGGATGACTGGATATTGTGATACCTGAATGGGGGAGAGGAGGAGGAAGAGAGATGGAGGGAGTGAGTACCTTTTGTAATTGAAGACTGGAAACAGTTACAGTGAAATGGTAAAAATAGTAAATGGCCTGTATTTGTATAGTGCTTTACTAGTCCCTAAGGACCCCAAAGCACTTTACACAACCAGTCATCCACACACACACATTCATACACTGGTGATGGCAGCTACATTGTAGCCACAGCCACCCTGGGGCGCACTGACAGAGGCGAGGCTGCCGGACACTGGCGCCACCGGGCCCTCTGACCACCACCAGTAGGCAACGGGTGAAGTGTCTTGCCCAAGGACACAACGACCGAGACTGTCCAAGCCGGGGGTCGAACCGGCAACCTTCCAATTACAAGGCGAACTCCCAACTCTTGAGCCACGATCGCCCCTACAGTGGTGTGAAAAAGTGTTTGCACCCTTCCTGATTTCCTATATTTGTATGTTTGGCAAACTTAAATATTTCAGATCAAACCAATTAAAATATTATAACACAAGTTAACACAAAATGCAGTTTCAAAATGAAGTCGTTTATTATAAAGACAGGCCCTGTGTAAAAGTGACTGGACCCCAAACCTACTAACTGGTTGGCCAGCTTAGCATCTTAGCAGCAACAACTGCAATCAAGCATTTGTCATAACTGGAAGTCTTTTACAGCACTGTGGAGGAATTTTTTCCCACTCATCTTTGCAGAATTGTTGGATTTCATTAACATTGGAGAGTTTTCAAGCATGAACTGTATTTTTAAGGTCAAGCCAGAACATGACAGTTGGATTCAGGTCAGGACTTTGACTAGGCTACTCCAATATCTTCATTTGTTTTTCTTAAGCCATTCAGGTAGATTTGCTTGTCCATTTTGAATCCAGAGCCAAACCCAAGTGCACATTAGCTTCAGGTCACAAACAGATGGATGGACATTCTCCTTCAGGATGTTTTGCTACACAGCAGAATTCATGGTTCCATTTACCACAGCAGGTTTTCCAGGTCCTGAGGCAGGGAAACAGCCCCAGACCAACACACTACCACCACCATATTTTACTGTTGGTATGATGTTCCTTTTCTGACAATGTGTTTACAGCTGTGTTACTTTTATGCCAGATGTAATGGGGCACATGCCTTCCAATAAGTTCAACTTTTCTTCTCGTTATTCCTCAGAATATTTTCCCAGAAGTCTTGGGCATCATCAAGATGTTTTCTGGGAAACCTGAGACTAGCCTTTAAGTTCCTTTTGCTCAGCAGTGGTTTTTGTCTTGGAACTCTGTGTCAAGGTCTGGCTGTGTGGCAGCCAGGATGAGGACCCAAATGCAGGACTCTGGAGACAAAACCTGAACTTAAGCAGCTTTATTGCCGATAACTACAAACTAAAAATACAAAACACTAAACTCTTGGCATAGTAGCTAGACACTAGAAAGCAAAGCATGGAGCACACAGCACAGGGGTAACATGACCGGAGGACTACCTGAAGACTGATGATGTGATGAGGAGCAAATACAAACTGAGGACTTAAATACACTGGATAACGAGAGGATGGGCAACAGGTGGTAACACAGGTCATAACAGACAGAGGAGACAAAGGAAGAAATATAAGGAGAGTAACATGGGAACAGGTAAGGGAGACGAAACAGAGACATGGCTAAGAAACAAAGAGAGAGGGAGCGAGAGACACAACAGGCCAGGGAGACTAAGGAGTAAAGACAGAACACAGAGACAAAGACTGTGGGAAATGAGAACAAGACTGACATACACAGGAAACAAAGGGAAAGGAAAACACTCAGGGAACTAGACCAGAACCACAAGGGATAAACACAATCAGAAAATCTCAAACACATAAGAAAACTGAACTAGGAAATATAAGTTACCCTAGGAATACGACAATAATGAATAACCAAGATTCAAAAGTCTTCAAATGCAAAACACTGGGTCAAAACCCAGGACCATGACACTCTGCCATGCATGCCATTTTTGCTCAGTCTCTTTCTTGTGGTGGAGTCATGAACACTGACCTTAACTGAGGCAGCTGAGGCCTTGTTTGGATGTTGTTCTGGGGTCTTTGTGACCTCTTCGCCATTTGTGGACAATGGCTCTCACTGTGGTTCACTGTACTCCCACAGCTTTAAAAATGGCCTTATAAGGCCATAATAAAGCCATATAATGGTTTTCCAGACTGAGAGATCTCCATAAATGTGTTTCATATTAATTCCTGAATTTCCTTGGATCACAGCATGATGTCTGGCTTTTAAAGGTTCTATTGGTCTACCCCACTTTGTCAGGCAGGTCCTGTATAGTGATTTCTTGAATAAGAACAGGTGTTGGCAGTAATCAGGTCTGCGTAGAGAAACTGAACTCAGCTCTCCAAAGATGTCAGTTTATGTTAAAACGAGGGAGGGTCAGTCATTTTCACACAGGGCCACGCAGATTTGTTTTCTTTCCTTTTAATAATAAACACCCTCATTTAGAAACTACAGTTTGTGTGTACTTGTGTTATCTTTATCTAAAATTTAAATTTACTTGATTATCTAAAACATTTAAATATGACAAGCATGTAAAAAAATTGGAAATCAGGAATTGGAAAGACACTTTTTCACACCACTGTATGATAACAGAAAACTTAAATGTCTGCACATCATCTCGGGTTGTGCCTGACTGGCTGTAAGACCAGCAGATGGATGGGCAATATTGAGTTTCCAACAAATATGAAATTTGGAATTAGATTCCTTTCATGTCAATTCAACAACCCATGCGTATAGAATTCAGCAGCCTTGCATACAAAGAAGCCATCATGCCTGGGACAGTGTCTGCTTTGCACACGCTGCTATACTCTTAGGCTCTCACAGATAGCTCTCTGCACCTTCTGCTTGTATGAATAAACTTACTTTTGACTGTCTGGAGGCAGAGCCCAAAGGAAGACGAGGTCTAATATGATTGGCCACTATGATAGACATTTCAGGTTACATTAAACTGAATTATACTGTGGCAGCAACAGAAACCATCTTTTAAACTGTATTTGTTTACAATTTGAAAAATGAGATTTGCCAAATGAACTATTAACAATTATTGTTTGCTGTGCAGTAGTGGAAATACTGACAACTGTCACTGGGTTACTTTACTGTTGAAGAAATATTTTAAACCAGAGGCTTCTAAGGCAAGTTCTGAAGCCACTGCACTGCTGTCCCATTAATCTGTTATACAGTATAACATACAGTGGCTTGAAAAGTATTCGGCCCCCTTGAACTTTTCCCACATGTTGTCACATTACAGCCACAAACATGAATCAGTTTTATTGGAATTCCAGGTGAAAGACCAACACAAAGTGGTGAACACGAGAGAAGTGGAACGAAAATCAGACATGATTCCAAACATTTTTACAAATAAATAACTGCAAAGTGGGGTGTGCGCCAGTGATTGTGGAGTGGCTACCACAGACAGCCCACTGCAGCCTCTTAATGGGTTCAGAGTCACCATGGGTTACATTCTCCATGTAGCTTACTGTGCAGCTCTCTCTTTCAGCACGGAGGGATGTCTCTCTAATATCCAAAGGACAGGGAGGTAATGAATATTAGTAAGGAGTAAAGCCATGTGAGTGGTCTGGAATAAAAAAAAAAGAGGTTGGTTTATGACTGTGATGACGGGGATGTATATGTGCAGGCAGGGCCTCACATGTGCCATTACAGGTCATCTGCTTTAAAGGTGTGAGTAGATGTTTCTTCAGCCAGGACACATGGGGGTGTGATATCCTATACTAAATACATTGTACGTTGTTCTGTTTCTCAGGGAGCAGAGGTTTTAGGCAAAGCATTCTGCTTAAGCTGTAGGACAGCTATCAACCGAAACACTGCTATTCCCTTATAAAAGTGTAAAATAACCCACTCAGGTGATCCTACCTTGAAGGCATAGTTTCCAACTGCACTAACCACATCCTTGAAAAGTATCTTGGAGGTGAAAGTGTGTCCATGATATACAATGGGCTCTCCATTGGCACCATCCCAGCAGTCTACTTCAACACATCGGCAGCCACGATTCAGAGCCCTGAAGAACAAGGACAAATACAATCTTTCCTTTATTATTGATTCTGTTCTGGTTCACAGAAAGGTAAAAAATACAATGGCCATGAATATATCCTTCATCTTCTTCTTCTTCTTCTTCCTTTGATTGCTCCTACAGTGGATCATCTGCCTCCGTGTCACTTTATTTTTAGTATCCTCCACTGTCACACCAACCCTTTATATGTCCGTCACTACATCCCTGAACTTCCTCTGAGGTCTTCCTGTGTTCCCCCTTCCAAGCAGATCCATAATCATAATCCTTTGTCTAATATATCCACCATCTCTCCTCTGCACAAACCATTTCAACCTTGCTTCTCTAACTTTGTCTCCAAACTCCTCTACATGAACTATCCCTCTAATACACTCATTTTTTTTAAATGAAAATGTTATCATTGTCAACTCTGCCACCTCCGGCTTACCATCCTGTCTTTTTGTCAGTGCCACTTTTTCCAAACCATACATCACAGTCTGTCTCACTATGATCTTGTACACCTTCCCTTTCACTCTTGCTGCTATCCCTGTGTCACACATCATCCCTAACACTTCTCTCCACCCAGACAACCCTGCCTACACTCACTTGACCTCACTGCCTTTTATTCACACATTCTGGATTCTGGATTGCTTCTACTGACTTTCTGACAGGATCCTGTGTGAAAAAATCATTGCAACCCCCTGTTATAACTTAAATTAATGGTGGTGTATTATATCTTTGGAAAGCCGAGTTCAATTTCTCTAGCCACACCGAGACCTGATTACTGCCACCACCTGTTCTCAATCAAGAAATCACTTAAATAGGATCTGTCTGACAAAGTAGAGTATGCCAAAAGATCCTCAAAATCTAGTACAGCGATGAAGATGTTAGAAAGACCCAAGAGAAACATCCAAAGACCCGAATGCCTCGCTTGGTTGAGGTCAGTGTTCGTGACTCCACCATGAGAAAGAGATCCTTCATGACAGAGTTCAAAAACCACTGCTGAGCAAAAGGAGCACAAAGACTCATCTCAGTTATGCCTGAAAATATCTTGATGATCCCCAAGTCCTTTGGGAATATACTCTGAGCTGACGAGACAAAAGTTTAACTTTTTGGAAGGTGTGTGTCCCATATCGACATCCAGTGTAAAAGTAACACAGCATTTCAGAAAATGAACATCATACCAACAGTAAAATATGGTGGTGGTAGTGTGTTGGTCTGGGGCTCTTTTGCTGCCTGCCAGGACCTGGAAAACCTGCTGTGGTAAATGGAACTCACTCCACGGTTGATTACATGGTCCACTATTGTAGCTCTGATGTCATCAGTAATTCTATTTCTTACTCTTCTTACCCTTCCTCTTCCCCCTCCTCATCCTTGTCCTTGTCCTCTAACTTCACCTCCTTGTCCTTGTCGTCCTCTTCGTCCTACTTCTTCACCTCCACGTCCTCTTCCTCGGCCTCCTCTAATTCTCACTCTTCTCACTCTTCCTGCTCCCTCCATTGTACTCCACACGCACAGCTTACCTGTAGCTTATTTATAGTGCGTAGGCTGATTGCAAAGTGAACTAATTATCTAACACAGTTTTCACATGAGACAGTGTGCCAGACAGTTGGCAAAATACTGTAAATAACAGCCATAAATGTGTATAGTTTTGCTAGGAGTGTGTTGATCATTTGGAAGCTGAGTGCAAAGCAGTGTTTGTGCTTTTAGTTTTGCAAACTCAGTGAGTGGTTTTGCTATAAGTATTAATAGTTTTAGGAATTGTGCTATAAGAATCACAGTTAGGGTTTAAGCATTCAGAAAAAACTGTATTGCTTCAATCTTAAATATGATCAACCTATCTCTAATAATCAGCTATGTACCACAGGCCTTCAAGCTGGCTGTAGTTAAACCTTTACTCAAAAAGCATCTCTAGACCCAGCAGTCTTAGCTAATTATAGGCCAATCTCCAACCTTCCTTTCATATCAAACATCCTTGAAAGAGTAGTTGTCAAACAGCTAACAGATCATCTGCAGAGGAATGGTTTATTTGAAGAGTTTCAGCCAGCCTGAGGTTAATTATGGAGTTCCACAGGGTTCAGGACCAATCCTATTTACATTATACATGCTTCCCTTAGGCAGCATCATTAGAAGACATACATTTACAGCTCGCAAGCTACTGTAGCCAAACCCAGGCAAATATCCCAGAATGCATTTTGTCCTAAACTTAAACAAGGCAGTTGCGGAGGAACGCAGAGTGGCGGAGTTTGAAATATTACTCTTTCTGGGTCACAAAATAAATTTTTAAGATATTTTCACATCAAATCCCCTGATGAAAAATGTTCTGTTCTTATTTAAACAGCTGACTTTGAATTTAATCTAACACTAAAAAGAAATATTTAAATTAAGGAGGAAACATTTTCATAATATCTTATCTTAATGACCTTGTAGTACCATATCACCCTATTAGAGCACTTTGCTCTCGCTCTGCAGGCCTACTTGTTGTTCCTAGAGTATTTAAAAGTAGAATGGGAGGCAGAGCCTTCAGTTTTCAGGCCCCTCTTCTGTGGAACCAGCTTCCAGTTTGGATTCAGGAGACAGACACTATCTCTACTTTCAAGATTAGGCTTCAAACTTTCCTTTTTGCTAAAGCATATAGTTAGAGCTGGACCAGGTGACCCTGGATCCTCCCTTAGTTATGCTGCAATAGACGTAGGCTGCCGGGGGATTCCCATGATGCATTGAGTTTTTCCTTTCCAGTCACCTTTCTCACTCACTATGTGTTAACAGACCTCTCTCTGTTATTAACCTCTGTCTCTCTTCCACAGCATGTCTTTATCCTGTCTTCCTTCTCTCACCCCAACCAATCACAGCAGATGGCCCCGCCCCTCCCTGAGCCTGGTTCTGCTGGAGGTTTCTTCCTGTTAAAAGGAAGTTTGTCCTCCCCACTGTCGCCAAAGTGCTGCTCATAGGGGGTCATATGATTGTTGGGTTTTTCTCTGTATCTATTAGTGTACGATCTACTGTGCAATATAAAACACCTTTAGGTGACTGTTGCTGTGATTTGGCGCTATATAAATAAAATTGAATTGAATATTAATTTCCAAACTAAGACTATTAGCAAATCTTTCATGGTATCCCTTGTGTTATTCTAATATTTTCATTGATACATTTAATGGATGAGAAATAATCACTTAAAAATAATATGATGTCAAGGCCCTCTCTTTATTTTATTAAACTCAGCGGAGTATAGTGATAAGAATGTTTTCCAGTTAGAAAAGCTAGTCAACTGTGGGCACGAGTGAGTGCCCACAGTTGCAAAAATGAGTTTTTACCAGCTATGCCAAATTTCCAAGGCAAAGCCCTATATTCCACATTAAGACTTTGAAAAGCTTATCCACGCCTTCATTAGTTCTAGATTGGACTATTGCAACTCGCTATATTTCGGCCTCCAATTCTCTCTCCTCCAACACTTGCAATTAGTTCAAAATGCTGCAGCACACCTCTTAACTGGCTCCAGAAGGCATGATCACATCACCCCTGTTCTAGCCAATCTACACTGGCTCCCCATCAAATACCATATCGTTTTTAAAATCCTTTTGTATACTTTTAGAATTTTAAATAACCTGGCACCAAGTTACCTAACTGACCTCATCGACTTGTATAGCCCCATAAGAGCATTTAGATCCTCTAACCAACTGCTCTTAGTGCAACCAAGGCTCCGCCGAAAGACTAGAGTTAGACTTAAATCGCGCTTAAAAACTCACTTGTTTAATCTAGCCTTTTAAGCACATTAGTTCGGACTTCCACCTGGTCTGCATTTGTGCTACATAACTGTAACTGTTTTTGTTGTCTTTTGTTGTAACCTGCATTCCGGCACTTGTGTGAAGCACTTTTGTGGACACTGGTCCTTTTTAAATGTGCTATAGAAATAAACATTGATTGATTGATTGATTGATTGAGTGATTGATTGATTGATTGATTGATTGATTGATTGATTGATTGATTGAGAAGAAAATTCTGAAATCAATTAAATCATTGTCTACTTACTTTTAAAATTTAGAATTTTACATTTAAATTTAAAAAGTAGACGTTGTGGGAAGCATTAAGCCACTTTGCTCTGTTTTAAGTGTCGTAATAAGAATTGAATTGAATTGCCCTTTATTTCCATTGCACATGTAAAATTAAATTATGGGTGCTCCACACCAACTGTGGATAAATAAAATATAAATAGTAAGACAGCAGGTATAATTAACAAACAGGAGAAATATATACAATCAAGACGAATCTATTAAAAACAATAGAAAAGGAACACGTTGGAGAAAAGGTTGCAAAGTGCTTGAAAGTAGAGCAAAGGACTTGGTCTGAGTAGAGTCTGTGTGTGATTGGCCTTAGTGATGAGAGTTACTCAGACCATGGCTCATATTGATGAGGTGGGTGGGCAGGGGTGGGTTTTGCGAGGAAAGTGTTTGCTGATAGTGTTTGACCCCTGTGTACCAAACACCATAGCAGTAGGAGAGAACGCTTTCCATTGAGGAGTCGTAGAAGGCCAGTTGCATCTTCCAGTACAGGTTATTCTCCCTGAGGACACAGAGGAAGTGAATCCGCTGCTGGGCCTTCTTTACCGGGGCGATGGTGTTTGTGAAGCCATTCTCCATTTGTAAGGTGGGGAGTGGACCTGCCTGTGCCTCCCAAAGTTCATGATAAGTTGTTTCAGGTCCTCCCTGGACGACCTGCTTGTGGTGTGCTTGTGTGCTCTCTCCCTTTTTTTCTTCTCCCCGCCCTCTGGGTCTGCTTCTGGGAGAGTGAGAGTGTGGCGACCCCTGACCCGGAAGTGTCTCCGCTCAGCAGCCAACACACCTGTACCTAATCTTCAACCCAGCTGTCACTAATCAGCCCCCATTTTGGGCTGAGGTAACGGTGTGTCCGGATGGCAGTCGACGCTGGTTTGTACTCGTAAGTAAAGTGTGCTCGTTATTGGTGATGTAGCTTTAGCTGGTTAACCTGCTCATGTGTTGTTGTTGCTTGTCTTTTAGGAGGAAAAGTACGGGGAGGAGGGTTGGAGAGAAGAAGCTTGCTAGGATTACCACTGGGGAGACTCACCTGCACCACTACTGGGAATTTGGAGAAAAGCACTGTTGGACTATTGCACTTCTTTTCATGTTTAAGACTGTTTTTTTGGGACTGTAAATAAACTCACTGTCTGCTTTGCATCCAGAGCTTCACGACTGAGTCTGTATTTCCCATTACCCGTGATAGGATGTTCAGTTTTCGGTTATTTTCTGAGCACCAAGGGGACAAGTTCTCCAACAGAAACCTGGACTCTCCGTAGCAAGTGTCCAGTTACCAAGACCCTCTGAAGGTCTACTAGAAGATGTGGCCTGGCTCAAAAATGAACAGCTACAAGAAGAAGTGCCCTCCATGGAGAAGGAGACAAGAAGCCAAGATCAAGCCATAATGGAGGGAAGTTAGCCAACTATCGGAGCTGTAGAAAGGTGCGATGATAAAAGAGGTACCTAAAAAGTGCTGTTCATAACTGAAGCCTTGGAAACTCCCAACCAAAGACTCACAGCCTTGGCCAGCTGCTTAAAGAGGTATGCCAGAGAGAAAAAAAAAACAAGCTGAACTCCACTGAACCACCCAAGGAGTACTCTTAGTGGCAGAGCACACTTAAAGACAGCACACTTAAAGGAAAGAGGAACAATTTTTTTGACTGACCAACGCGTTTCGGCTTGTGGCCTTCATCAGGGTCATAGTAACACATACAGGGAGTGCAGAATTATTAGGCAAATGAGTATTTTGTCCACATCATCCTCTTCATGCATGTTGTCTTACTCCAAGCTGTATAGGCTCGAAAGCCTACTACCAATTAAGCATATTAGGTGATGTGCATCTCTGTAATGAGAAGGGGTGTGGTCTAATGACATCAACACCCTATATCAGGTGTGCATAATTATTAGGCAACGTCCTTTCCTTTGGCAAAATGGGTCAAAAGAAGGACTTGACAGGCTCAGAAAAGTCAAAAATAGTGAGATATCTTGCAGAGGGATGCAGCAGTCTCAAAATTGCAAAGCTTCTGAAGCGTGATCATCGAACAATCAAGCGTTTCATTCAAAATAGTCAACAGGGTCGCAAGAAGCGTGTGGAAAAAGCAAGGCGCAAAATAACTGCCCATGAACTGAGAAAAGTCAAGCGTGCAGCTGCCAAGATGCCACTTGCAAAGAAAGGTGGCTATATTGGTCGCTGATTTGTTTTTGTTTTGTTTTTGAATGTCAGAAATGTATATTTGTGAATGTGGAGATGTTATATTGGTTTCACTGGTAAAAATAAATAATTGAAATGGGTATATATTTGTTTTTTGTTAAGTTGCCTAATAATTATGCACAGTAATAGTCACCTGCACACACAGATATCCCCCTAAAATAGCTAAAACTAAAAACAAACTAAAAACTACTTCCAAAAACATTCAGCTTTGATATTAATGAGTTTTTTGGGTTCATTGAGAACATGGTTGTTGTTCAATAATAACATTGTTCCTCAAAAATACAACTTGCCTAATAATTCTGCACTCCCTGTAGTAGAAGTGTGCTTCAGAAAACAGAAAAAAATTCAAATGAACCAATCACATCTTCATAGATAAATCAGCTGATATATAACAGGTTGGTATTGGTTAATTGGTTAAGTCATGCCCAAGTAAATACTGGCCTAGATCATTAATGATGAAGACGGGGGGGAGGAGACATAATCCCCACCTGTCTTAAAATAATACATGCATGAAATACATAAGAAGAATATTACAAATATACAAAAATGATTACAAAGGAAAGCATTTAATTATTAATGATCTAGTCCAGTATTTACTTGTGCGTGACTTAAGCAAACCAAAATGATCAAAATTGATGATAATCCAACTTTGGACTACGAATACATACTGATAAATCTCAACCTGATGAATTAGCTGTGAGCAACCATGTTTTGGCTTACTGTGCAATTTTACAAACCCCTACTCTTTCAAGGTACTACTCTCTAGAAGTATCTCTGGACAAGCTAGCATATTGCAGACACGCTTGTTAGAAGGAGTGGTTCACTAGCTACCCCAGCTCTTCATGTGCAACATATTTTAGAATAATGTTGGGGTGAATTTGATCAAAGCATGGTAATTTTAAGCCAGTACTGCTACCTGATGTATCCCTCCACACTGCTTTGTCCTCTGAGCTGGTCCTCCATCAGGTAGGTGTTGTGGGACGATGAGATGAAATAATGACAGAGTGGCTGAGTCATGTCCTGAAAGATCCCCCTCTGCTGTGGGTTAAAAATGGAGCCTTCAGCTGAGCCGAGGTACATCAAAAAGCCATCAAATGTCATGGCATTCATGCGCTTGGCTGGAATGACAGTAAGATGGTGTCAATGGTGTAATGTGCTAACTGTACCATAAAATCTCATGAGGGAATAGACTGATCCTAATGTCATAAAAATTATATTCAAACAAAACATCAAGATGCAGTGTATTCTTTACAATGTGTGCACCTTTGTCCGAGGGTTCATAGCACTCAATGAGCTGCTTAGCATGCAGTTGGATATCATCCCCCTCAAGCTGTTCCTCTCTAAGGAAGTCCTCCAGGTTGCTTTGGGATAGCTTCTGACCATCAACAGAGTATTCCTGAAATACCTTCAGTACATCCTCTCGCTGAGTCAACATCTTGTAGAAGAGCACAAACTCATCATTCTCCAGGGTACCTGATTGGGACTTATCAGCCATCTGAGACAAGAGGCAAAAAATGTGTACTGTAGCCAGGTGGACAGATGCATCAAAGTGTAAGATCTTGTTGAGAAATAAATATATATTCTTAATGCTTATTTTCTGATTAGATTGTTTTATGAGAGGCCCAAACTTCAGTGTAAAACTAGGTCGCAGGCTGACAGGAAACTGCATGCTTTTGCAAAAATAGGAGCTGCAGGCCGAAAGTGAAACTAAGTAGAGTGTTTGATCGAAACTTAAAGTGTGTGTGACGTCTAGATGAAGTATATAAATAACCAAGCTTCCTGTTTTTGCCTGAGACTTGAGCTGGCGTTGCTGTGTGTGCCTAGTCTCCATATTCTGGAATATGTCAAATTAAAGATCTTTTGAGTTAGACCACTTTGAGCCGTGTCTTTCTTGTTCGTTGAAGAATACAAAGAACTGGATTTAATAATCTCCTAATCCTAGTACCAAGAAAATTACAACAGAACCCAAACAACCTTAATACTGAATATTTAAATCACAGGAATGTGTATACTTTGTTAGTATACACATTTAGTACAGGTCTCTCACTGTAAAAAGGTGGTGAGCATGATGTTCATTCATGTCCACATTCATCATCTTCAGCAGGTCTTGCACTTCCTTAAAGTTCATCCTGCCATCATTGTTCTTGTCTGCCTTTTTGAACCATTCACCAATCCATCTGAGTACAACAATCAAGGAACTTTCTAATAAAACTTTTTTTTTTGCTACAGTAATGGTACAATGGTCACTGTAAAGATAGACAGACAGATACCTTATTGATCTCACAAGGGAAATTGTTACCTAACAGCATCATGACAAAGAATAAAAATAGTAAAGTCACAATAAACACCACAATTAAAAGAGTCACAGGGGCCTGGTAAGGGCCTATACTATGACAAAGTGCAGTATGTATATCTATCTATCTATCTATCTATCTATCTATCTATCTATCTATCTATCTATCTATCTATCTATCTATCTATCTATCTATCTATCTATCTATCTATCTATCTATCCATCCATCCATCCATCCATCCATCCATCCATCCATCCATCTATCCATCTATCTATCTATCTATCTATCCATCCATCCCAAGGTCCCAAGGTCAAAATGGGAGATGCCTCCAAGGGTGGTGGAGAATGACCGAGCTAAGATCCTGTGGGACTTCCAGATACAGACGGACAAAATGGTGGTGGCTAACCAACCGGACATAGTGGTGGTAGACAAACAGAAGAAGACGGCCGTAGTGATCGATGTAGCGGTTCCGAATGACAGCAATATCAGGAAGAAGGAACACGAGAAGCTGGAGAAATACCAAGGGCTCAGAGAAGAGCTCGAGAGGATGTGGAGGGTGAAGGTAACGGTGGTCCCCGTGGTAATCGGAGCACTCGGTGCGGTGACTCCCAAGCTAGGCGAGTGGCTCCAGCAGATCCCGGGAACAACATCGGAGATCTCTGTCCAGAAGAGCACAGTCCTGGGAACAGCTAAGATACTGCACAGGACCCTCAAGCTCCCAGGCCTCTGGTAGAGGACCCGAGCTTGAAGGATAAACCGCCCGCAGGGGCGTGCTGGGTGTTTTTTTTTTTTTTATATATATATGTACAGTAAGGCAAGGCAAGGCAAGGCAAGTTTATTTGTATAGCACAATTCAACAACAAGGTGATTCAAAGTGCTTTACAGAGACATTAGAAACAAGAACAAATAAAAAGCATGACATACCTCTATTGCTTAAGCATTAAGCATATTGCTACTATCTCTACTTTCAAGATTAGGCTTAAAACTTTCCTTTTTGCTAAAGCATATAGTTAGAGCTGGACCAGGTGACCCTGAATCCTCCCTTAGTTATGCTGCAATAGACGTAGGCTGCCGGGGGATTCCCATGATGCATTGAGTTTTTCCTTTCCAGTCACCTTTCTCACTCACTATGTGTTAACAGACCTCTCTGCATTGAATCATATCTGTTATTAACCTCTGTCTCTCTTCCACAGCATGTCTTTTATCCTGTCTTCCTTCTCTCACCCCAACCAATCACAGCAGATGGCCGCCCCTCCCTGAGCCTGGTTCTGCCGGAGGTTTCTTCCTGTTAAAAGGGAGTTTTTCCTTCCCACTTTTGCCAAAGTGCTTGCTCATAGGGGGTCATATGATTGTTGGGTTTTTCTCTGTATCTATGAAGCGCCTTGAGGCGACTTATGTTGTGATTTGGCGCTATATAAATAAAATTGAATTGAATTGAATTGAATTAAGCCACTGCACTGAGCAGCGGTCACAAGGTGGTTGGTGTCTGTCGTGGTGGTAACCCCCGAACCAAATGGTGGACACCAGAGGTGAAGGGAGCCACCAGGCTGAAGAAGGCTTGGCTAGCCTGTGGTACTGTGGAGACAGCTGATAGATACTGACAGGCCAAGCGGAACGTGGCTCAGGCAGTGGTTGAAGCAAAAACTTGGGTGTGGGAGGAGCTTGGAGAAGCCATGGAAAAGAATTTTGGACTGCCTTGAAGAGATTCTGCCAAACTGTCAGGCGACTCAGAAAAGGAAAGTGGTGCTCTACCTGCACTGTGTATAGTGCGGGTCGAGCACTGCTGACTTTGACTGAGAAAATTGTAGGAAGGAATACTTTGAGGACCTCCTTAATCCCACTGGCACATCTTCCGTGGAGGTGGCATCTGGGAACGAGGGGGGCAACTCGCTTATCTCCAGGGGTGAAGTCACTAAGGTAGCTAAACAACTCCTTGGTGGCACGGCCCATTGGGTGGATGAGTTCCTAAATGATCTGGACGTTGTATGGCTGTCTTGGTTGACATGCCTCTTTAGTGTTGTGTGGAGCTCAGGGGCGGTACATCTGGATCGGCAGACTGGTGTGGTGGAAAGGAAAGTCCTTGGATACAGGAGGAACAATGTGTTTTTTGTCCTGGTCGTGGGACACTGGATCAGCTCTTTATCCTCTTGAGGATACTTGAGGGTGCATAGGAGTTTGCCCAACCAGTTTAAATGTTGTTTGTGGATTTGGGGAAGGCATTCAACCATGTCCCTCGGAGTGTCCTGTGGGAGGTGCTTCAGGAGTATGCGTTGCCATTCAATCCTTACACAACTGTTGCAAGAGCTTGGTCCACATAGCCGGCAATAAGTCAGACTTATTTCAGGTGGTTGATGGACTCCGCCAGGGCTGCCCTTTGTCACCTATTCTGTTTGTAATTTTTAGGCCATGGTCCTCAGCTGGAAAAGGGTCCCCACTCCGGGACAGTATCTTGGGGTCTTGTTCACGAGTGACAGGAGCAGGAGATGGATTGGTGGTGCGGCTGCAGTGATGCAGATCCTGTACTGGTCCATTGTGGTAAAGAGAGCACTGAGTGTAAAGTAGAGCTGTTGCTCCTCTACATTGAAAAGGTGGTTTGGGCATTTGAAAATGATGCCTCCTGGGTGAGGTGTTCTGGGCATGTCCAACCCGGGGCAAACCCAGGACATGCTGGAGGGATTATATCTCTTTGAGGAGGTGGCCGGGGAGAGGGAGGTCTGGGCTTCTCTTTTTAGGCTGCTGCCCCCCTGACCTGGGCCCAGATAAGCAGAAGAAGATGGATGGATGGTGATAAAAATTAAAGAAAGGTAGAAATGAAGTTAGTTAAAAACAGTAAAAGTAAGACTGATAATTTGTAAGAGAGATGTGCAAATTGCATGAAGGTATAAATACAAAAATAAGTTTGGGATCTTATGTGTGACAATGTAGTAGTACAGGTAAAGCAAAGCCGGGAGCATTGAAGGTGGATTCAAGTACGTCCATGGTGTAAATATGAAGAGAAATGGAGTAGTACTCTTGAGTATATGAATAATACTATGGCAATGACAAGACTGTCAGAAAGAATCACAAGTTTGAAACAGGCCACCTGTTCCAGCTTCCCAAAAGGCACCTGAAGGACTCCTTGTGGGACACCACATGCCAGAGAGGCTGAGGAAGATACAGAGTCACCAAAGTGGACTGAGAAAGTTCTCTCCTGAACCACTCAAAAGCTGTACCTTTGATGCCCACATGGTATTCTAAATGGGACATGAGATGGTCTACTGCAGGAGTCCCCAACTCCAGGCCTCGAGGGCCGGTGTCCTGCAGGTTTTAGATCTCACCCTGGGTCTGCACACCTGAATCAAATGATTAGTTCATTACCAGGCCTCTGGAGAACTGCAAGACATGTTGAGGAGGTAATGTAGCCATTTGAATCAGCTGTGTTGGATCATGGACACATCTAAAAACTGCAGGACACTGGCCCTCGAGGCCTGGAGTTGGGGACCCCTGGTCTACTATATCAAAAGCAGCAGTCAGAGCAGGTCAAGGAGAAACTACTGCTGACCAATAAGGACATTAAAGGCTCACCTCAGTTTTGCCAGAAAACATCTTGATGATCCACAAGACTTTTGGGAATATATTCTCTGGACTGATGAGACAAAAGCAGAACTTTTTGGAAGGTGTTTGTCCCCATTATATCTGGGGTAAAAGTAACACAGTTGTAACACACCTTTTAAGAAAATGAACATGGGGGTGGGGGGTCATAGTTTGGTCCCGCCTTCACTGTTGTGATTGGTGTGGGGGTAGGGACAGGCTTAGGGCGTCGGGGGGTTCCCCGGAGGCATCTTCCTTGGGGGGCTCAACCCGGGGTAGCGGTTATGTCCGGTTGGGGGCTCTTTTGGCTCTCGAGTGACTGTTTCCTCGTGGCTGCATGTAGCGGGGCTAGGGGAGAGTCTGTGCTGACGGACGTGGGTTACTGACCTGGTAGCCTGGCTGCCCCTGGGTGGGTCCGGGAGGGGCGTGAGGTTCTGGGGGCGCTCCGTCTCTGGGCTGGGGCCCTGGCCGGGCCTCGGGGCCTTGGGTCCTGGTTTGTGTGTTGCCGGGGTTGTGGGCGGGTGGGTGCATGGGGGCCCATCCCTGGCGCAGGGTGCTGCCGGTGCGTCGAGCCACCTGGGGGGCTCTTCAACTGGTGGGGGAGATTGTCACACCTTGCAGGAGCTTTCCTCTCCTCAGGAACTCTCTGCAGGAGGGGGAGATACAGGAGAGGTGGAGGAAGATCTCAGCCTGGGTGTTTATTGTCTCATGTAGTCTGGAAGATGAGTGGATGGTGGGGTGGGTGCAGTTTTCTCTGTGGTGGGGTTGGGTGGACTGTCCCGGGCTCTGTGGGGCCGGGGGGCGCTGCTGCGCTGGGCCCCGGTCTGGATGGGCCTGGGCCCCCTTTCCCTGGCGGGTCGCGGAGTATGGGAGTGCCTACTGGGGTCAGCGGGAGAGCTGGCCCCAGGGAGGGGTCACCTGCCCCTCCCTTCCTTCCCTCCCCATCTCCAGCTGCCTCCCTCTTCCTGCTCCACCACAACCACCCACACATGCAGGGCCTTGGAGTAGGGGTATGTCACCAGGGTGCAGAGGAGGCTACTCCCCCCTCTGTCCCCTTCTGGCTGCCTCTGCCTCAATTTTATCCCACAACTTAGACATTCACATTACTCACACTCTCATTACTCATACATATAGGATCTTGGGGGTGGGCACGATACACGGAGTCCAAATTACCATCAGGGTGTACACCCCACCCCTGGCGTCGTTGCCCACCTCTCAATTTTAAATACACGTAGACATTGAGGGCTAGCAGGAGGGACCATGCGCTTACCTGCTGCTCTCTGGCAGGTAGCTCCATGCCCTCCTGGGTTTTAAATGCACCTTAGAACACACATGCATCAACACTACAATGAGCGGGTGGAGGGAGGTTTGGAGTCTTCTCTCACCCCCGTTCTCTGCGGCCTGCTGGAGCGGGGGGGCTAGGAGGAGTTGGCCGTCCGACTGCGGTCTGGAGTGTGGGGCCTCCCTGCTGCTGCGGAGTCGGGGCGGTCTGCCTCTCCCCACCGCAGGGAAAAGGGTAACACCACCTGGGTCTGGGTGCAGTTCCCCCCTCCAGGGGCAAGGGTACCTAGACCCGGTTCGTAGAGTACGCTTGGGGAGTATGATCGTGTGTACAGCGTCTCTTTATGTCTGTCTCCACGTTGGTTGAGTGTGGAATAAGTGCATATGAGAGCATGAGGGTGGGAATGGATGTTTGTATATGTGTGTGCCTGTATGTCTGTGTCTATATGTCAGGTTGGGTATCAGACGCCACCTCTCTGGGGACATCTCAGGCCCTCCAAGGTTTGGAGGCCTATCTCCACCCACCACCACTTCCCCTGCCAGTGGCGGACTCCCTCAGGTGTCGGTGCGTTGGTGGTTCTTTGTGTCTGGGGGTGGGCGTCCGGGTACACACCGGCTCACTCCTTGGCGGCCACTTATCGGGGCCTGGAGCCTGGGGCTCGCTCGGGCCACTTCGGAGGTGGGGTGCCCCCGGCCTCTCGGCCTGGGGCTCGGTCACTCAGGCACAGCTGGCTGCCGGCGGAGCTCACGGGCGCGTCACTGCAACTCCCCCTGGCTTCTGCTCTGCGGCTGCTGAGTGAGCCCTCATCTGGGACTCTCCTCAGCTCTTACTGGGACAGTGGCGCGTCTGCCCCTCTGTTGGTCTTCCTTGGTCTCTTGTGTTCTGGGGGCCTCTGGATGTCTGGAGTTTTGATCTCCTCCATACCTGCTTCATACCCTGGAGGACGGGGCTATGGCTCCCCCACACTCCCTAGCAGATCGTTACATGGAGAAACCTTTGGAATGCAAGCATGCTGATCCACACAGGTATGCACACAGGTGTACACACGGGTATTCACAAACGCGGACTACAGCTTTCCTGGCTGCTGCCTCAAAGCACATTGTGCGCTGTCTATCTTGCGTGCTGCACAATATCGTTTATTATTTAGTATCTACTGATATTTACTGCTAGCTAGTTTATTGTGATGGTGCCGTTTTTTTTATTATGTTGCTCTTTGTTGTTTGCTTTCTCTTCTGTTTTTTTTTCTCCATACAGGTGACCCAGGTGTTTTGTTTTTTTTTGTTTATTTTTTTTTCTTTCTTCCCCCCCTTCTCACCGTCTCTTCTCCCCTTTGGTTTTCTTTCTTTCTCTCCCTCTCTTTCTTTCATTCTTTCTCCCTGTCCTATCCCCCAGTCATGTCTGTCCCGTTTATAGCAACTGAAAATAAAATAAATTCATAATTATAATAAAGGTCAATCAAATGGACCAATATGGCAAGGCCATGATGATCCACTTGGTAAAATAAATCCGCTTGGCATCTTTCTTGGCCTTAAGACAACAATTCTGATGCTAAAGATCCAAACGGGACACAAAAAAAAAAGAAAAAAAAAAGAAAAGAAAATGAACATCATATTAACAGTAAAAAAAATGGTGATGGTGGTCTGGGGCTGTTTTGCTGCCTCAGGACGTGGAAAACTTTCTGTGGTAAATGAAACCATGAATTCTGCTGTCAAATAAAACATCCTAAAAGAGAATGTCCGGTCATCTGTTCATGACCTCAAGCTGAAGTGCACTTGGGTTCTACAGCAGAGTAATGATCCAGCAAGTCCACCTCTGAATGGCTTAAGAAAAACAAAATGAAGACTTTGGAGTGGCCTAGTCAAAGTCCTGAGCTGAATCTGATTGAGATGCTGTGGCATGAACTTAGAAAGGCGGTTTGTGCTCGAAAACCCTCCAAAGTGGTTGAATTACAACAATTCTACAGAGATGAGTGTGCCAAAATTCCTGCATCACGCTATAAAAGACTCATTGCCAGTTACTGCAAACACTTGATTGCAGTTGTTGCTGCTAAGGGTGGCCCCACCAGTTATTAGGTTTAGGGGCAATCACTTCACACCAGGCCATGCAGGTTTGGAGTTTTTCCCCTTTAGGGTTTCCCCCTTAATAATAAACACCTTCATTTAGAAACTGCATTTTGTTTACTTGTGTAAACCCGACTGCTCATCACTTCCATGTTACCTGCACTGGCTGCTGGCTGAGGTCAGCATACATGTAGCTGTAAGATCACACTGGGTTTTTCGCCAGTTTTGTGTTCGCCTGCTATCTGTTCAGACGTTTGCAAAGAGCTGACATTTTGATAGCAGTATACTGCAGTTTCTTTCCTTGACATACTTTATTACTGTGTTTTCATGCAATAAAAATAAACCCCAAATCTCCACTCCCGAAACGTTGTAGACCCGGCACTATAGTTCTCCTCTCTGCACACAAAAGAGTAGCACATGTCTGCAGGAAGAAGAAGAAGATATGTTTGTTTTTTTTCTCTTTCTATCTGACATGCAAATGTGATTATAAGATTACTGAGTTTAGTACAGTAACTCATTACATTACTGTATTACTGAAAAATGTAATGTGATGTAATGTACACCCAACACAAATTCTTTATATATAGTTAGGTTGACCGCATATGTATGTAAACTGAGTGAAGGATACTGATCGAGTTTCTCCCTCTCACCCATGTTTTCCACATTCTCAATCAGTTTCCTCATGCCCCATATCCAGGACTGTGCTTCCTCAGCTGACTCGGCCACCAGGTCCAAATTGCCCCTGCGACCGCGAAAGACCAATGTGAAGCATCTGTCAGGTGGGAACTCATCTGCAATACTGAGGAGGACCTCACTCTGGTGCCCCTCTCGAACTGCTTCCACATCATTCACAGAAACTAGGAACAAAGAAAGTGGAATTTAGGAGGTTTTAGACACAAAAATAAAGCAAAAAAAAAGAAAAATTGTGCCAGATTGTGAGCATGCTTAATGCCAAGAGCTTGTGACCCGCACACACATATACTTGTAAGCAAAACGCCCACTGTTGGATCAGGTCTATTAGGTCATTTTTCCACGGGTTCTTTAATTATAACTGTTCTCTTACATGTGGAGCGGACATTGCCAGTCTTCTTAGACTGGTACCAGATGGTCATGAAGTCATCCTCCAGCTTGAAATATCGCTGCTTCTTCCAGTTACGAGACTTAATTTTCCTCATCATCGCCCCCACCAGCATGGCCTGGAGGTTATCATCCCCCTGACTACCTGTGTAAAAGAGACAGTCATCACAAATAAAAAAATAAAGCATGGTTCGAAGAAATTTAAATGCAAACATGCCATGTTTAATTTTAATTTCAAGTTTCTGACAGGCTAATGTGAAGTTCCATCACACATCCAAAGCGTTATGACACTGTCTAGACATCTACTACTGAATAGATATGCTAAACAAAAAAGATTATTGTGCATCTTAAATGTGAATTTTAAAAAAAGAACATTTCATTTAAGTCAGGTTTAGCAAAATAAGATTTAGTTTGTTTCATCTGTGAATCAAATATTAAGCAGATATTCTACTCACATTTGTATCATTTGTGTTCTTTGATTATCTTTCTAAAATCAGAGTGACAAGAATGATGCTATAATGAACTGTTTAAAATGAATCAGATGTTCCAGTGTACACACACAGGAAAAAGGTCAGGGGGGAAAAGGAACATGTACTTATTAATCAAACAAAGTTACCCCAGCAGGCATAAACAAGACGTGAGCTGACTTACGGAGGCCATTTCCTGTGGAAGCCATTTGTTGTGTGGTCACTCTGCCATCTAAAGGGCATAACATAGCAGTCAGTGCAAGGAAAGGAGAAAAGCTCTGACTGTAAAAAATGCCTTGTTTCAAGTAACTCTTAGACGTCCTTTCTAGACGTCACATGTGCCGAGATGACCTCTGGCATCAACTTTATTGACATCCAATCACCTGATGTCCAGCCACACCCTGTTACCCTCTTTCTCTCTCATTTTTCAGCTACCAGGTCAGAGATTACTTCATTTAAATCATCTTATTACTCTGGTTACATTTCTCATGGACATAATGTGCAGACTCTCAGCGTTCATCCACATTCGAATTGGATCAGCGGTTTGGGCCTCTTTTTAAAGGGACGACAATTAACTGGACAGTTGACTCAAAGGCCATTTTATGGGCAGGTGTGGTCAGCTCCTTTGTTATGTCATTGTCAATTAAGCAGATAAAAGTCCTGGAGTTGATTTGAGGTGTGGTGCTTGCATTTGTAAAATGTTGCTGTAAACTGACAACATGCAGTCAAAGGAGCTCCCCGTGCAGGTAAAACAAGCCATCCTCGAGCTGTGAAAACAGAAAAACATCTAAGAATTTGCTATGATATTAGGAGTGGTAACCAGCAGTTTGTTAAAGCAAAGAAGTGGGATATTCTTGAATGGTCAAGTCACTCGCCTGATATTAACCCAATGAACAGACAGAAAGGCCCTCAAACAAGCAGCTCTCATTAGCTCAGTCACAGATAGATTCAAATGATTTTTTTTCAGCGTAATCATATATTTATATACTTGACATGACATGAATATACCGTTTCTCTTTATGATTGTATGATCTCTCAATACTTCCTTTTAACGCAACCCCATATGAATATCATGATTCCAATATGATTACGTTTTAACTCAGTTACATAGGAATACTTGTTCTCTTCATGGGTCTGTGGTTCAAACACAATATACTCTATATGGTTCCTTATATTAAATCATACATGGTAAAGTCAGACATTCCCTAAATGTTTGCTTAGTCATTCTGACCATACACTAAAAGCTTGTCCGCCTCAGACAAGATGTGGGCGTTGTGCCATTGCTACGTTCTCAGTTAACACAAACAATAGCAGCACAGAAGCACACACTGTCATGGTCCTGAGTCTGTGTGTTGTGTTTTGTGTTTCTTTGTGCTTTTGTTATTCTGATTAGGTATCCCAGTATTATTCGCCGTTTTGTTAGGTTTCTGTTCTGTGCCTGTCCTGCTCCCTCCTTCCATGTCCCCCCCTGTCTGTCCATGATGTCATTAAGCCTGCTTATGAGTCTGCGTCTGTGTCTCTGTCTGTCATAACACGTAAGTAACGCGTAAGTAACGCGTTACAGTAACTAGGTTATTATTGTGGTAACGAGCACGGTAACTAGTTATTATGCCAAAACCGGGAACGCGTTACTCGTTACTGGGATTTTGATAGGCTCGTTATTCGTTACTTCGTGTGGTGGCTATCGCGGAGCTTCCACAGATTCAGCAACATTAGCAAGTGGTGGAGGCCAGCAGGTGGATGAGAGAAAGGGAGGAAGGAGGAGGAGAGACCCGAGGCGGCTGCCGGTCCGAGTATCAGGTGAACTGAACTTCAGGTAAGAAGTTATGACCTGCAGTCTATCTGGGTCAGATATGAACCAAGTTTAGGTGGAGTTTATTTTCGTTATGCTGGGTACTAGCTAGTATGACGGAGTTTCTATACAGCTGGGTGGTGCTATGATGTTACTGATAGTTAACTTTATTTTATTCATAAGGTTAGGTAGTAGAGTTGCCAACTGTCCTGTAAAACGACGGAATCATCTCGTATTCAGAGAAAATATTATTCGTTTCGTGTTGAGGTGAAAAGAAACACAGTTTGTCCCGTAATTCAGCTACAATGAAAAAGGCACAAAGCTGGAGTTATTCTGTGTCTTTGCTGCACAGCTGCCTCTTCTTCTCTCATTCTCTCCCCTCCCTCTCCCGTTTCTACTTCAATCATGAAACTGATCAATGATCAGCTGATCGTCTCTCTTGTTTGTTTATCGCTAACTTTGCGCCAGAAAGAGGAAACCAGCAGATGTCGCGCTAAACAACAGCAGCAGGTTTAAGCTTGATCAGCTGTTGTTAGAATTTATTTAATATTAATTTCTAGTATCAGCTGATGTTTGCTGGAGCCACAGCTGTAAAGCTGCTGGTCATGATATGGTTTGGATATGTGATGAGAGGGAAACATGAAGATGAAACCAGGAGATGTCCTTACTGAATCATCAGAGCTGTGATGGAGAAACAGGTTTACCTTTTAGGTGACATGAATGAGTTGAAGTTATGAACTGTTTCTGAGAGACAAATAACACCAGGATTCTTTTCTAAGCAGCTGACAGCTGGTAACTGTGCAGGGGCGGGTCTAGCAAAGTGTTGCCAGGGGGCCAGGTAGGGCATTAACAGGGAGAGGGGGGCACAAAGAAATACTTTTCTTTCTTATTCTCATTTAAAATGTCTCACTTTAATAAATAATTATCTGAATCTTACAACAAACGATTGATAGATTGATACATATATACCATCAGAACAGTGTCCATCACTGTCACAACAGCGTTTGTTTGCATTCAGAATCAGAATCAGAATCAGAATACTTTATTCATCCCGAGGGAAATTAGGGGTTACAGCAGGCAGCACGCTAATGGCGCATGCGCACTCACAAAGGAACCTTCTGACCAACTTTACACAAACATCACATTGGGCAGACATGTCAGAAGGTAGGCTGATAGGAAAAAAACAACGAAAATACACTACATGAGGTAAGAGGAGGAGAAAAAAAACTCCACTCAGACTGAGCTCCTAGTGGGAGAACAGTTTGATAAAAGAAAAAACACCTCAGCACAAAAGCACATGACTATCAATACACCATAGAAACACGAGACAAGCAACAGGGGCGAGTAAAGGGTAAGAGAGAGCCGGCGTAGACAGCGCATCCGGTCCTGCAGCATCTGTGCTGGTCCAGTTGACTGCTATCATCCCCGGTAGGGCACAAGCATCGAAGGCGTTGGAAAGGGAGGGGGATGAGTGAGTGCTTATCAGTGTAAGTGTGTGTGTGTGCGTGTCCATAGTTTAGCTGAGACAGTGTCCTTCGGCCTATCAGGCTAAGTAAACAGTCCTCCAGCCAATCCAGGTGTCCTTCATGGGGCGGGAAGAATAGTCATCACACAGTCGTTATCAGGGAGTTGTTTTGGTGGGCTCCAGCCTTGGGCCTGCAGCTGGAGCCGTGGTGTCCAAATGTTGAATATTGTTGATTTCTCCTTTGTGAGCAGCTCGAATTCTAGCACTCCGAGGCTGGTCTCTCGATCTCCCGTTGAAGAGCCGCGAGCCTCCCCATGATGGTATCAAACTTCTGTTCCGTGGTGTTGTCAGTCTTTTGATTCTGAGACCTCACAACTGCAGTGATCCGTTCCGCGATGTTTTCCAACTGTCGCTCAAGGGTCTCATTTTGAGCAGGCCTCTCTCTGATGTTTCCCCTCATACGCTCAATGGTGTTGTTTTGAGCCTTCACAGCAGCTGTAAGCGTCTCCAAGGTGTTGACCATATTACGTTCACACACACACACACACACACACACACACACACACACACACACACACACACACACACACACACACACACACACACACAGACAAAAGACCAGAACTCTGGTATCAGAAACATTTCATTGTGGTGATTCTAACTTTATTGATTACATTTTGATTAGATCTATTTAGTGTGTGAATGTGTGGATGACTGAATGTGTAAAGCGCTATACAAATACAGGCCATTTACCACTTATTCTATCATATTCTGATTAGATTTAAGAATAATTAACTATTAGCAAAACCACACACTGTACAGATAAACTCTGGTATGTCACTCTATATAACTTTAATCATAAAAGGCTGTATGTAAAGTCCTTTTGCCCTCCCTCAGATGTATTGAGAGATAAGCCGGAAGAACCTGTCTAATCTCTTTCACCTGAATAGCTGTCTCACTAGTACCTGTGAGCATTGCTACAGTGTTCAGCGTTCCATGCTTCAACAGAATTACTTACAAAATAAATGCATAGAACAGGCCTGGACAAAAATGATGGTACCCACAACTTAATATTTTGTTGCACAACCTTTTGAGACAATCGCTGCAATCAAATGATTCCTGTAACTGTCAATGAGACTTCTGCACCTCAGCAGGTATTTTGGCCCACTCTTCATGAGCAAACTGCTCCAGTTTTTTCCAGTTTGAAGGGCGCCTTTTCCAGACGGCATGTTTCAGCTCCTTCCAAAGATGCTCAATAGGATTGAGGTCAGGGCTCATAGAAGGCCACTTTAGAATAGTCCAATGTTTTCCTCTTAGCCATTCTTGGGGGTTTTAGCTCTCTGCTTTGGGTCATTGTCCTGTTGCAAGACCCCTGACTGCGACTGGGACCAAGCTTTCTGACACTGGCCAGCACATTTCTCTCTAGAATCCCTTGATAGTCTTGAGATTTCATTGTACCCTGCACAGATTCAAGACACTGTGCCAGATCAAGCAAAGTCTGTGAACATAGACCCGATGTGCCTTGGCAAAAGGTTCCATTTTTGTCTCATCCTTCCATAGGACTTTCTCTCAGAAGCTTTGTGGCTTGTCAACATGTAGGTTGGCACATTCCAGTCTGGCTTTTTTATTGTTTGTTTTCAGTAATGGTGTCCTCCTTGGTCGTCTCCCATGTAGTCCACATTGGCTCAAACAATTCAATTTAATTCAATTTTATTTATATAGCGCCAAATCACAACATAAGTCGCCTCAAGGCGCTTCATAGATACAGAGAAAAACCCAACAATCATATGACCCCCTATAACTACCAGAAATCTCGAAGCACAGGCCGAGGGGGAGGTGTGGCAGCAATTTTTCACACCAGCCTATTAATTAATGAAAGACCAAGACAGACTTTTAATTCATTTGAAAGCCTGATGCTTAACATTGTCCACCCCAGCTGTGAAACTCAGAAACCAGTCTTACTTGTTATCATCTATCGTCCACCTGGGCCTTACACAGAGTTTCTGTCTGATTTCTCAGACTTTATATCTGATTTAGTTCTGAGCTCAGATAAAATAATTATTGTGGGTGATTTTAACATCCATGTAGATGCTAAAAATGACAGCCTCAACATGGCATTTAATCTGTTATTAGACTCAATTGGTTTCTCTCAAACTGTAAAAGAACCCACCCACCACTTTAATCACACTCTAGATCTTGTTTTAACATATGGCATAGAAACTGAACATTTAACAGTGTTTCCTGAAAACCCTCTCCTGTCTGATCATTTCCTGATAACATTTACATTTACAATAATTGATTACACAGCGGTGGAGAGTAGACTTTATCAAAGTAGATGTCTTTCTGAAAGCACTGTAACTAAGTTTAAGAATATAATCCACCCACTGTTATCATCTTCAATGCCCTGTACCAACACAGAGCAGAGCAGCTATCTGAACGCTACCCCAACAGAGGTCGATCATCTTGTTAATAATTTCACCTCCTCACTACGTACGACTCTGGATACTGTAGCTCCAGTGAAAACTAAGGTCTCTAATCAGAAGTACCTGACTCCGTGGTATAATTCTCAAACACGTAGCCTAAAGCAGATGACTCGTAATCTGGAGAGGAAATGGCGTGTCACAAATTTAGAGGATCATCATTTAGCCTGGAGAAATAGTTTGCTGCTTTATAAGAAAGCCCTCCGCAAAGCCAGAACATCTTACTATTCATCACTGATTGAAAAAAAGAAGAACAACCCCAGGTTTCTCTTCAGCTCTGTAGCCAGGCTGACAAAAAGTCAGAGCTCTTTTGAGCCAACCATCCCTTTAACGTTAACTAGTAATGACTTCATGAACTTCTTCACAAATAAAATCTTTATCATTAGAGAAAAAATTACCAATAATCATCCCACAGATGTAATATTATCTACAGCTACTCTTAGTACCATTGATGTTAAGTTAGACTCTTTTTCTCTAATTGATCTTTCTGAGTTAACTTCAATAATTACTTCCTCCAAACCATCAACGTGTCTTTTAGACCCCATTCCTACAAAACTGCTCAAAGAAGTCCTGCCATTAATTAATTCTTCGATCTTAAATATGATCAACCTATCTCTAATAATCGGCTATGTACCACAGGCCTTCAAGCTGGCTGTAGTTAAACCTTTACTCAAAAAGCATCTCTAGACACAGCAGTCTTAGCTAATTATAGGCCAATCTCCAACCTTCCTTTCATATCAAAAATCCTTGAAAGAGTAGTTGTCAAACAGCTAACAGATCATCTGCAGAGGTTTATTTGAAGAGTTTCAGTCAGGTTTCAGAGCTCATCACAGCACAGAAACAGCTTTAGTGAAGGTTACAAATGATCTTCTTATGGCCTCTGACAGTGGACTCATCTCTGTGCTTCTCCTGCTAGACCTCAGTGCAGCGTTCGATACTGTCGACCATAATATCCTATTAGAGCGATTAGAACATGCTGTAGGTATTACAGGTACTGTGCTGCAGTGGTTTGTATCATATCTATCTAATAGACTCCAGTTTGTGCATGTAAATGGAGAGTCCTCTTCACACACTGAGGTTAATTATGGAGTTCCACAGGGTTCAGTGCTAGGACCAATTCTGTTTACATTATACATGCTTCCCTTAGGCAGCATCATTAGAAGACATAGCATACATTTACACTGCTATGCTGATGACACCCAGCTCTATCTGTCCATGAAGCCAGATAACACACACCAATGAGTTAAACTGCAGGAATGTCTTAAAGACATAAAGACCTGGATGGCCGCTAACTTTCTGCTTCTTAATTCAGATCAAACTGAGGTTATTGTACTCGGCCCTGAAAAGCTTAGAAATATGGTATCTAAGCAGATTCTTACTCTGGATGGCATTACCTTGGCCTCCAGTAACACTGTGAGGAACCTTGGAGTCATTTTTGACCAGGACATGTCCTTCAATGCACATATTAAACAAATATGTAAGACTGCGTTCTTCCATTTGCGCAACATCTCTACAATTAGAAATACCCTGTCTCAGAGTGACGCTGAAAAACTAGTTCATGCATTTATTACTTCCAGGCTGGACGACTGTAATTCATTATTATCAGGATGTCCAAAAAAATCCCTGAAAAGCCTTCAGCTAATCCAAAATGCTGCAGCAAGAGTCCTGACAGGGACTAGAAAGAGAGCATATTTCTCCTGTTTTGGCTTCCTGTTAAATCCAGAATTGAATTCAAAATCCTGCTCCTCACATACAAGGTCTTAAATAATCAGGCCCCATCTTATCTTAATGACCTTGTAGTACCATATCACCCTATTAGAGCACTTCGCTCTCGCTCTGCAGGCCTACTTGTTGTTCCTAGAGTATTTAAAAGTAGAATGGGAGGCAGAGCCTTCAGTTTTAAGGCCCCTCTTCTGTGGAACCAGCTTCCAGTTCGGATTCAGGAGACAGACACTATCTCTACTTTCAAGATTAGGCTTCAAACTTTCCTTTTTGCTAAAGCATATAGTTAGGGCTGGACCAGGTGACCCTGAATCCTCCCTTAGTTATGCTGCAATAGACGTAGGCTGCCGGGGGATTCCCATGATGCACTGAGTTTTCCAGTCACCTTTCTCACTCACTATGTGTTAACAGACCTCTCTGCATTGAATCATATCTGTTATTAACCTCTGTCTCTCTTCCACAGCATGTCTTTATCCTGTCTTCCTTCTCTCACCCCAACCGGTCGCAGCAGATGGCCCCGCCCCTCCCTGAGCCTGGTTCTGCCGGAGGTTTCTTCCTGTTAAAAGGGAGTTTTTCCTTCCCACTTTTGCCAAAGTGCTTGCTCATAGGGGGTCATATGATTGTTGGGTTTTTCTCTGTATCTATGAAGCGCCTTGAGGCGACTTATGTTGTGATTTGGCGCTATATAAATAAAATTGAATTGAATTGAATTGAATTATGAGCAAGCACAAGTTAAATGTTAATTTTACTCTTAGCTTTAAGGCCTTAAGCATTTAAACTGAATGGAAAGTATTTGATGCTTTCATTCTGTATCTATCAATCAGCTCCACAATAATATGCCTGAAGATCAAGTTATGAGCTACACTACCAGTCAAAAGTTTGGACACACCTTCTCATTTAATAATAATAATGGATTGTATTTATACAGCGCTTTTCGAGACCCTCAAAGCTCTTTACAATGCCACTATTCATTCACTCTCACGTTCACACACTGGTGGAGGCAGCTACAGTTGTAGCCACAGCTGCCCTGGGGCAGACTGACAGAGGCGAGGCTGCCATATCGCACCATCGGCCACTCTGGCCAACACCAGTAGGCGGTAGGGTGAAGTGTGTTGCCCAAGGACACAACGATCGAGACTGTCCTAGCCGGGGCTCGAACCGGCAACCTTCTGATTACAAGGTGAACTCCCAACTCTTGAGCCACGTTCGCTTTAATGGTTTTTCTTTATTTTTAATAGTTTACTTTGTAGATACAAAGTGAAGCCATCAAATATATGAAACAAGATATATGGAATTATATAGCAAAAAAAATTGATGAATAACTCTAAATATATTTTATATTTTACATTCCTGACAGTAGCCGCCCTCTGCTGTGTTGACAGCGCTGCAAACCCTCGGCCTTCTCTCAGTGAGCTTCATGATGTCATCACCTGATATGGTTTCACCTCACAGGTGAGCCTGTCAGGGCTCATTGGTTGAGGACTCAAAGCTTGTGAAAGATGCTAGGATTTGGCGTTGCAAACAAAAATGGTTGGCGGACCCTGGTTTTGTCTCACTTTTGGATGAACAAATTAGCCTCTATTTTGAAATGAATAAAATAGAAACTTCTGCAAGCATAAGATGGGAGGCTTTTAAGGCTTTTATTAGGGGCCAAATAATTAGCATCACTAGCTCTAAAGCAAGATTGACTTTCCAAAAGGCAAAACGGATAGAGACAAAAATAAAGGAATTAGAAAATGAATACTATCAAACAAGGTCCCCTGAAATACACCAAAATTTATTGCTGCTTCGGGCCCAATGCAATGCTGAGAACACTAATTTACTATTCAGAAGAGAATGTGCCACTGTGGATATGGGGAAATGATAATTTCCCCCCAGGACGGGGTGAAAGGGGGATTTAAAATATGGGCTGAGAGGGGGTTACAAAAAATAGGAGATCTTTACAATAATAAATAAACATTTACTGTCCTTTGATGAAATGGTTGTAAAGCATGACATAGTCCGCAGCCAGTTCTTTAGATATTTACAGCTGAGAGATTTTATTAGAGCACAGCAAAACCAGCCCTTGTCCATTCCTGGCCTATCAACACTTGAAGAAATGATGGTGAAAGATTGCCGGGGAAGGGGCTTGATTTCCAAAACCTATAATGAACTGGTGGCTGCCTCTACAGAAACGTCCGTAAAGAAGCTTGAATCCTGGAAAGAAGACTTACAGGAGAACATCTCCCTTGAAGAGAGGGAGAGGGCTTGCGCCAGGGCACAATCACAAACAGTGAACACGCGTTTAAATCTCTTGGTTAATGCGTACGTACATGACTCCAGTCAAACTTAATGCTTTCTACACTACCATCCCGGATGTTTGTATAAAATGCAACGAGGAAAAGGGCACACTTCTCCATTGTTTGTGGCAGTGTCCTGAAATTAGGAAATTCTGGGAAGAAGTGAAACAATGGACTGAAGAAATATTAGAAATAAAAATGCATTTAGAACCAAAACTTTTTCTGCTGGGCACCTGTCCAGCTAACTGTAATATAACAAGGAAACATCGCTTATTTTTAGACATAGGGCTGCTGATGGCTAAGTGAGTGATTGCCATTACTTGGAAAGAGGTGGATAGACCAAGAAGAAGTAAATGGATTTCAGAGTTAACGTCTACTCTGCCCTTAGAAAAGATCACCTACGCAATCAGGGGTAAGCAACGATGCTTTGATAGCATCTGGGGCCCCTTCAAAAACTTCCTTGCTAATAAAAACTTGCCCCACTTGGTGGAAATTTTTGGGGAGGATTCATAGGTGGCCCTCTGCAGTCCATTTGGGAATATGTTTATTGCTTGACATTAAAAAACTACTTTCTAATTTACATTGAACATATACCTGTGAGGGTGCATAATTTTTTTTCTTTTTTTTCCTCCTTGTTTGTTTTGCTTTTGTGTTGTGTTGTGTTGTTTTTTGTTGTTTTGTCGTTGCTGGTTTTTTTTTCTCATCCTCTCCTATATGGTGTTATGTGTATAAAGGCAGTATGTGTAGCTTGTAGTCTCTGTAAGTGTAGCTACTTGAAGTGCACCTGCTGATGGTTCCAACACCATCATTAAGTTTGCAGATGACACCATGGTGATTGGCCTCATCAGTGACAACGATGAGGCCGCCTACAGGGAGGAGGTGGATCGTCTGGCTGAGTGGTGCGACACAAACAACCTGCTGCTTAACACCGAGAAGACCAAGGAGCTCATCGTGGACTACAGGAGGAATGCTGACCCACATCCACCCATCCACATTAAGGGGACGGCTGTGGAGCGTGTGAGCAGCTTCAAGTTCCTGGGAGTCCACATCTCCGAGGATCTCACCTGGACGACCAACTGCTCCAAGCTGGTCAAGAAGGCTCACCAGCGCCTCTTCTTCTTGAGGACTCTGAGGAAGAACCACCTGTCCTCAGACATCCTGGTGAACTTCTATCGCTGCACCATCGAGAGCATCCTGACCAACTGTATAACAGTCTGGTACGGAAACTGCTCTGCCTCGGACCGGAAGGCGTTGCAGAGGGTTGTGAAAACTGCCCAGCGCATCGCCGGAGCACCACTTCCTGCCATAAAAGACATCTACAGGAAGCGGTGTCTGAAAAGGGCTGGGAAAATCATCAGAGACCCCAGTCACCCATCACATGGACTCTTCACCCTCCTGCCCTCTGGGAGGCGCCACAGGAGCCTCCGGACTAAGACCACCAGGTACCGGAACAGCTTCTTCCCCACAGCTGTCAGACTCCTGAACTCTGCCTCCTGACATCTGACCCACGTTAACTCATGGACTGAACATACACACACCCACAATGGACAACTGTACCCTCAAACACATAATAATAACATGGACTGAACCACCACTCACAACCACTAGCACTTTATATAGCCTCTGTAGAAACTATCTACACCCTCACTTACCTTAACTGCACTACTGTATAGCTCTGTGTAAATAATCATTCTGTACATTCGATAATTTTTAATCCTACAACTGTTTACAACTTGCATAGTTCCCATTTCTGTATAGCTGTATATCCCAGATTCTGTAAAGTTATTTATTTCATATTCTGTATAGTTTTTCATATTTATATCCTGTTCATATCCTGTACATAGCTTGTACTCACTACAGCCTGTACATACTTATAGTTATAGAATATTCACAACATACTTCATACCGTGTACATTATAACATACCATAATAGACCCATTTCTGTTATATACTTACATATCTATATTATTGCTAATATATATTGTAATATATCTATATCACTAAAGCACTTCTGGATGGATGCAAACTGCATTTCGTTGCCCTGTACCTGTGCATGTGCAATGACAATAAAGTTTAATTCTATTCTATTCTATTCTATTCTATTCTATTCTATTCTATTCTATTCTATTCTATTCTACTTGTTTGGTTACGCTTCATAGATGTGTACACTGCTATGTTCAAAATAAATAAAGACACTGCTGGAAAAAAGAAGAAGCAGAAAGTTAGCGGCCATCCAGGTCTTTATGTCTTTAAGACATTCCTGCAGTTTAACTCATTTGTGTGTGTTATCTGGCTTCATGGACAGAGCTGGGTGTCATCTGCATAGCAGTGAAAATGTGCACGGTGCCTATCAATCCTAAAAGCTTTTAGAGCTAAAAATATCCTCCCAACTTGCATAATCTGCAAAGACTGTGATAGTGTTTGCAGCTTATGCAGTCCTTCTACCAACTGAAAACATTTCACAACTAGACAAGAGTGCAACAACATATCTCTCCTAAAAGTCCTGCAGCTGGTCTCCTCAGACATTTATGGACTCTTGTTTAAAGAACAGGGTGTGGTACGCTGTCCCAACTTTTGTTGATATGTGTTGCTGCCAAAAGAATTCAAAATTAGCCTATTTTTTTTCTTAAAATGGTACATTTTGGTGGCTTGATTCCAGTCTACATGCCAAATATCCTTAGGCTAGATAAGGATCTGGATGCATCCATTGGAGTGTGAACATTAGATAGAAAGAACATAGAGAAAGTGCTTGTGTGAATGAGGCAAGTTGTTCAAAGTGCTTTGAGTGCTCAGAGTAGAAACGTGTTATATAAGAACCAGTCCCTTTACTTTTTAAAAGATCGGTTTTTGTACCACTGTATTAATACGATTCTGTAGGATTTTCTTATATTATTAATAAATAAATTATTAAATAAATCAAACCAGTTCCTGGCCCGCATATCATTTTAGGCTGTTAAAGAAAACAACAAACAGTAAAGTGGATGCTGAAGATAAACAATCTGAAGGTGTAAAGAAAGGCTTGTTTATCCATTTACCATGATACAAAGTTGTTTTGTATTTTGGAAGATCTGTGTTGTCCCCTCAAAGAAAGAAGGTCCTATAACATCTCCAAAAGTTGATTCTGTTCATCTGGACGTTTTCAGTGGGAGAAACGTTTCATCATCATCCAGGTGACGTCTTCAGTCTCAGCTGACTGCAGGTTTCCCCAGCCTTATAAACAGTGCATAATAACTGACACCAGCCCACTGAAGGAACAGTTTATAAGATTGGGGAAACCTGCAGTCAGCTGGTCACCTGGATGAGTGACAAAACGTTTCTCCCACTGAAAACATCGAGATGAACAGAATCAGCTTTTGGAGATTTACTCACCTGGATGATTGAGCGTGGATCAAGACATCCTATTCACCAGCCAGCTGTTTTACTTCATGAATGAATGCAGACTCACTTTCTCCGAGTGCATATTCATGAGATGCCTGCTCCACGAAGAAGCTTCCTGCCCTGTGCTGTTTATGCTGCTGGGAGTTATTTTGCTGGTCTTTCATGGTTTCATGTCTCATAATACATTTTTCATACTGTCTTTGTTAAGCTCTTTAATCCAGCTACGCTTGACAAATCTCTTTTTTTCATTACCGTTAGTCATTTATTTCTTTAACCAAGCTCTTTCTGTTTCACAGAATCAGTTACAGTTGTCTCTGACATTAGTAAAGTCATTTGCTTTACCTAAACCACTGGCAGAGCTACACTATACTCTGACTACAGCAAAAACCACAAAGCTGCTGTGTTACATATTGGTAAGTGCAAGGTGTTGTTTTTTATCAAGTGATAAAAGGTAACATTTTACTAGAAAACAAAAAATATGACAAAGATTCAATTCAAGTATTCAAGTATTACAGCAAGTAAGTGAGCGTGCTCCTGCGTTTCTGAGGAGTATGTGTCCTTTACAGTTCATACATAAGGAATGTAAACGAAGCCATGGAAGAATAAAACTGAGGCTGGGAGGAAAACACTGGAAAATGAAGGTGAATCTGACCTGTTGCAGGATCATCCCGGTGTCCAGCTGACTGCTGCTGTGCTGTTAAAAGATCATAAAATCTGGGAGCCTCTGCTGCTGCTGTGTATCTGCATGCCACAATGCACTGATAAGAGAACAAGTCAAACCTGGGTGAGCAGGTGAGTGAGCTGCCCCTCCTCCTCACTGTTCCCCATCTGCTTCCTGTCCCCTTTCTTAAAGTGTTCTGCAAGCTGTGCATGCATTACATGTGGAGCTGAAGAAAGACTTCATTTGGATGCAAAAGTTCAGCTCCTAAAACATCATGAATAGCACAGAGTTGGGTTGAAAGCACCGTAAATAGCCTGAATTGTTTGGTGGGGAAGGGTTTCAGTACAGTGAGTTTCACTGGCATTATGAATCCATGTGAATACTTGCACCTTGGCCATGAGCATAAATGTAGTTTTGACTCACCTTGATTGTGCTCATTTCACATTTAAATGTAATAAATGATTTTAAGAATTTTCAATGCCTATTTACCAAAAATGATTTACTGTGCATTTTAAATAAACATTTTCCAACTAATTGAAAGTTTTCAATATTTAGGAAGTTGTTGAGTGAGACTGACTCACAGCAGCCAGACTCGTTATATCTCTTGTGTTGAAATATTACAGTGTTTTATTTTTATTAAATATTTATTGTTGTCATTCCCCCAAACTCTTTGGCAGAGAATTGCACACAGACTACGTTGTCTGTGATGGCAGGTTTAGGAGCAGCAGAACTCAAACTGATAGTGCAGCATGTGTTCTGCCCTGCGTCATGTTACCGATCCCCAATCATCAAAGTTTGATCAAGTCAGTTTAACAGCAGGCTTGTGGAGAGAATACATCAGGTAATGTTTTCCTATCAAAACAATAAACAATGTGACAGATTACCAGTTGCCTGATTACTAACATTACTTATGCAACGGAGAGCTGCATTACAAATTTGCCAGTTTACAACATGAATATTCTCTCTGTGCTTTTCATCTGTGTTTCTGCTCAGGTTCAGGGGCATCAATAATTTGTGGCTTCAGATCAGCTCCTCACCTCAAATTACACTCACTAAGCCAATGTTAAAATGGATGGGCTCCCTCACATCAAGCACAAGCTGTAGAACCCAGTAGGTAGAAGGCTAGAAGAACTGAGACTATGCATCAGGGGGTTGGCTAGTTTATTCATCAGTAGAGTCCAAAAAGAAAACTACATTCAGAAAGCAGTGCATAACAAATTCCTGCATACACCAATAAACTGGCAGTTACTGCTGGTAAAGGTGGTTCCATAAGTTACTGAATCATGGAGTCAACTTATCACAGGACTCTCATCATGGTAAAACCTTATTTTTAGATGGACTATAACTACAATAGCATCTTTAGAAATATATTTACTTAAAAAGGTAACTTGTTACCAAAGTGTCACACGAGAAATGATGGGTAAAACCACTGAGCTCTCTCAAGACCTTTGCAATCTCATGGTTGCAAAACATACTAATGGCAGTGATTAAAGAAAAAAAAATGAAACCACTGAAGATTTCCTATAACAAAAGTTCCCAGAGTTGTCAGACAAATGTAGATAATATGCACCACAAGCTTGAACAAGCGGGCTGAAGTCTCTTTGGAGAGTTGGAGGACCATTTCCCCTGAAAAATCATCTTTATTTATTTTTCTTTGGACCAGTAAATTGACATTGACATGATACAATGTGACGATTTTGTCTCTCCCATTTTCAGTAAAACCTGTTGAGTAAAACTGGCAGGACAACCTATATGCTGAGGAATTCAGACAGGAACTATGGGACAGTATTCCCAAGATTCCAGTGCAATTTGAGCTCTGCAAAGTTAACAGACAGTGGCTCATTCTTCTGCTTGAAGAGGTAACACCCACAAAAACTGGAACCAGAAACCTTCTGGGTCGCTGCAATCCTTACATCTGTTTAAATGTTTTCAAATGTTTCATTCAGGTGGTTGATATGGCAACATAATTTATTGTTATTACACTTACTGTAACTCAGTGGCTCTCCAGTCAACAAAAAATTGTCTGAGCCATTTTTTAAAATGTCACTGTTCAGAATAGTAAATGCTGTGATGCCCATAAGACTTTCAGACATTTCTCTGATCACTCAAGTCTCAGAGAGACAGCAGTGTATGAACATACTCCGCTCAGACCACGCCCCGCTGCAGCCGCCCCAATAAAAGTGATTTGATTTGATATATATATATATATATATATATATATATATATATATATATATATATATATATGGAATGCTACTACGCAAGTAACGCCGGCGGAAGGGGCTACATGAATAGGATGAGGGACCTATGGATTCTTCGATACCCAACATCCACAATGACGGCGAAACAACTAGTACCTCAGTGTTCCAACATTCGAAAGAAGGGACTGCTCTCACAGCTAGAGATTGACGAGGTACAACACAAATGCTACGGCAAGGAGGAGTCAGGACGCCAGGTCAGGGGGGCGATATCATCACCCCCACCCGAGATTGGGTACATAGCCCCAAGTGCGATAGGAGAAGGATCGTTGAGTGCGAGAGGAACTGACCTGAAAAATAGGATCATGGCCAAGCTTGAAACCTGGATCCCCCGTAGCCGGTTACCAAGATTACGTGAAGTACCCTCAGAAGGTCTGCTAGATGATGTTAATGCAGCACAGAGAGATACTCCCATACAGCTTATGACAAAATTTAATCCGAAGTGATTGATGGCCCTAATCACGACCTTTTGACCTCCCCCCTCCCCCCCCGGAAGTGTGTAATGAGCGTCACGAATTGCATCCGGAGAAGGGAGGGGGAAACCTCCGGAAGCGCGCCATCTGTTGCTAAGCATGTCGAATTGCATCCTGAGAAGGGAGGGGGGAAACCTCCGGAAGAGCGCCATCTGTTGTTGGGGAAAAAAAGTTTTTAGAGGGAGGGTCTGCAGCAGGGGAGGAGAATAAAAAGCAGAGAGGAGGAGTCCGTCACAATTTCTAAGTCACAGACACACAAGATGGATTTCCTTCTGCAGCCCAGCAGCGTTCCTGTGTCCGATGAGATCTGCTCTCCCAAAGAAGAAGGCTTTGAATATGACATATTCAAATACAGCATATTTACCATGGAAGGCCTCGATCCGGACCTTATGACCCTACCGGAAATACTCCGGAAGTGTCTAGTCATTTTCAGACCTGATGCGTCATGTTCCCTAAGCACAGCGGTGATGCAGCAGCTGATTCTGTGATGTATAGAGAGACAGAGCGGCAGCTAGTTTTCCGCAAACTCATAGTCTGAATTCTGTTTCGATATTATGACAATTTTCTCTGTTTTTTTACAATAGCGGGTGTAATTTTACTTTCTTAAGCTGCACCGGCGTTTGTAATGGAAATAAAGAGTGACTTCCTGTAGAGATTTCAATAGTATTTTATTTTCCTATAATACAGACGCTGTAAAAAACCTTTAAGATACACCATAGCTTGTGATGAAAAGAAGAACTTTCTATCCGCTTGTAACCTACAGGCTGCCTATGTGTAAAAAATGAATAAATATCCCTTAGTGAATACTACTTTTCCTTTTGAGAGACTGAAAAACAAACCATAATTGCAGCGACAGGCGATCTTGTTTCACACACACACACACACACACACACACACACACACACACACACACCGCGGGTCAAGGAGGAGTGAGACGGCGGAAGAGTTTTTTCCTTCATTACTTTTACAATGGGTTTTCTCAATAGATAGAAAATGTTGATCCGCTGAGGAGTCAACAGCCGATATTATCATTGCTTGTAACCCGGTAAATAATTTCGTACATCTCCCAATAAAATAAGCCTTAGCGGAAAAAAGCTCATTTTCGAATAAGTTTATTAAAGCACCCCCCTCTGTGGGAAAGAGTCAACCATGAGGCGAGTTTTGTCAACAGCAAGAACAAGGTCAGACAACTGTTGCCCATTTGGTAAAACAAATACCCGTCTCAAAGTCATATTTTACCGTTGCAGAATGTGGAAAACAGACGGCGTTCGCAAGAAGGCAATCAAAAAAAAAACAAAAAAAAAAAAAACAACCCTCTCTAACTATTGGTATTGTCAAGAGAAAGATGCGAAAAACAGATGCTTCGCTAGACTAGGATAAAATGAGAGAAGAAACGGGAGGGGAGTCGATATCTGCTCAGCCCCTACTGTGACAGTTCTACCAATCGCGAGGAAGAATCCGTGAATATTATGTCAGCATTCCGTTCAAACAACGCCGCCGATCAGAGCGCCAGGGCCATCTCGCCAGAACTGTTCGTACCTCACCCCGGTAAGTTTTTTTTTCTTTACGACTTTAAATTATATATCAACAGAGATGTCAATAATTTGATTACTTTCTTTTAGATTTCTACATCAATGATTTCACGCAAGTGGACTACGGTACGTTTAAATAAGTATATACCATTTTTTAAATAAGTTTAGATAGACTTGATTTAACCAAACTCTGTTACTTACAGAGGCTATTGATAGTGCAGAGAGTAGCAGCAAAAATCCGGCCGTTTTCCGCGGCGAATTAGACGCCATAATCCCCGCAGAACCTCCGCTGCCGCCGCATCGAAAAGAAGAACGAGAAGACGGCGCTATTTTCGTCTCCGCATACCGGGAGAACCACGGAGAAAAAAGTTTTAAAACCAAAGGTAAACAATATGATGCATTATCCGCCATTTTGTTGAATAACAGGATGTGACGGAGTAATCCGAGTGTGCTATACCGCCCCTCCCGACCCGGAGCAGATTTTTAAAAAGTTTTGCTTTATTTCTCGACAGAGGTAATCGAGAATATACAGACCCCGCCGCCGCCGCAGCGAAAAGAAGAAGACGACGTTATTTTCGTCAACGCATACCCGGAGAACTGCAGGAAAATACCTTTTAAACCAAAAGATAAACAATATGATGCAATATCCGTCATTTCGATAAATAACAGGATGTGACGGAGTAATCCGAGTGTGCTATACCGCCCCTCCCGACTTGGAGTGGTATAAAGCGTGCTAGAAAGTTTTTATTTATTTATTTATTTATTAAATCTTTCTCTTTTTGTTTTATTTCTCGACAGCCGAGACTGCGACTATACCTATACAAACCGCCGCTACAGACAATCGCGCGGAGGAGCGAGGTAAATAAAAAGTTTTTTCATTCTCAAAAAATAGGAAGGAGGAGATTGTTTTCTTAAATCTCTTCTGTTTTATTTCTCGACAGCCGAGATTGCGGATATACCTAACCAATCCCCCGCTACAGACAATCGGGCGGAAGACAATCAGGCGGAGGAGCGAGGTAAATAAAAAGTTTTTTTCATTCTCAAAAAATAGGAAGGAGGAGATTGTTTTCTTAAATCTCTTCTGTTTTATTTCCCCGACAGAGACCGATACAGAAAATCAGGCGGAAGAAAATCAGGCGGAGGAGGAACCGTCCAGAGCTCCTCCTCTCAGGAGACTGAGAGCTCCTCCTCTCAGGAGACTGAGAGGTAATTGACGGGGGGATGAATCGATCCTATTAAACTTCTCCGCTCTATAAAAAAAAAAAAAAAAAAAAAAAATGTAAGGTTTAAAATACATTCTGTCCGTCTTTTCTTACAGCTCGACGGCTGCTTCATAAGAAGAGAATCCTTGAAGACCTCGCTTTCATGTACGCCATAACAGTTCGCACATATGCATCGATATACAGACACAAGGACCTGTAAAGTAAAAGCATACGCATGTAAAAGTCTGTGAATTAAGAAATAAAGAAAATCATGTCGGAAGAACGCAGCATTCCTGAGGCTTTGTTGGAAGCCGTGGCAGAATTAAACAGAAACGATGAACATTTAGCCCCACCGATAGAAAACAATATAGCCCCACCACCGAACGATCCACTACAACCTTTAGAAAACGCATTGCAGGTCCTCCTTCAAAACATTGAAAACGAACGGCTTGCCGGTCTACTGAACTTTGACCCTCTGCAGCCGATAGAAAATGCTCTTCAGCTCTACGACCAGCAGCAGGGGGAGGAGCAGGTGCAGCAGGTGCAGGTGGAGCAGCATCATCAGCAGCCCAGGGAGGAGGACCGGCCTGCGGAGCATCAACAAGGAGGAGGATCTCGGGTACAGAACGATGCGGTGACTCGCCGCGAACAATTTAATAATTTCGAAATAAAGCGAGTATTTAACATTCCCTCTCCGGATGAAGCGAGCGACCTCGCTCAATTTTACCTCGACGTCAGGGATAATTTTGTAGATCTAGCGGATAGGGTCAGACCGGAAGTTAGTCGTAACGACCGGGTTCAACTGGAGATCATCAGCGAGCACGCGCAAAATCACTCTGTTTTTAACGTCGACGAAAGCGTTGAAAACATTGTACCGGTTTTTGAGGACCTGCTAGCCAGGCTGATACAATCAAACGGAGCGATCGTCGCAGGCTCTCCCCTAGAAATTGTCGTGCAAGTAATTAGAAATCCTAGAGGCGGTGGCAGTAATGACCCGCGTAAAAAGATTCGCAAAATGTTAGATGATGAAATTCTAGTCAAAAAGCGTCGCTGTCTGTACGTGGTAAAAAACAAAAACGATAATCTGTGTTTTGCCATCAACCTGATTCACCTCACTCAACCTCATTTCACAGATAAACAGGCCCTGGAACGCGGCAGAGAGCTGCAGCATTTAGCGGGGTTGAGCGATCGCACTCAGGTAACTCTCACCGACATAGGTAAATTCGAACAAATACTAAATCGTAAAATCGTCGTGTTTTACCGCCCGCCCGAGGACAGAACTCTTTCATTAATCGAAACAGACTACCCGAACACGCCTCACCCGCTGTACTTATTCTTATTCCAGCATCACTATTACGGGATAAAAAATCTAAAAACATTTTTAGGAATCCAGTACATTTGCGAGGAGTGTCACCGCGGGTATTATAAAAGAGAGGAACACTTTTGTCAAAACCGCTGCAACCTCTGTTTTGACCCCGCGTGCCCCACTCACTTTCTGGACTCTGTAATCTGTACGGATTGTAACAGATCATGTCGCACACGCGCGTGTTATTTAAAGCACAAACAACCTAGAATTCACTCCGGTTCAGGCCTCAGCGTTTGTCAACAATTGTATAAATGTCCGGACTGCAAACTCCTCTCCCGTCGCGAAAAGCACAGGTGCACAGCCGCCAGATGTAAAATCTGTCGCGCGGAGCTTCCTCCCGACAACGATCAACACCTGTGTTACATCCAACCTTTGAAACATGAAAACTCTGATAACGCTTCCATAATCTTTTATGACTTTGAAACCTTCCCAGACAGGGAGGGGGCGCACGTCCCTTACCTAGTGTGCACAAAATCTCTAGAAGGAGAAGAGTGGCACGCTTACGGTGTAGACTGTGTTGAAAAGTTTCTCCAAAGATACAGAAGGAAAAGATACAGAGAGACCACGTTCGTTGCGCACAACGCGAAAGGGTTTGACAGCTATTTAATTCTAAGTCACCTGGTGGGGGAGGGGATGACGCCCTCTCTCATCATGCAAGGCAGTAAAATTATATGTTTCACAGAATCTGATTTCCTTCTCAAATTCATAGACTCGCTTTCTTTTCTCACCATGCGTCTCAGCGCTATGCCCAAAGCTTTAGGCTTCGAGGACAAATCCAAGGGATTTTTTCCTCACAAATTCAGCTCGCGGGACCGATTAAAATACTTGGGTCCGTACCCTCCTCCTTCAGATTACGGGGTGGAGCGCATGTCACTCCCTGAACGGGCTGAGTTTTTGCGTTGGCACTGCGAGGCCTCCCGGGGAGTGTTTAACTTTGAAAAAGAGTCCCTGTATTACTGCCGAAACGACGTTAATATCCTGAGGGAGGCGTGCGTAAAGTTCAGAGACGGGTTTATAGGCGAAACTAAAGTAGACCCTTTCAGCTGCGTCACTATAGCTTCAGCCTGCATGAAAGTGTTTCTCACCAATTTCCTACCCGAAAACAGTCTGGCCATTCCCTCGCCCGACAACTACGGGCGCAGGTTCAAAGCCTATTCGCACGCGTCCATTCAGTGGCTGGAGTGGGTAGCTCGCTCTCAGAAAATTCCCGTTCAACACGCTCTCACAACCGGTGGGGAGAAAAAAATAGGCCTGTACTTTGTCGACGGATACGCGCTGATTAACGGGGAAAAGCGGGTGTGGGAATTTCTGGGATGCTTTTATCACGGCTGTCCAAAATGCTACAGGCCTGAGGAAATCTGCCCTTTGACCCGCGCTCCTTACGGGGACCTGCACGCCTCTGCCGAGGCGAGGCTCCGGGAGCTGAGAAACGTTTACAGCGTCCGCACGGTCACTCTGTGGGAGCACGAATGGAACAAGATGAAAAAATCGAACGAGGAGGTTAAAAATTTTATGCGGAGCTACGAAGCCCCGGAACCTCTGACTCCTCGCTCGGGACTTTACGGAGGCCGCACTTCGGCCTTGAGGCTGCGTTACAGCGCCTCGCCAGGAGAAAATGTGTATTACGTAGACGTCACATCCCTGTACCCTTACGTCAACGCCAAGCGCGCTTACCCTCTGCATCACCCCCAAATCATCAGAGAGAATTTTGCAGACCCTCGCAGTTATTTCGGGCTGATCAGAGCCACCGTTTACCCGCCGCGCGGGCTCTATTTCCCCGTTCTACCGTACAAAACCCCCGGAGGTAAATTAATATTCTCCCTCTGTCGCACCTGCGCCGAGACTAATCAACAAAGCGGTCCGTGCCTTCACGACGACGAGGCCAGAGCTCTCACCGGGGTCTGGGTCACCGTCGAGTTTAACAAAGCCTTAGAATTAGGTTACAGAGTGGCTAAAATCACAGAGGTCTGGCACTTTGATAGCCGCAGCAGCGATATTTTCGCCGGTTATATTAACACTTTTCTCAAAGGCAAACAGGAAGCCTCCGGTTATCCTCCGGAAGCTCGCGACGAGGATGAGAGGAACAAATACGTGGAAGAGTACCACAGGCATCAGGGCATACGTTTAGACCCGTCAAAAATAGAGGTGAATCCGGCCAAAAGACAAGTTTCGAAATTGTGTCTCAACAGTTTCTGGGGAAAGTTTGCTCAGAGAACCAACCTGACTCAGACCACTCTGGTCAGAAAGCCGAGTCAGTTTTTTAACTACGTCTTTTCAGGACAGTACGACTTTAAACACGTCTCTTTTTTAAAGACCAAAAAACAGGAAGTGGCTTTAATTCAGTGGAGCTATAACGAGCGGTGCGTGATACCTCCCGGCGCGACCAATAACGTTTTCATCGCCGCTTTCACCACAGCCTACGCCCGTCTAAAACTCTACGAGTATTTAGAAAAATTGCAGCGCAGCGTTCTGTACACCGACACCGACTCTCTGATCTACGTAGTGAAAGAGGGGGAGGAACCTTTAGAGCTGGGCAACTATCTAGGGGATCTCACGGACGAATTAGACGGGGACACCATCCAGGAATTTGTCTCCGCGGGTCCAAAGAGTTACGCCTACCGGACCAGAAACAAAAAGAAACTGGTGGTAAAAATGAAAGGAATAACGCAGACGAGAGAATGTTGCGAACGTGTCAATTTCGACAGTATGAGCGGGTTGGTGGAAAGTTACCTTTCTGGTATGAAAGAGGCGGAGCTTGAGACCCCTCAGAACGGGATTCAGAGGGATAAGAGAGGCTTTGTGCTCAAAAACAGAACATTTCAGAAAAAGTTTCGCGTGGTTTACGACAAGAGACGTCTCTTTCCAGACGGCACAACTCTGCCTTTTGGGTACTAGTGTTTTTGTTTTAGTTTTCTTCTAAAAAAAAAAAAAAAAAAAAAATGGAGGCACTTTCAGTCTGATCACAGACTGAAAGTGCCTTTTTCCTGTCTCGTTGTGGGTCCTAGCGGGTGTGGGAAAACTCATTTTGTAAAGTGTGTTTTGGAAAACTGTGCCCGCGAATATTGTGTGGATTTATACTTCTTTTCAACCCATGTACGAGGAGCTTTCAAAGACCAATAAAAACATTAAATTTGTCGAGGGGCTGCCTGATTCTTTCGAAGATTTCCGAGACGTTCTGGTGGTGCTGGATGACGTCATCTTTCAGGCCTCGGATCACCAGGAAGTGGTTAAAATTTTCACTCAATACCGCCACCATAAAAACGTCTCGGTCATGATGCTGACCCAGAATGTTTTCCATCAGGGTAAATACAGCCGCACCATCAGCTTAAACTCCAATTATATGGTGTTGTTTAAAAACCCCAGAGACAAGCTGCAGATTGAGATTTTGGCCCGTCAGATTTTCCCTTCGCAAAAAACATTTTTCTCCGACAGTTTCAAAGACGCCACCGAGGAGCCCCACGGGTATTTAATCCTCGATCTCACTCCCTCGTGCCCAGAACGCTACAGAGTGCGCGCCGGTCTGCTTCCGGGGCAGTACCCCGTCATTTACCTGCCTAAACCCAAGTAGCCATGTCTCAGTGTATAAAAAGAAACGCAGTCTTACTGCAAGCTCTGTACCACGCGTCGCCGCAGAAACGCAAAGACATTCTCGCTCACAGCTCCCCGGATTTCCTCCAGGCGCTGTGCGAGATAGCTTTAAATCTTTTAAAGGGAAACATACCTCTTTCCGCTTCTCAATACCAAAAACTGAAACGCCAGAAAAAGATCATCAGGCTGCTGGCCGACAAGAAAACGAGTTTAAACCGTAAACGTCAAGTTTTAAAGAAACAAACGGGCGGGTTTCTTTTCCCTCTGTTGTCCGCAGCCGTACCCATTCTGGGGAACCTGCTGGGAGGAATATTTCAAAAACGCTGAGATGTTTAAAAAAATGATTCTCGTTCCCTCTCACGAGTTGAAAAAACTGACCCGACCCACCGAGCCTACCGTCAGAGAAACTGCCAAAGACGATTTGGACGAAAAGATGAAAGCCATACTGGAGGATCCGCGGCTAAATTCGTACGAAAAAATCAAAAGATACGAGTCTCTGCTGCGGAGATATCTCACACTCTCTAAACAGGGCCGGGACGAGGAGAGTAGGGTGACTTTCCACCTCCCGCCCGAGGAGGCGCAGCAGCAGGTGCAGCAGCAGGTGCAGCAGCAGGTGCATCAGCAGGTGCAGCAACAAGTGCAGCGGCCCAGAGAGGAGGATGATGAAATGATGGAAGAAGTATTAAAATCCTTACCCCCTCGAGATCGCAAAAACGCCCGCTACATTATGCAGAAATTAGCTGAGGGTGGAGGAGGATGGACAAAGAGGGGTGAATTTGTTTACAAGGGGGATGCGGTGCGGGGTTCGCACATGATCGATCTATTTAAAAACCTCTCCCTCTCTTTTAAAAGTAAAAACCAAACGCGACCGAAAGGATGGAACGCGTTTTTAACTACTTTGGTCGAAACAAACATTCCCTCATCCTCAATACATAACCGTAGAGCTCGCGACCAGTATGCGCGTCTTAAATCTGTGGAGGAGGAGGAGGAGGGAGGACAGACACCTGCGCGAAGGGGGAGAAAACCTTCTCGGGTCAAAATAACGCTTTCCCCGACCTGGACCTCTATGTAAAATCAAATGTTTTTTGTTTTTTACAAATGAAATAAAAAACGCTGCAACAAACTTTTTTTTTGTTTACGTTTCTTTATTCGATACACGCATCTTTAAACTTTTGTAAGGAGCACACCCCGTGATGACCTCTGCGAGAGCGAGCGGGGCAGCGTCCTTTCAGAAAGTCAGACACCATGTCATCATTTTTAAACACATCGTTATAGTACAGAGAAAGTATTTTACCGACGGATAACCCCTGAGCCTTGTGACATAGATAAAAAATGCAATGTTGCCCGCAAACGACAGACATAGGGTGCTGAAGTTGACGATCGTGATAGAGTATTTTGTCAGAGCGGCCTTCCAGAAACTCTGAGATGACCGAGGGATAGTGAGCAAAGTCGGGAGGGAATCCGTAAGAGTCAAAAAAAGTGGAGGAACCGTCCCTTTCCAGAGTCAGAGCCAGCCAGTGTTCTCCCCTCAAGTGCGAGGGGTGAGTGTTTACTATAAAGTAGGCGGGGGGTTTAAAGTCGCGCCTCAAAAAGGCCAGCTGGTCCGAGGCCCAAACCCCGCAGAAAACGTCTCCCAAGGCGCGATGTAGAATGTGCTCCAGCTGAAGGTTATCCATGTATATTTTTTAGTAATAATCCACCAGCACCTGTCTTTTAGAGTCAATCTCCAAAATGGAGTCGTAGCAGGCGTACACTATGAGAGTGGTGGTCTGAGGCAGAGGAACTCTGAATCTCATCTCCAGCCTCAAATTCCCGTTGGAGACGGGAGACAGGGCGTCAGCATCCTCGCTGGGTTCCAGATTAAAGGCAAACAGGGCGTACCCCTCGTTAAATTCCCGGCGGTCGATGCTCAGAGGTAAATCTTTGAGGTGTCTCCCCGTGGCGGAAAACATGTGATAAAACTCCCTGACCGAATTTCCGCGGTCAAACTGTGGCTGGAAAGCTTTGGCGGGCACCTGCCTGCCGTCCTGACACAACGCCAGATACTCCACATCGTTGTGTCTAAAGTTGAAAGGCGACAGATCCCTCCTCCCGGTGAAGGCGTCGTGATGAACCATGCCCAGGACCACGTATTTGGGCATGGCTCCCAGAAAGAGATTCTCTTGGTTGCAGATCCTGGAATTTTCAGGGATGGAGTAGGTTTTCACAGAAACGCGCGAAAGAGGATAGAGGGCGTTTCCTTTCATCAGGGCCGCGGCGTGCCCCAGCCTGACGGCCGGCGAGACCGTGACCTTTTTAACAAACAGAGAGGCCGAAGTTATTTTCAGGGCAAACTGCGAATCCCGAGTTCCCATCAGACTGAAGGCGTCGCTGTTGCGTATCAATTTAATTCTCAAATCCACAGAGTTCAGCAGGAGCCTCTCGCAGAAGAAAATATCAGCGTGGAGGGGACCCAGCAGGTCCACTTCTCGCGACTCGGCCGTGAAAACGGCTCTCTGTTTTATCCCTTTGTTCGGCCCGTTGCTTATAACTATAGAATCCATGTCTCCGGCCGTGTCTTTGTAAAACAGACCGGCGCTGAATTGACTCTTTAGAGTGTCTTCTGAAAAGTTGAGCAGCGTCTCGATCATGGCTCTGTAAGGATGGGTGGCGCTGGACTGCGAAATCAATCGATCCCCCAGAATAACGTCGCACTGACTGAAAATTGTGTTGAGAGGATAATTGATGAGGGCTACCCCTGCATCGGGTGGGATGTTGCTCCCGTCCTTTTCCGTAATTTTCACTCTCAGATGGAGCATGGTGTCGTTCAGATCGAGATACTTTTCCCCGTCTCCGGGGATGAAAAATTCAATGGGTGAGTTGTCGTTCAAAACAGAGAGGGGCTGACATTCTTGATATTTTTTATCCTCTATGGATAGCTGGGTCATGGGAGCCGAAAATAGATCCAGTTCGGCAAGGGTGCATTCGGCAGATTTCTTGTGTAAGAGAGACATTTTTTATTTATTTATTTTCTTCTAAAATATGTCCGAGCTCCTCTGGGGCTTCCTTCTCTTCCCACCGCTGGTCTTGACTGATTTACTTTTTACTCCGGCGCTTTTATTTTTAATCCGCTTGCCCGGAGGGCGTTTCCTCTTCCTGCGGGAGAGGACCATCATACCCCCCGCCCCCTCCTGGCGAGGCTCGGTCAGCTTACCCATCACTCTTTTCACAGCGTCTGTAGCCATATTGGTTGCGGCCGTTTTCAGGTGAGGTTTAGCTACGGCGAACCCGGATTTGAAGAGAGGAGACACGAAACGAAACAGTCTGGAGAAGATGGATCCTATCCCTCTGCCGTACATCACGGGCGCGCCGTAAAAACCCGGAAGGGAACCTCCCACCTGCCCCTCATAATACCTCACAAAACGGTGGGGGTCCTGTGGGAGACGCGCCGCCATTCTCAAGCCGGTTTAAAGTGCAGCTTGACTATCGTTTTCCCGTAAACAAAATCCACGAATCTGTCGCGGTCCGTTTTAATTTCTACGCGTATGGTTTTAATGTATTTTTTAGATACGCGCAAGTAATGGACCGTATTATGTCTGATGCTGATCACGTCTCCGTAATCGCCTTTCACGTTAAGGACGCTGAGCAACGGTGAGTAACTGTCACCGACCGGCTGGTACTGAACGATGTCGGTGTAGAGAAACAGGTTATATACGCCCGCGTTCATATCGCACGGATACGGAGTAGAGCGCTTCGACAGAGTCCACCACTCGTTCGTTTTCAATCCCAGCATGTAAGCCAGAGGAGGGAAGACCTTTATTTTATGGCTCCCGACTCCTTTGACATCCAGACGTTTGGTGATGTTGGTGAAAGAGGCCTCGAAGGAGGGGTCGTACTTTTGGATCGCCGGCACCAGGTGATCCAATAGATCTTTAACGTGTCCGTAATGACCTCCCCTGCCGAATTTTAAAATCACCAGGGGCTGATCTTCCTCCGTCGTCCGCATCAGCTCCAAGTAGGAGGCGTCCGGCGGTAGATTGTACCATGTGCGCGGATAAATGAATTCGCATAAGCCCACGCTCCATTCTCCGGTCAGCTCGAGGGGTTTGGCCAGATCCACCGTGTAGCAGCCGCTGGTGTTATCTTTAAATAAGTCCTTGCTGGCGTTGGAAGGCAGGGTCACGTAAAACCCTTCGGACTCCATGATGAATTTTAAAAAATGAGCCGAATGATGCGAGGGGTCTCTTTTTTTATACGCCTACCACTTCCGAGGCTTTCACCCAGCTGTTGAATTTATCCGGCCAGTTTTTCCACTTGACAAAAACCTGTTTTTCCCCTCTGACTGTGCGCCGCTTTAAAATCTTCTCCACATGAAACGCTTTGTCCTCGGTCAGTTTCACTTTCTGCAGCTCGGGCTCATAAAACGACCCTTCGATAGGCTCGCCGTCATAATCTTCTAGCTTATACACGGGTGGCGATCGGTGAAGGACCCGGATCACAGTAAAGATTTCGTCCGTGAAACTCTGTTCGTATTTTTTATCAAATACTCCTCTCAATTTGGATATTCTCACCAGATCCCCCCTCTTAAATTTCAACTTTATTTTAGGACGGGCGGGTGTCTTTCCATACAAGTTGCGAAACACCTGATCCGCGTTCTCGGGGCGCACCTCTGCAGGTGCCATTTTAATGCTGCTGTGATAACTGCGGTTATATCCTTCTAACAGGTCGGGCAACACCTCCAGATAGCGTCTGGTATTGTGCGCGGTGAAATATCTCCACATCCTCGTTTTCAGGGTGCGGTTAAATCTCTCCACCACCGAGGCCTTTAGGTCACTGGCGGTAGCAAAATGGGAGATGCTGTGATTTTTCATCAGAGCTTGAAAACTCTTGTTGAAAAACTCTTTTCCCGCATCGGTCTGTAAATTTTCCGGTATTTCACTCTCTCTCAACACAGATTCGAAAGCTTCAGTCACTTCCGAACCCGTCTTCTTTTTCAGGGGGCGGGCGTAAGCCTTTTTTGAAAATACGTCTATGACGGTTAATAAATAATTGAATCCGTCGTTGTATTCAGACAGGTGTCTCATGTCGCACAGGTCGGCCTGAAGCTGCTTCAGGGGTTTGGTCACAAACACTCTATTTCTCTTAAATCTTACTCGCGCCGGCTTGTGTAGAGTATAGGCGTCCTGCTCGGATAAAAAATTCTGCACCTTGCGGATATCAACTTTTTTACCAGTTTCATCTTCTAAAGCACGTCGGAGTCTATTTACCCCTCCGAAACTACCGGGGTGATGTGGGTCGTAATACACTTTTTTCATCTCACTTTTCTCGGCCATCTCGTCTTCTGATAAAAAGCCCGTCTGCGTTATAGCGTCGCAGGAGTCGGCTTTTATTATTTTATTCAAAAACCAGAGATGAATGTTTTTTATTTTTTTTATTTTTTTTTCGAAACCAGAGGGCTTAATGTGCAGAAAACAGGAATACATTATTCAAAAACCAGAGATGAATGCTTTTTAAATATTTTTTATTCAAAACCAGAGGGTTTAACATGCAAAAAACAGGAATACATTTTTATTCAAAAACCCTGAGATAAAACACACTTATAGAATCAAACAGGAATACAATTAAGTTACAAAAACTCTTTTTTTTAATTCAAAACCAGAGGGTTTAACATGCAAAAAACAGGAATACATTTTTATTCAAAACCCTGAGATAAAACACACTTATAGAATACAAAAACTCTTTTTTTTTATTTTTCTTTTTTTTAAAAACATGAGGTAAACATGCTAAAAGGTTACAAACAAACAAACAGGATACTTTTTTTTTTAAAGCATACACGATTAAAAAATGAGGTAGGATTTTAAAAAACAGAATACATGATTAAAATAAAGCAGGATTAAAAAACGAGGTAGTTTTTTTTTAAAAAAAAAAAGAAACAGAATACATGATTAAAATAAAGCAGGATTAAAAAACGAGGTAGTTTTTTTTTTTTTTAAAAAAAAGAAACAGAATACATGATTAAAATAAAGCAGGATTAAAAAACGAGGTAGTTTTTTTTTTTTTTAAAAGAAACAGAATACATGATTAAAAACCAAGGTTAAATATAGGAAGCATGCAGGATAAGAATCAGCAACCTTTGTAAAACTCCGTAACCAAACGGAATTCCCCGATTTTGACCACGTCTTGCCCCACCAAATCGTCATAAGCGTCTGTGATGGCGTCAAAGACTTTCCTCACCGATTTCAGCTCATGAAGCAGAGTCTCCGCAACCATCCCAACTTTAACGTCCTCAGTCTTGATGTTGCGGGCAATCAGCAGACGTTGAATGGAAGGGACAAAGCGAGGGGTGAGCAGTTTCTTTCTGATGTTGTAATAGTTGTCGGAGTAAAAATCATCCTCCAGAATTTGCAGACACTCGTGTTGTCTCTGGCTGGGATGATCTATCTTACAGCCGTTACATTCCTCGGTGCGGTACTTGTTTATCACCAAGTTGACCAGATGATACACAGCCGTTTTCACAGTGTCGATGAATAAAGAAGACGCCCAGCCGTCCATCTCGTCGGCATGCTGCTGCTGCCGCTGCCGCCGCTGTCGCTTCAGAGGCCCGTAGTAGCCAGGAGTGTCGGGTACCAGTTCACCCTCGTCAGAAAAACAATCGGTGGAGCTGGTCTCCTCATCGCGAAGCAGGGGTGCAGAGTCCATCTCTCTCTGAGCTAAAAAAGGCTTTTTGATCGGGCTTCCTTTTTTAAAACAGAAGGAAGGGGGGCGTGGTCCGGGAGGGGCGGGGATTTTCAAAAGCTGAGACATTTCCTTACTCCTACAGCATCCCTCCAGCAGCGGCAAGTTTGAAAAAGAATTGTAATATCCTTCCTCACTTGCAGCATTCTTACGACCCACTCTTTGGCTGGTAAAACCATCATGCTGCGAAATAATCCGCAGTCGGAGTTGAATTTCTCCATGACAAAAATGTCAGGCGCATCAGACTCATCCGTTGAGCGCAGGCTGGCTCTCATTCTCCATCTCCCCGTGGCTGTGGTTCCTGAAGACCAGACGGTTGACAAGATTGTTTTAGTCTTGATCAGTTGCTCATCATTGAAGCGTATGCCCCCGTTCCGTGGCGGAGGAGGGGGAATAGCTTCTATTTCTTCTTCCGTAGCTTTTTCTGGAGCCGGGGGAATGTTTTCTTTATTCTCAGCGGCTGCTTTCTCCTCTTTTATTTCTGGAGCTGGGGGAATGTTTTCTTTATTCTCAGGGGCTGCTTTCTCCTCTTTTATTTCTGGAGCTGGGGGAACATCGTCGTCTTCTGGAAGTTTTTCATCCAGGGGCTCATCATCTTCTTCTTCTGTAACTGTGTAGAGAGGATGATGATCATCATCATCAGCTGATTCAACAGCTGATTCATCAGGGGAGGAAACATCCTCTACAGAGGGGGTCTTTTCTTTATCCTCATCATTCTCAACAGCAGGGTCAGTATCCTCTTTTTCATCAGAGGAGACAGAAGGAGGGGAAGGGGGATCTTTTTCATCATTCTCATCATCAGCAGCATCATGCTCTTCTTCTTCATCATCGGAGCCGAAAGGAGAAGGAGGAGGAGGGGAAGGAGAATCTACCTCTCTCCGGCGTCTTTTAGCGGCAACATCTTCCTCTTCAGGAATGGGAAAATCCTCGTTTGCCTCTCCGATAACCATCGCAACCAGCAGCTTCAGCACGGCCCAGTCACCGGGAGTCAGCTTCACAATGCTGCTCGATTCCGTCAAGCTCTCCCCTTCGTTAAGCTGATAAAGCCAGAGCTCCCCCGACTCATATTTGAATATGTAGCCCCACTTTCCACAACCCTCAGCAGGCAGAGTCCATTCTCCCCGCAAGTTTCTCGGTGCTGGAATTTGGCACATGAAGACGCTCTTACTTCTTCCTTCTTTCCGCGGAGTGGCGGTTGCTTCGGATCTGCTACTGTAGACAGAGACGGGCGTATCGCTGATAATCGACGAGGACCACTCGCTGCTGCTGCCCCCCATGCTCGAGGGTTCGGAGGGAGAGCAGATTTCTTCGCCGTCCAAGTAAACAGGAGCGCTGCTGGGCTGCAGAAGGAAATCCATCTTGTGTGTCTGTGACTTAGAAATTGTGACGGACTCCTCCTCTCTGCTTTTTATTCTCCTCCCCTGCTGCAGACCCTCCCTCTAAAAACTTTTTTTTCCCAACAACAGATGACGCGCTTCCGGAGGTTTCCCCCCTCCCTTCTCAGGATGCAATTCGACACGCTTAGCAACAGATGGCGCGCTTCTGGAGGTTTCCCCCTCCCTTCTCAGGATGCAATTCGACACGCTTAGCAACAGATGGCGCGCTTCCGGGGTTCACCCCCCCTTCTCCGGATGCAATTCGTCACGCTCATTACACACTTCCGGGGGGGGGAGGGGGGAGGTCAAAAGGTCATGATTAGGGCCATCAATCACTTCGGATTAAATTTTGTCATAAGCTGTATGGGAGTATCTCTCTAGCACTACGGGCAATACCTACAACCACGATTACCGACACTAACAAGCTGATCTACAATACGGCAGCAGTGATCAGTGAGATGCTTGGCTACAAGTTGAACAGCCACAAGGGGCAGTACCCTCCATGGAGAAGGAGGCTAGAGGGCAAGATCAAAGTAGCACGGAGGGAGGTTAGCCAACTAACGGAGTTGCAGAAAGGTGCGACAAATAAGGTGCCTAAGAAATACAGCAAGCTGTCCATACCTGAGGCCTTGGAAACTGCCAAGCAAAGACTCACAGCCTTGGCCAGCCGCTTGAGGAGGTACACCAGAGAGATAGAAGGCAGGAGAATAAACCAGCTGTTCTCCACAGAACCAGCAAAGGTGTACTCTCAGTGGCAAGGGAAAATAAGAGAACAGCACCACCAAGGCTGGAGACGGAGCAATACTGGAAGAGCATATGGGAGAAGGATGCAACCCATAACGGCAATGCTCAGTGGCTAGAGGATCTGAGGGCAGACCACAGCGACCTCCCTGAACAGGGTCCAGTAACCATCACAGTGGCAGATATCCAAGAAAGGGTCTCCAGTATGAAGAGTTGGACAGCACCAGGGCCCGACATGGGTCACGCATACTGGCTGAAGAAGCTGACTGCACTCCACGAGCGTCTGGCAGCACAAATGAACCAGCTGCTAGTTAACGAGAGACACCCGGAATGGCTAACTGAAGGCCGGACGGTCCTGATCCCCAAGGACCCCAAGAAGGGACCGGTCCCCTCCAACTACCGACCAATAACCTGCCTCAGTACTACATGGAAGCTCCTGTCAGGCATCATATCGGCTAAGATGAACAGGCACATGGGTCAATACATGAGCGGGACACAGAAAGGAATTGGCAAGAATACCAGAGGCGCAAAACACCAGCTACTGGTAGACAGAACAGTCAGCCGAGACTGCAAGACCAGACTGACCAACCTGTGCACTGCCTGGATTGATTACAAGAAGGCCTATGACTCAATGCCCCACAGCTGGATACTGGAATGCCTAGAATTGTACAAGATCAATGGGACCCTAAGAGCCTTCATCAGGAACTCAATGGGGATGTGGCGTACAACACTAGAGGCCAACTCCAAGCCCATAGCACAAGTCACCATCAAGTGCGGGATCTACCAAGGAGATGCTCTGTCCCCACTGCTGTTCTGCATAGGCCTGAACCCCCTCAGTGAGATCATTAACAAGACTGGCTACGGATACCGACTACGGAACGGAGCAGTTGTCAGCCACCTCCTGTACATGGATGACATCAAGCTGTATGCCAAGAGTGAACGAGACATCGATTCACTGATCCACACTACCAGGCTATACAGCAATGACATTGGAATGTCGTTCGGACTGGAGAAGTGTAGTCGGATGGTAACAAAGAGAGGGAAGGTAGTCAGAACAGAGGGGATTGAACTACCAGAAGGCAACATTGCAGACATAGAGGACAGTTACAAGTACTTGGGGATCCCGCAGGCGAATGGGAACCATGAAGAGGCCACTAGAAAAGCTGCAACCACCAAGTACCTGCAGAGGGTCAGGCAAGTCCTGAGGAGTCAGCTGAACGGTAAGAACAAGATCCGGGCCATCAACACGTACGCCCTGCCCGTGATCAGGTACCCTGCTGGGGTAATAGGCTGGCCAAAGGAGGAGATAGAAGCCACTGACATAAAGACAAGAAAGCTCCTTACCATGCATGGAGGGTTTCACCCCAAGTCCAGCACCCTGAGGCTGTACGCTAAGCGGAAGGAAGGGGGCCGGGGACTGGTGAGTGTCAGCACCACAGTCCAGGATGAGACAACGAACATCCAAGAATATATTGGGAAGATGGCCCCAACTGACTGAGTGCTCAGTGAATACCTCAGGCAGCAAAAACCCAAGAAAGAGGAGGGAGACGAGGAACCATCATGGAAGGACAGGCCCCTGCATGGTATGTACCACCGGCAGATAGAGGAGGTGGCTGATATCCAGAAATCCTACCAGTGGCTGGACAAAGCTGGACTGAAAGACAGCACAGAGGCACTAATCATGGCAGCACAAGAACAAGCTCTGAGCACAAGATCCATAGAGGCTGGGGTCTATCACACCAGGCAAGACCCCAGGTGCAGGCTGTGTAAAGATGCCCCAGAGACAATCCAGCACATAACAGCAGGGTGCAAGATGCTAGCAGGCAAGGCATACATGGAACGCCATAACCAAGTGGCCGGCATAGTGTACAGGAACATCTGTGCCGAGTATAACCTGGAAGTCCCGAGGTCAAAATGGGAGATGCCCCCAAGGGTGGTGGAGAATGACCGAGCTAAGATCCTGTGGGACTTCCAGATACAGACGGACAAAATGGTGGTGGCTAACCAACCGGACATGGTGGTGGTAGACAAACAGAAGAAGACGGCCGTAGTGATCGATGTAGCGGTTCCGAATGACAGCAATATCAGGAAGAAGGAACACGAGAAGCTGGAGAAATACCAAGGGCTCAGAGAAGAGCTCGAGAGGATGTGGAGGGTGAAGGTAACGGTGGTCCCCGTGGTAATCGGAGCACTAGGTGCGGTGACTCCCAAGCTAGGCGAGTGGCTCCAGCAGATCCCGGGAACAACATCGGAGATCTCTGTCCAGAAGAGCGCAGTCCTGGGAACAGCTAAGATACTGCGCAGGACCCTCAAGCTCCCAGGCCTCTGGTAGAGGACCCGAGCTTGAAGGATAAACCGCCCGCAGGGGCGTGCTGGGTGTTATATATATATATATATATATATATATTAGGGGTGCAACGATACACAAAATTCACGGTTCGGTTCGATACTTTGGTGTCACGGTTCGATATTTTTTCGATACAAAAAAAAAATGTTCATGCCTTTTTAATTTGTTATTTATTAAAATTATAAATATATATTTTAACTCAAAAGTACAGTTTTTAAATTTAACCCTAACCCTTGTGCGCATTTTTTATTTTGACAGCGAATGCGCACCTGCGGACCACTTATGTGCAGCCCTGGTTATTTAGCTCGTCATATTGCAGCCACAGAAATTATTTTGTCCATGAAACCATGAAGCTGCACTTTCTTTTTGCCTTATAGTCTGATTTGTCATAACTTCTCCGTTTTGTGGTAAGCTTTTCTTTGGCTGTCACTTCTTCACCCTGACCTGTCTTATTTGGCTCAGCAGAACTAAAATATATATCTGTCTGTGAAGGTTCTCAGTCATCCAGGTCATTGTAGTCAAATATAAATCCTCCTGCTTTTACACACGCACTCACATAAGCTCAGCGATTCTCTGCGCGATCAACCTCTCACATGTTTAAGCTGCGGGAGATTTCACTTGTCATGTTTGCATAGTAAGCTAACGATTAATAAGACGATGTCAGAGGAATTGGTGCGCAAATTATCATCACTCACAGATCAGTGCTGTCGCTCTCTATACACAGTTCGCGCGATTGCAAAGTGAAAGCAAAAAAACAAGCGCAAATTCAAACGCGATTTCAATATGTCACATATTGACAGTGGCTCACCGATGCCAATGACATAATTACCCAGCTACATATCGTTGCACCCCTAATATATATATATATCTATATATATTAGGGGTGCAACGATACTCGTATTGATATTGAACCGTTCGAAACAGTGCTTTCGGTTCGGTACGCATTCGTATCGAACAATACAACATTTGTAATTTATTTTATCAACTTTCCTTCTGATGATGCTGTCTGTGTTGAGCGCTCAGTGGATCTGAGCACAGGGCAAGCTAGCGAGACAGAAGCTAAGGTCTCCTTGCAACATGGCAAACTGAACCTCCCCCACCCTCATTCAGATCTGGCCTTTGGAACTATTTTGGTCTTCATGTGATGTATGACCCTGAAGGTAAGCGCGTCATGGACTAAAGTAAAACAGTATGTTGGATGTGCCACGCAATGCTCAATTACATTGGTGGGAACTAGAGCGTTAGCGCAGTTAGCTCGTTCCAGCAAAGTATCCAATAGCAGTGACAACTCCTCCACAGTAGCAGGTGGGATTTTTCTGTTTTGAGGATGGCTCCTTTTACCTGTCACTACAGATGGTCTGTTTATGTTTTGATCAAGAGCCTTTTTTTGGGCAGCTGAAGAGGAGAAGTCTATCTTATGGCCAACCTCTGGCTGTATCTTGGTCATATTACCCAGCAAAACCCAGTATGCAGGTTCATCTGTAACAGTCCTTGTGCCATGGATCAGCACTGTTGCTTCTACATTAAAATGAAGAGCAGCGACATGGCTGCAGGTCTCCGCGACTCCGGCCATACAGGTGCAGCGGGCGGCTTCAACCTTTCCTGTGATGCTCACAGTGACCCATGGCTGCAATGCTGGTTCATTCAGTGTTTGAGAGTGCAGGACCTGAAACACACACAAAGTTCATTTAAAGACAAGAACTATGAGCCAAGGCCGACATAAATGTGTTTTATCTACTTTATCATAAATGTAACAAAGTGTTTAGAAAGTTAGCACATACATGTAATTTTTCATTTTTTTATGTATCCATCTACAGGGAGTGCAGAATTATTAGGCAAGTTGTATTTTTGAGGAATAATGATATTATTGAACAACAACCATGTTCTCAATGAACCCAAAAAACTCATTAATATCAAAGCTGAATGTTTTTGGAAGTAGTTTTTAGTTTGTTTTTAGTTTTAGCTATTTTAGGGGGATATCTGTGTGTGCAGGTGACTATTACTGTGCATAATTATTAGGCAACTTAACAAAAAACAAATATATACCCATTTCAATTATTTATTTTTACCAGTGAAACCAATATAACATCTCCACATTCACAAATATACATTTCTGACATTCAAAAACAAAACAAAAACAAATCAGCGACCAATATAGCCACCTTTCTTTGCAAGGACACTCAAAAGCCTGCCATCCATGGATTCTGTCAGTGTTTTGATCTGTTCACCATCAACATTGCGTGCAGCAGCAACCACAGCCTCCCAGACACTGTTCAGAGAGGTGTACTGTTTTCCCTCCTTGTAAATCTCACATTTGATGATGGACCACAGGTTCTCAATGGGGTTCAGATCAGGTGAACAAGGAGGCCATGTCATTAGTTTTTCTTCTTTTATACCCTTTCTTGCCAGCCACGCTGTGGAGTACTTGGACGCGTGTGATGGAGCATTGTCCTGCATGAAAATCATGTTTTTCTTGAAGGATGCAGACTTCTTCCTGTACCACTGCTTGAAGAAGGTGTCTTCCAGAAACTGGCAGTAGGACTGGGAGTTGAGCTCGACTCCATCCTCAACCCGAAAAGGCCCCACAAGCTCATCTTTGATGATACCAGCCCAAACCAGTACTCCACCTCCACCTTGCTGGCGTCTGAGTCGGACTGGAGCTCTCTGCCCTTTACCAATCCAGCCACGGGCCCATCCATCTGGCCCATCAAGACTCACTCTCATTTCATCAGTCCATAAAACCTTAGAAAAACCAGTCTTGAGATATTTCTTGGCCCAGTCTTGACGTTTCAGCTTGTGTGTCTTGTTCAGTGGTGGTCGTCTTTCAGCCTTTCTTACCTTGGCCATGTCTCTGAGTATTGCACACCTTGTGCTTTTGGGCACTCCAGTGATGTTGCAGCTCTGAAATATGGCCAAACTGGTGGCAAGTGGCATCTTGGCAGCTGCACGCTTGACTTTTCTCAGTTCATGGGCAGTTATTTTGCGCCTTGGTTTTTCCACACGCTTCTTGCGACCCTGTTGACTATTTTGAATGAAACGCTTGATTGTTTGATGATCACGCTTCAGAAGCTTTGCAATTTTGAGACTGCTGCATCCCTCTGCAAGATATCTCACTATTTTTGACTTTTCTGAGCCTGTCAAGTCCTTCTTTTGACCCATTTTGCCAAAGGAAAGGACGTTGCCTAATAATTATGCACACCTGATATAGGGTGTTGATGTCATTAGACCACACCCCTTCTCATTACAGAGATGCACATCACCTAATATGCTTAATTGGTAGTAGGCTTTCGAGCCTATACAGCTTGGAGTAAGACAACATGCATGAAGAGGATGATGTGGACAAAATACTCATTTGCCTAATAATTCTGCACTCCCTGTATAGAACGCTGCATGTTATATTCTAAATCTGCCTGTTCTCTGTCAGAAACCTGCCTGCAGAAAATGAACCTAAAGTATGTAATGCAAGGATGTGATCACTTTCAAGATGGAGAAAGCATAAAGTGACAATTATGAATCACTTAATATGATAATGAGATTCTGCAGGTCATTAATCAATATATGAAACTAAAATAAAATTTATTTTTAGTGACACAGGATACAAACATGGAAGCAAGATGTATAATTAGGATTATTTATAATAAATATGAATAAATCATTGCAATTTCTTTAACCATAAAGAATAACTAAATCCTTCAGGACAATGTCTCATCAATGCACTGAACTCATTATGTTATCCACCTAACAGCCTCCACATGTTCTCACTGTAATTTCCCCTCATGAATGAATTTATGCTGCACTAATGTGAATGTTTGCAGGGAAATCAAACGCATTTTACTCGCAGTACTCGAGCTGACTTACCTTTGTTTGAATGACGACTTGTACGCGCTGACTCCACAGACAAGGTACGAAAATATGTCAGGCTACGTCAATAGCGGTTGGTCTTCAGGGTTTCTACTCCACGGCCGTATTTCATACGGGTCCACATTTCCAATGCACGCTATTTTCTGCAAGTACCGCTGCTTCGCCTTTGGACGCAATCGGTCTCTATACAGTTCATTCTCTTTTGAGCTGCTTTTAAGCATCTTTCTTGTAGTCGTCGTTCCAACACAGTGTGTTTGTTTTGATTCGTAGACCCCGAAAATGGCGCTGCGCTCCCATAATGCATTGCGGCGTGACGTCAACTCCAAAGCCCTATATAGCCCAGAAGAAGTGTATAGTATAGCTTTTATTTTGGAAAGAGGCATTTCTCTGTAATAAACTCTTTTCCAAAGATGAGTGATTCCTCAATCAGATAGATTTATTATTTTATTACTTTGTTGTTTCAGCAACATTAAATTTAAAAACTGTACTTTTGAGTTAAAATATATATTTATAATTTTAATAAATGACAAATTAAAAAGGCACAAACATTTTTTTTTGTATCGAAAAAATATCGAACCGTTACACCAAAGTATCGAACCGAACCGTGAATTTTGTGTATCGTTGCACCCCTAGTAAAAGATGATTGTTGGGCTTCATTTCTGTACTGAACAGTCATTTTAAGGTTTGTTAGTAAATAACAATTAGCTGATGTTGTTCATGAGACTAAAATCATCTCACTTTGGTAATGTAAATACAATGTGGCCAATATTATATTTATTGTCAGATTATTATGAGATATTACAGCAGTGAGCTTGAACTCTGTGTCAAAGATTCAAGCTATTTATTTAAAGTTATTTATATTTCCTATCACCTTAAATCTTCACTCAAAGACAAGTATCTTTGACAGTGTATGTATAGCTGTATTATATATATGAGACAAATATTGTTCGTTTAATATGTTGTCATTATTATAGCCGATTATTAGAGATAGGTTGATCATATTTAAGATCGAAGCATTATTTAATGGCAGGACTTCTTTGAGCAGTTTTGTAGGAATGGGGTCTAAAAGACACGTTGATGGTTTGGAGGAAGTAATTATTGAAGTTAACTCAGAAAGATCAATTGGAGAAAAAGAGTGTAACTTAACATCAATGGTACTAAGAGTAGCTGTAGATAATATTACATCTGTGGGATGATTACTGGTAATTTTTTCTCTAATGATTAAAATGTTATTTGTGAAGAAGTTCATGAAGTCATTACTAGTTAACGTTAAAGGGATGGTTGGCTCAAAAGAGCTCTGGCTTTTTGTCAGCCTGGCTACAGAGCTGAAGAGAAACCTGGGGTTGTTCTTATTTTCTTCAATCAAGGTTCAAGGTTCAAGGTTCTTTATTTGTCACATGCATAGTTATACAAGTATAACACACAGTGAAATGTAGCCTGACACGCTCCTTGACATGTGCAAAAATTGGGGGGGGGGGTGTAGAGGAAGAACATTACATATAGTATATACACTGGGTGAATGTGCAGTAGTAGCAGCAAGCAGGTGAATTCTGTACATTAATATGAATAGACATCTGACTATTTTACAGGATAGACAATATAAACATATTTAAAATTAAAGGAATTGAAATGTACATTGTGCCTTGGTTTAGTGTCTGGAAGAGTCCTGTCTCAGTCAATTATAGATAATGTGAGAGGGCGGGTGTGTGTGTTTAGGGCACGGATGGCTTGGGGATAGAAGCTCCTCTTGAGTCTCTCTGTCCTTGCCCGGAAGATGCGGAACCTTCTACCAGATTGCAGAAGTTGGAACAGTTTGTTGCCAGGATGGGACGGGTCCTTCAGTATCTGCGCTGCTCTAGTCCGGCATCTCCTGGTGTAGGTGTCCTGAAGCGGGGGGAGAGCAATCCTGCAGCAGCGTTCTGCTGTACAGATCATTCTCTGGAGAGCTTTTTGGTCCTTCACACAGCTGTTCCCAAACCACGATGTCATGTTCTGTGTGAGGATGCTCTCCACAGCGCCTGTATAGAAAATCCTGAGGATCTCTGGAGAGACCCTGAACTTCCTCAGTTGTCGTAGGTGATACAGGCGCTGCCTAGCCTTTTTGGTCTGGACCTGAATGTGGGCAGCCCATGCCAGGTCTGAGGAGATGTGGACACCAAGATACTTGAAGGACTGCACCCTCTCCACTGGAGCTCCATTGATGATAATGGGCTTGTAGTCTCTGTGCTGACCCCTTCTGAAGTCCACCACCAGCTCCTTGGTCTTGCTGACGTTCAGCTGGAGGTGGTTGTCCTGGCACCACGATGCCAGATTCTTCACTTCATCCATGTAGGCCGCCTCATCGTTGTTGGAGATGGCACCCAACACCACTGTGTCGTCAGCAAACTTCACAATGGTGTTGGAGCCATGGGTGGCCACACAGTCTGAAGTGTAGAGGGAGCAGAGCAGTGGCGAGAGGACACATCCCTGAGGTGCTCCTGTGTTGATGGTGATGCTGTTGGAGAAGCACCTGCCCACCCTCACCACCTGAGTTCTGCCAGTGAGGAAGTCCAACACCCATGCACACAGACCCTGAGCTTTGTGAACAGTCTGCAGGGCACTATTGTGTTAAACGCTGAACTGTAATCAACAAACAGCATTCGCACATAGTTACCCTGTTTCTTGTCCACGTGGCTGAGAGTGGTGTGTAGGACGTGGGCGATGGCATCCTCTGTGGATCTGTTGGATCTGCAGGCAAACTGCAGCGGATCTGTGGTGTCTGGGATGGAGGAGGAGATGATGTTCTTCAGCAGCCTCTCAAACACCTTCATTACTACTGAGGTCAGTGCAACTGGCCGGTAATCGTTCAGGGATGAGGGTTTGCTGTTCTTGGGCACAGGGATGATGGTGGATCTTTTGAAGCATGTGGGGACCACAGACTTCGCCAGGGACTCGTTGAAGATGTAAGTGAACACACCTGCTAGCTGGTCAGCACAGCAGCGCAGCAGACGGCCGGTGATGCCGTCTGGCCCCGCCGCTTTCCTTGTGTTCACTCTCCTCAGTGCCGCTCGGACGTCATGCTCCGCGATGCTGGTCACCGGTCTCTCGCTGATGACGTCACTGTCCTCGGTAGTCAGGCGGTAGATAGCATTAGCCGCCTGGCTAACCTCGAAATGGGGGTAGAACCGATTCAGCTCGTTGGTGAATGCAGAGTCGGCGTTGATCGGCGCAGTGTCCCTGGCTTTGTAGTCCGTAATGGTGCGTAGTCCGTGCCACATACTCCGTGTGTCGCCCTGGTGGAAGCGGGACTCCACACGTTCCCGGTACCGGCGTTTGGCATCTCTCACCGCGCGCCGCACGCCGTATGAGGCCGCTTTGTAGGCGCTCATATCGCCAGTGGCGAGACCCGCGTTGTAGGAGGCGGTCCTGGCGTCAATCAGTGATGAATAGTAAGATATTCTGGCTTTGTGGAGGGCTTTCTTATAAAGCAGCAAACTATTTCTCCAGGCTAAATGATGATCCTCTAAATTTGTGACATGCCATTTCCTCTCCAGATTACGAGTCATCTGCTTTAGGGTACGTGTTTGAGAATTATACCACGGAGTCAGGTACTTCTGATTAGAGACCTTAGTTTTCACTGGAGCTACAGTATCCAGAGTCGTACGTAGTGAGGAGGTGAAATTATTAACAAGATAATCGACCTCTGTTGGAGTAGCGTTCAGGTAGCTGCTCTGCTCTATGTTGGTACAGGGCATTGAAGATGATAACAGTGGGTGGATTATATTCTTAAACTTAGTTACAGTGCTTTCAGAAAGACACCTACTTTGATAAAGTCTACTCTCCACCGCTGTGTAATCAATTATTGTAAATGTAAATGTTATCAGGAAATGATCAGACAGGAGAGGGTTTTCAGGAAACACTGTTAAATGTTCAGTTTCTATGCCATATGTTAAAACAAGATCTAGAGTGTGATTAAAGTGGTGGGTGGGTTCTTTTACATTTTGAGAGAAACCAATTGAGTCTAATAACAGATTAAATGCCATGTTGAGGCTGTCATTTTTAGCATCTACATGGATGTTAAAATCACCCACAATAATTATTTTATCTGAGCTCAGAACTAAATTAGATATAAAGTCTGAGAAATCAGACAGAAACTCTGTGTAAGGCCCAGGTGGACGATAGATGATAACAAGTAAGACTGGTTTCTGAATTTTACAGCTGGGGTGGACGAGGCTAAGCATCAGGCTTTCAAATGAATTAAAAGTCTGTCTTGGTCTTTCGTTAATTAATAGGCTGGTGTGAGAAATTGCTGCCACACCGCCCCCTCGGCCTGTGCTTCGAGGTTTCTGATAGTTAGAATGACTCGGGGGTGTTGATTCATTTAAACTAACATAATCATCCTGCTGCAACCAGGTTTCTGTAAGGCAGAGTAAATCAATTTGTTGATCAATTATTAAGTCATGTACTAACAGAGACTTGGAGGAGAGAGACCTAATATTTAATAATCCAGATTTCACCGTTTTACTCTTTGGTTCAGATGTGGATACTGTATTGTTCTTTCTTTGCAATTGTTTATGTTTAAGTTGTTTGTTGCTGGTTTTTAGTTTGTTTTTTGTCTGTTTGGGAGCTGACACAGTCTCTATGGAGATGGGTTTTTGGGGGGTAGCAGGAGCAGAGAAGCTGCAGAGAGGCGTGTAAGACTGCGACTCTGCTTCCTGGTCCCAACTCTGGATAGTCATATTTTGGGGGGTTTAATAAATTTGTCCATATTTCTAGAAATGAGAGCTGCTCCATCCAAAGTGGGATGGATGCCGTCTCTCCTAACAAGACCAGGTTTCCTCCAGAAGGTTTGCCAATTATCTATGAAGCCCACATCGTTTCTGGGACACCACTCAGACAGCCAGCAATTTAAGCAGAACATGCGGCTAAACATGTCACTCCTGGTCTGATTGGGGAGGGGACCAGAGAAAACTACAGAGTCCCACATTGTTTTGGCAAAGTTGCACACCGATTCAATATTGATTATAGTGACCTCCGATTGGCGTAACCGGGTGTCATTACTGCCGACGTGAATTTTACCCTTATTTACATACATTTACCCTTAGCCAGCAGTTTTAAATTTCCCTCAATGTCGCCTGCTCTGGCCCTTGGAAGACAATTGACTATGGTTGCCGGTGTCTCTAGCTTCACATGTCCCCGGTGGGTGTGTCGCTGAGTGGGGAAAAACGGTTAGACACATGAACGGGTTGGTGGTGTACCTGGGGCTTCTGTTTAGAACTATGCTTCCTCCTCACCGTCACCCAGCCGCCCTCTTTCCCCAGCTGCTCGGGGTCTGCCGGGGAACAGCTAGCGGGGCCTACGCTACCTTCGGCTGCACCAGCTACAGGGGCCTGGCTAGCTACGGGTGAATGAAGGGTGCGAAGCCGAGTCTCCAGTTCAACAATCCTGGCCTCCAGAGCTGCAAATATGCTACATTTGTTACAGATATCATTACTGCTAAAGGAGGCCGAGGAGTAACTAAACATCTGACACAATCAGCAGGAAAGTGCAGGAGGGACAGGTGAAGTAGCCATGGTGCTAACGAGTCGGCTACGAGTTAAGCTAAGCTAAGCTAGCGAAACAGTACAGAGACAGAGAGTGAATACTTTGGCTATAAGTTAGGTAGTGAGTACACAGAAAGTGTGCTTCGGATGACGCACGTGAAGATTATACTATGAAAAAAGAAGTTATCTAAAAGTTTTTAATTAAATTGCTAAGCAGATAAGCTACTCAGAAACACCACTGTGTTTGAGCAGGAACAGGAAGTGATACTCTACCGCAGAGAGAGCGAACACCAAGTGACAGTCAACTTAATGCTTTATTGTTCAGGAAAAAAACCTCATACATCAGCTTGAAAACTATAATTCTTATGCAGTAAGTGTGGTGTGTATTAACAACATATAGAAAGTACTGTATAAAGATTTAAAATATCATGTCACATTTGACCTCTTCTCTGGAGTTGAAAGATCTAGGGTCAACGTGATAAAAGTCCTATATAAAGCTATTTAAAGCTGTTTGTCTTTGTTTGTATTGACAACATATAGGCATATAAGGTAGTTTATACATGGAGATTTTGAAGATCAACTTACTTTCTACCACAGCATGCAGAGGTTACCTGCACTGGATCTCCATCTCAGGAGAAGTGCTTTTGTTTTAAATAAATGTAATTTCATACACAGACAAAAAATATCTTATTTATTTATAAACAGAAAGGGTCTCCCAAGGCAAATTGATCCTGGGTGAGGGGCCAGACAAAGAGCAGTTCAGTTGACCCCTAAGGAAAGAATAAAATCAAGGGACCAGTGTATCCTGCCTTGCAAAGCGTTACCAGGGCCCTACCCTGGAGCCAGGCCTTGGGATGGAGCTCAAGGGAGAGGGTCTGGTGGTCAGGTTAGCCCATGGGTCCTGGCTGGGCACAGCCTGAAGAAACATCCTACTGGGAGACTTCAACACTAAACATGGACAGCAACAGTGAAGATGGTGGAGCAGACCTGCCTGATCTGAACCCGAGTGGTTTTCTTACTTTTGTGAATAACAAGGACCATGTTCGAACACAGGGGTGTCCATAAGGGCATGAGACACCAAGATGCCCTAGGTCGCAGGTCGATGTCTGATCTTTGTAATCATATCATTGGATTTGTGCCCACATGTTCTGTACATTTGGGTGAAGTGAGGATCTGAGCTTTCAACTGATTGCCAGGTGGTCAGTTGCATCAGGTTTCAGAGAAGGAAGCTAGACAAAGCTGGTATGCCTAAATATATAGTGAGGGTGCTCTGGTAACACCTGGAAGAGGTGCCAGTCTGCAAGATCTTCAACTCTTTCCTCTGGCAAAACGTTGACAGCATTCTGGGGGAAGTTGGGGACAAATGGACCATGTTCTACACCTCCATCGCTGAAGCAGCTGCAAGGAGCTTTGACAGCAAGGTGGTTGGTGCCTGTCATGGTTGTAATCCCCAAAACCAGATGATGGACACCAGAGCTAAAGAGAGCTGAAGATGGAGTTCTGTTGGGCTTGGTTAGCTTGTGGGATTTCAGAGGTAGCTGATGTACAAGTGCAACATGGCGCAGGTGGGGAAAGCAGTGCTGCCCTTACATGGTTGTGCAGTAGAGGTGGGGTGGTGCTGACTTCAACTGGGGATATAGTTGGGCAGTGGAAGGAATATTTCAAGGACCTCCTCAATCTCACAGACACGCCTTCTGTAGAGGAAGCAGAGTCTAGTGACAAGGGGAAGACCCGCCCATCACTGGGGACGTGATCACTGAGGTAGTTAAACAGCTCCTTGGTAGCTGGGCCCCTAGGTTTGACAAGGTTCCCCCTGAGTTCCCCAAAACCTTTGGATGTTGTAGGGCTGTCTTGGTTGACATGTCTCTGCAACATCACATAGAGATCTGGGTGGTCATGGTCTTCAGCCAGAAAAGAGTATATAGTGCTCACTTCAGGCCAGGAATGACTTGCTGCCCCAAGTAGAGGAGTTTAACCATCTGAGGTCCAGGGTATACTTGGCTGTTTTAACTACTTTGATTTTACCTCTATATTTCACCTTTAAAAACTATTTATCTTGCCTTGTTTGGTATCAACACAACCTCACATGTCTGAATTTACAGCAATTTTTTCAATTTTGACAAATTTTATTAACACAGTTGATCTAAAATCAGACATAAAACATAAAATCAGTGTAAAAAATGTATATATTTTATTGTAAAAACCACAAACATGTTTAATGAATTATTTTTTGTTAAAAATGAAAATAGAAATTGTACATTTTAAAAACCTATGCACAAGTTTTGCAGACAACAAAGTTATATGCAACTATTTTCCTAAAAATGCAACCAAGACATCAGGCATTATTTTTTTTTTGTAACCATTTAAAACAATTTACAGAACAATCAGGTGTTTTGTATCAAATAAGATGCTGCACAAATTATTTGTGCCACTCCAAAAAAATCATTTCTGTCCACCATAAGACAGAGGAGCACATAACCAGCCTGATACCTGCAGGCCTGGAAGCAGGAGGTATTTTGACACACAAAACAAAACAGACAACTACACTAAATACTAACTACGCAAGACAACAGACTAACTTCACACTCCAAACACACTAAACGTCACAAACCTCTCACATTTCAAAACTTGCTATCTCGCTCTTTCCTTTGCTCTTATGCTCTTCTTCCTGCAGTAAACATTACGATAGTATTCAGGAAAAAACATTTATTTTTATCATAACTCTGGTTTTACCTGGTCTATCAACACAATTTAAAAACTGGTATATAGTTTGAAGTCCACATTTCCAACACAAGTTGAAATGGAGACTCAGGGTGGCTGCAACTTATTGCTCTGTCATCTTAAATTGGTCATGTGATTTGGATGCGCTGGCGCATCCGTGGACCCCAAAGGGTTAAATATCTTAGGGTCTTGTTCATGAGTGAGGGGAGAGGGAAACAAGAGACTGACAGAGCGATTGGGGCTATACCAGTTTGTCATAGTGTAGAAGGCTAAGCTGTCGCTTTGCTGGTCGATCTACATCCCTATCCACACCTATGGTCACAAGCTCTGGATGGTGACTGAAAGAAAAACAAGAACGCAGAAACAAGTGCCAGAAATTATTTTTTTCCAAAGGGTAGCTGGCCTCTCCCTTAGAGAGAGTGTGAGGAGTTCAGTCTTTTGAAAGGGACATGCTGGGCATGTCCCAGCAGAAGGAGGCCCCAAGAAGACCCAGGACATGCTGGGGGAGATTACATCTCTCAGCTGGCCTGGGAAAGCTTGGTGTTCCCCTGGATAAGCTGAAGGAGGTGGCTGGGAAGTGGGAGGTCTTGGAGTCTCTGCTTAGAATGCTGTCCACGTGACCCATGCCCAGATAAACAGAAGATGATGGATGGATGGATATTTATGGACATAGAACTTACACGAACTGTACAAATTGTACTCATGTTTAAATTTGGTCTACTGACAAAATGAACTTTGAAGATTTCCACTTGGGTAACTTCTGAAGTTGAAAGCAAACAAAAAGAAACAAATCAAGATTTCATGGGCAAATTTTATAGCAAAATAATTCAGCATGTATGCATTAAAGAGTAGAGAGAAGTGACCTGAAGAAAGGATTCTTGAGATCCAGGATGTTCCCAGATCTGAAGCCTGATTGGTCCACTGTAGCTGTGATGTGGATGTCATAGCTTTGTCTGGAGTGAGAAAGATAAGGGTTGGTACAAGTTGAAATCTGTAACCTGGGAAAAACTTGTTGTTGAACCTTTATTGATCCCCAACCCCACTGACCTGTCTGCGATAAGTGCCTTTATTTGCCCACAAATGTACATAAAAAGTGATTAGGAAGGCAACTGACAGATAATTACCGTAATTGTCGGGCTATAAGCCGCTACTTTTTGCACAAGCTTTGAACCCTGCGGCTTTTAGTCAGGTGCGGCTTTTCTATGGATTGTCCATGAGCGGATTTGTTTTGTTTGTTCCGCTGTTGTACGGCACTACGTTGCCTGGCGGAAGGATCGAGGTTCAAGAGTGGTATGTTGGTCACATGTCCATCCGCCAGGCAACGTAGTGCCGTACGAAGTAGCGCGAAAAACAAACTTCAAAGTAGCACTACGCGTTCAGCGGGAGGTGTGGATGATGAGCGGTGATAAACTTGCGAAAAGCAAGTTATGCCCAACTCCACCGGTGGATTCTGACAGCGTGGAAAAGTGTGAAAACATCCACGATCACCAACGGATTTCGAAGGGCTGGACTGCTGCATGATGGAGAGGAGGACACCGCCACGGCCCTTCTGAGGGTGTTCGACTCTGACACTGACAACGAAGATTTCTTTGGTTTTGAAAGTGACAACGAAAGAGAGAAGCGGAGAGTGGATGACGAAGCCATCCTGAACCTGTTCGTTTCCGACACTGGAGGAGAGGACTTTGGTGGTTTTAGTGCGCAGGAAGAAGAGAAAGATGGTGAATGACTGACTTTTCTTCTTGATAAAGCCGTGTCACTGCACCTGAGCCTAAAAGGTAGTCTGAATCTATTTTTCTGGTGTGCTGTAGGTTATTATGTACTACATTTGTTACTCATTTATGAAGCACAGTACATGTTTTGTACTTGTAATTACTGGTACTTGTACATGTACCCTAAAAAGTTATGCAAATATGTACTCATAACTTGTTTTTCAAAATATTAATAAAAGTGATGTCACCAAACAGCCGTCTCTTTCCTGACAATTCGCTTTGTGCATATTCTCTTACATATGATAAGTCAACATTGAAACCTGCGGCTTTTAGTCAGGTGCGGCTAATGTATGTACAAAACAGGATTTTCCCCTGATTTTAGCTTGTGCGGCTAATATTCAGGTGCGCTCTGTAGTCCGGGAAATACGGTAACTGGCAAATATTGTATCATTCATATTTGTAAGTAACGAGACAGTCTGAATTAGCTGATTATGTATTTTTCTGTGAGTTTCTCTCTTTTCTTGTGAAAACGTGTCCAACTGGCAACTTGAGCACTTTAAGCACCTGTGGAACTAAAGCAGGGTATTAAAGCTCCTTTGCTTTTCCCTCTTTGCCCTATTGATAATGCAGTCCTATGGACAGCACAGCTGTACCTGTTGTTAGCAGCCAGTTGGACTGTCCCAGACAAAGTCTGTCCAAGCTTGGCAAAGAGCGGCGTCTGAAGTAGACATCTGACCTGGAACCAGCGGGTCAGAGGCTCTGTGGGAGCAGTGGAGAACCATACTGTGGCCCTACAAAGAGAGTGAGAGAGATCACCTCCATACTGAACGGCTTCAGGTGAATATACCTATTGAGGGGGACATGGCTTAATATTTTGTTTGTCAGATCAAAATTTTCTGTGTGCTTGAATTATCAAAGTTTTTCTGTTGCTATAACATATTTTCGTTCCATGCATCCTTCCATTTGGTCTGCATTGAAAATCCTTCATTAAATCTTAGAAAGAAAGCATTGGATTACTTACTTGGATCCCAGGTAGGCCACATCAAACCAGAAGGCAAGTCCATGGATCAGACCAGACTGGAGCAGAGTAAACACAAAGGGAATCTCTATTCTGTAAACACAGATTTTGTTTTTCAATTTTCATCAAATAGTTAAAAACCTTTGCACACAAAGGTTTTGGCATCCAGTGTTCGTTAATATGTCATTAACTTGTGTTTTTCTCAAACTGTTTGGACTATCTAGCATCACCTTACTTTCCAACCAGAAAAAGTAAAACATTAAGTAGTAACATATGTAAAGTATAATAAAGTATTAAATCATAAAGTAAGTCAATAATTCAACTTTGAACATTAAAAAAATGAAATGGCAAAGCTATCATTTATAGCACACTATAACAAAACCAACAGGAATTCTTAGAGTTAACTGATGTACGCTGTGTTTTTACTCAGGTGTGACTCGTTTATTTATATAACCACTCATCTGTTTTCTGCCTATAAGTACATTCCAGTCACATCTTAAATCATCAATAATGTGACATAATCACTGCATAGATGAGGTGTAGATACAATGTTTCTGATCAGGCAACAAATATGATTCAGTGTATAACCTGAGTAAATCCTCTTCTTTAGCTTCCATGAAATTGATGCAGTGCTTGACAGACCTGGCCATCAGGATATGAACATCAAATGTGTCCTGGAACAAACGTTTAAATTTATTACAAGCTTTTGATAAGAGTATAAAATTTAGGAGGAAAAAGAAACTGCGAAAGCAACAATGCTAATTATCACACAGAGTGATGACAAATTAAAAGAGCACACATTAAAAAATGTCACAGTAAGTGTTCGTCCACAGCGGCTCCAGGGCTCCTTTGCACTGATTCTCTGTCCCTTTAGGCTGGAACTTGAACTTCTGGCTCTGTGGACGCATTCGTCCAAAAGACATTTCCTTGTTTTCCTGTTTTGATGTCATGCACAGAGAGTGCTCAGTTGTGTTGAGGAACATATTATTCATGGTCCTGGGTGAGTTCACGCAGCATTTTGCATCACTTTGATGTTTTTGTTTTAAATAGAAAAGCTTATTGTGGTTGCTGCTTTGTGTAATGTTTATAATAACTTCAGGAAGTCCTTAGTGTATTTAGTTCTCAGTTCCTAGTTTCCTTAGCTTTATTCCTTGTTTTGTGTCCTTCCTTCTGGTGACAGTTCTCGTGTATTAAGTTTATGAATATGTGTTTTCCCTCTTCAGTTTTCACTCCTCCTGCTTTATTTTGTGTTTGTTTTGTGTACCTTGCCTTCAGCTCCCTTTGTCAGACCGCCAGTTTACCTTCCCCTCATGCAATGTTGCCTCTAATGTTTCACGTGTCTGAACGAACACAAACTCCCTGAGCATCTCTTGGACCGCTGTGAGCAACAGCAGACGTGTGCACTGTAGTCACGCCAGCATCCGATCCATCCAAGTCACATGTTTATTAAAGTAATCAAATTACAGCATTTATGTTAGACGACTTCTAATTAACTGCTTTATCCCACTTACAATGAAAATTTAAAAGAATCTTGTTCATGACCTGCAGCATGTTAACACTGTTGGAAGTAAAAATAACTTGAACTCCAATTTTGAAAACACAACTTTCTTTTTTAAATAAAGCTCTGACTGTATTATGAGTCTGTGGTCTGGGAGAGAGTCTGTAACTCTGTCTGCAAATACAGTAAATAATGACCAATGTTGGGTAATTAACTACATAGTTACTTCTTCAAAAAAGTAACTGAGTTTTGCAAACAACAAAGTTTTGCAGCTGTTTACCTAAAAATGCAGCCAAGGTGTTTTTAAACAAACATTTCAAACTATTTACAGAACAATCAGCTGTTCTGCATCAACTCTGATGCCACACAGATTATTTGTTTCACTCCAAAAATAATTTGTGTCCACTATGAGATGAAGGAGAACAACAGCCTGATACCTGCAGGCCTGACAGCAGCAGATGTGTCACTGCTGTAACACCTGTAACACTCAGCAGGCGCCTCATTGTTCTGACACACACAACAACACTATTGACTACACTACACACTGACTACACACTAACTACACACTAACTACACGCTCACTACACGCTAACTACACACTAACTACACAAGATTTGCGCTAAACGTCTCAAATCTCTCACATCTCAAACACGCCGTCACTCCTAAAACTTCCCCCTCCCTAAACAACTAAAGGCCATGTTGCCATATAATTTTTTGATTGGTCCACATGGTACATTTTTCCACCAATAGGAAAGGCTGGGAGTTTTGTTTTTGCCCACAGGCTTTCGAGCGTTTTCCTTCTAAAACGCCGTTTTTACCGTTTCTTGCTGCAGTAAATATAAACAACGACAGTATTCAGGAAGAAAAACAAACATTGCAGATATTTTATCATAACTCTGGTTTTACGTGGCCGATCAACACAATTTAAAAACTGGTATAAAGTCCACACTTTGCCGTCAGTTGTTCGTCTGTCCTGCTCACATCTACAATGGTTGTACACGTTGTCATTAACGTGGCTTCACTCCACATCAGCCGCTTTGCTAAAACACCGGTGTCGCACATAAGGACGCTGTCATAGCCTGTCAGCGACGTTGATTAGCTGCATATATACGAATGTGAATCGCATCATTGGCTGGACTGTGGGATAAGGTGGCATCGTTCTGATCCCATACGGGAGCAGCCAGTCACTGACTAACACTGCAGAACTGAATTGTTAAAGTATTTATTTTAATTTCAATTCAGGTTAGATTTTTCATCTGTGCGCAGAGACCGTGCCTGCAATTGTGCTGGACTCCACAATTCTGACAATATTATGTACATCATTTTGATCAAAACCATCCAATGAGCCCTCAATAAAACAGCTTTATCTTTTGTTTTTATCATAACATGATGAGGAAGACAATCAAAACAACTGGGAACTGTTCTGCAGTCAATTGAAAAAACTAATCACATGTTCCCGGTCATGCTGACCACATTATTCCCTGCCTGGTTTAGACTGTTCAGTAAAACTCATGATGGTCTCTGGGTTCAAGCCAATGACCCATCTGTGAGAACAATTTTCATTGCTAAAAGTGGAGTCAGTTTAACACAGAATTTGGCATTGATGACCATACAACCCTGAGCATGATTGATCTTGTCCAAACTCAAATGCTAAATACGATCAGGCCTGGTTAGTACTCGAATCGAAAAGTACTTTGATGCCATGATCCAACCGCCATAGGCAGAATCTGGACTCAGTGCTCATGGACTGTCTCTGACACCTCCCATTATATGAAACTTCACCTTCAATTTAGAGATGGTACTAGGCCTCACTTGAAACAATGCTGCTACTTGATTTTGCAGAAGACCAAATTGTAGTTGCCAGATCAGCCAAATGTGTCATGCTTGGATAAGATATCTATTGACTGTTGAAACGGGGTCCATGCTAACAGGTCCTGATAATCAGGCACCAGTCAGCCACCTGATCATCAGCTCTACCAGAAGCTCAAAACAAGAGTCAATCATACAACAAGCTGACTGGAAATGGTAGCGCAGATTTGGCACGTTTTTCATGGGTGCAACCCACTAATACATTTTCCTTACAAATGTGGAACCATCTAAGATCACAAATATCCTTAGTTTTTGTGCTGAGTTTAATGTTCATTACACATTTTCTATTCATCTACGTGTATGTTTTGTATCATACAGTGCACCATACCACTATAGGCTGCCTGAATAACTCTTCCACCGCAGCATTGTGAAGAGCACTCAGGTTCACGCCATAGAAGCTCCTCTGCTGCCTGAAGGGAAACATGTAAAGAGCAGAGATCAAGTTATTTGCAGTCGACCGATTGGCACAACTGGTGGTTAACACCGTACCTGTAATTTTACCCCTCAGTTTCTAAATGCGCTCAGATTGCAACTTAATTAGTCTGAGCAAAATATTTAACAATAGCTTATATATACTGTGGTGTGAAAAAATGTTTGCCCTCTTCCTTTTTTCCCATTTAGATAAAACATAACAAAAGTAAACACAACATGCAGTTTGTGAATGAAGGTGTAAAACAATCTGCATCTACAACCTACAAAAGTAATTACCCCCCCTAAACCTAACGAGTGGTTGGGCCACGCTTAGCACCAACAACAGTAGTCAGATGTTTGTCATAACTGGCAATGAGTGTTTTAGAGTGGAATTTAGACCCACTCATCTTTGCAGAATTGTTGTAATTCAGCCACGCTGCAGGGTATTTTTAAGGTCGTGCCACAGCATGTCAGTCGGATTCAGGTCAGGATTTTGGATGGATGAAGAAAAACAAAATGAAGACTTTGGAGGGGTCTAGTCAGAGGTGGACTTGCTGATGTGTTTGGATCGTTATCCTGCTGTAGAGCTCAGGGTGACGAGCAGATGGTCGGACATTCTCCTTCAGGATGTTCTGGTAGACATTCATGGTTCCGTTTACCACGGCCAGTCTTCCAGGTCTCGCGGCAGCAAAACCTCCCCAGACCAGACCCCCAGGGCCATGAAGGTTTTGATTTTTTTCCCCTTAATAATAAACGCCTTCATTTTGTGTTCACTTGTGTTAACTTTGTCTAATATTTAAGTTTGTTGGATCAGAAATGTGTATGAGAAATACACAACCCCCACCCCCCAAAAAACAGGAAATCATGCAGAACTTCAGAGAATAATTAATGTTATTGTAAATGTGATTACAAAGATTAAAATTGTCAAATGTCTTTCTTCTACTGCTGAAAAGTGAGGGAAGTAGAAACTGATGGAAAACGTTTACAGTTTACATTCATTCCTCAGTACCGACGGAGCCTGACCTGCACATAGTGGTAAAGCAGTGAGGGGAAGAGAGCATAGCAGCACTCACATACACACACATGGTGGCAGGCATGGAAGCGATCGTCACCAGAGCTGTATTTTAAATGAAGTCAGAAGTCTTAAAAACATGTTCTGTGAACTGGCCAAAGCATGCTGGCACATACGAGCGGTGATCAGGCCTGAGAGCCCAGTAATTAGGGCTGTATCCACATGAGTCAGGTGCTCAGAGTCCCCTGTATGACCTCTGGTCTAGTATGCATGCCGTTTTCCACTTTGTCCAACATCACATCAAACAAATGAATGACAAATGTTATAAAAACAAGAAAGGCATGCTGTCTCATCATAAAAGTTCTTTCTGTTCCTTTTTTGTTGTGTTTCTTCAAAGTATATTTCTCCCTGTGTTAACATGAAATGATGGGTCCAGGTGATCAGAAATATTCCTGCCTTAGCTTAAAAATCAGAAGGTCAAGACTAGGGTCCAGTTGTGTTTCAGAGAATAAGGTTTAAATACTATTTTGAGAAAACGATTCTATTTGGGAATTTGTGCTAATATGCAGATTACAGTTGTTGTTTCAAGATAAACTGCCATGGATACTACACCCTCACGCCTTATGTAGATGATTAGCCGTCTTGTGATAGAACATACGTCCTTTATTGCACGAGGGTGGAACCGTTGATAACCTTGCATCTGTGCATCACCAGCCATTTCAATTTGTACAAATCCACTCGTCCTATTTGTGAGGTTGACCAAATGGAGCTTTTTGCACCATCTGATTAACCACACTGTGTCTCTGTGCAAAAAGATCATTTCCTTCCTTGCTACTAAAACCGATTTCACTCACTCAGAGGGTACAGCAATATTACTTTCTATGTGTTATTTAGATTTTTTTTGTGTGCCTTGCATTTGGTTTTACTTCCCCTTCTGTCTCGTTGGTCCGGTTCAGTTCACCAGTGCATTGTTTTCCCAGCTGAGTTGCTTCTCTCTAATCACCTCCTGTGCATATTTAAGCCCTCAGTTTGACATGTTTTTCCCTCGTTTGCACCCTACTATATGTCCCGTACCTCTTCAGCTTCTGACTTTTTCCTGCTTTCTTTATGGACTTCGACTGATACAAAAAAACCCAAATCCATTTTGGTTTGTATGAGTCAGGACTGGACTAAATGTTTCACAGCCTGACTGTCAAACGTGCGAGATATAAAAAGGAGCCAGTGTGTTCGTGTCCCCGGGAATAGAGTTATGTCTGTGCATCTGTGCGTGAGTGACAGACCAGAAATTGGCCCGTGCGTAGTGCTCAAAGTACAGCTGGTCATCACTGAAAGGAGCCACGTGAATGTCTCCATAGGAGGGAAACATCACACCTGGAAATTGAGAGAAGTGGATAATAATAGAAAGGCAGAGAAAATGAATAAGTGAAAGACAAAAACGCTAACAGAGGAAGATATAGTCGCTCCTGTTCCACTGCAGAATGTGGGGGCAGGCTCAAGGTGCAGTTTCATAAAACTGCTTCAGCCAATGAGCTGCTGTCACCATAAAATCGAACCAAACCTCGTCAGCAGAGGAAATCAAGATTTCACTGCATTGCTGTTTATTACTTCCACCAATAGAGTGACAGCAGCAGTTTTCATTTGTTATTCCTCTCACGTAAAGAAAATGCACCGAGCTGAAGAGCTGAACTAATCAGTCCAGCCCTGCTCAGTACTTTTTGAGGTGCCACTTGGAACAAAGTACCTTCTTACTCAGAACAAAGAGAATTCCTGCAGTTGGAACTCAATTAAAGGTGTTCTTTTTCTCAGTGTTTTTAATCACATCCATAGTGGCTTATACAAATGATGCCTCGTTACATTAAAACATAGTTTAACCTCAATATCTGGATTCCTACCATTGGGTTTGAGCCATCTCCTGGCAAACAAGAAGTTCTCCATGAGCCTTTCGTTAACTAACATATAACCCATGGGCTCAGAGATGATGACATCCACCATGTCAGGAAGATTGACCTGCTCCATCTCCCCCTCAAAGACCCTGATGTGCTCAGAGAGACGGTTATCCTCCACCAGGATCTGAACAGGAGACAGAAAATATCTCCTGCGTTAAACAACTCACTGTAAGACTGCACGACTATTAAAGAATATTAACTTCACTCCATAGCACCAGGACACTGTCCCACATACTATACTGTACTGTGCAACACTCTGGAAACATGTTAGCAGACGTTCCTATTTTGTCTTATGTTTGTATCCCACTCATTATCAATCTGTTTCATAATAAGTAATCATTTTAGCCATTGTGAACCCCACTTTTTAGAGAAGTTTGTCTCCAAATAAACTTTCATGTTTATGAGAAATAGTTTTCTCAAGTTTTTAACAGGACTTTAGCTAGGGTTTATTAAACTCATTTGACTCAGGAATGGACTTTTGTAGTCTAAAGCCTGCAGTACTAAAGTACTTTAGCCTACAAGCTACAGTTGCTTGTGTGGCAAGATCTGAAAACTGCTGTTCACAAACGCTGCCCATCTAATCTGACTGAGCTGGAGCTGTTTCAAAGAAGAATGGGCAAAGATTTCAGTCTGTAGATGTGCAAAGCTGGTAGAGACAGACCCTAAAAGACTGGCAGCTGGAACTGCAGCAAAAGCTGGTTCTACAAAGTGTTGACTCAGGGGCTGAATAATTACACACACCCCACTTTGCAGTTATTTATTTGTAAAAAATGTTTGGAGTCATGTCTGATGTTCGTTCCACTTCTCACGTGTGCACCACTTTGTGTTGGTCTTTCACGTGGAAGTCCAATAAAACTGATTCATGTTTGTGGCTGTAATGTGACAAAATGTGGGAAAGTTCAAGGGGCCGAATACTTTTGCAAACCACTGTACATGCCAATATGTAATTACCAGTCCACCTAACACGAATGTCTTCTAACTGTGGTAGGATGGCAGAATATTTGGAGCAAATCCATGCAGACACAAAGGAAGAATGCACACACAGAAAGTCTCCTGTTGTTAAAGTTTGCATTACTTATTTAACCCAAAGAGTTTTTACAAATAGCTGTTCCTGTCTGTGTTTAAAAAGCACTTTTGCATGACAGTAGTATTGTTTCAGTTACGAATGTATCATTTCCAGCACTGGTGTAAGTCTGTACTGTGTGCTTCAGCTTTCTGCAGCCCCTATCCTACTAAACTCTTGGCCACATGTTGAAGCAATCCATTAACTCCTGAGAATGCCACGCTCTGCATCTCATGTATGTGCCCTATGTGCTTGCACGCATGACTCTGGTCTCACTTAAGACTTTATCAAAGCCAAAATGCATGTAGACTGTAATCCAGGCCCTTCATGTCTTTAGCTCTTACACACCAAAACTTCAAATTATGCTTGTAGGTTAGTTAGAGAATGCTAAACAATGGCTTCATTATTGCAAGAAAGGTTTTCAAATATAAACAAAGAGTTAAACCTGCACAGTTAAGGAAAACAATATAAACGGTAAAAGAATGAACCACGCTGACCTGTGTATACTTGGCCATAGGGCTGGACTCAACAGCATACACTCTGGCAGCCCCTGCCTGCACTGCAAAAAAAGACAGAATACCAGAACCACAGCCCACATCCAGAACCACCTACAGAGACAAGAAAGCATGCAGACGCCAAGTCAAACTTCCCATAGAATAAAGACAAAGTGAAAACCTCAGACCAAAAGTGAAAAGGAAAAGAACTGAAAGTGTCACAAAGCAAAAACTGTAGACAGCTTTTCAGCAAGAGCACAAGCTTTTATATGGAAAACAATAAGAAACCAGGAAATGGGAAAACACGTTTCACAGCAGTGAAATAGGTAAACTGTACAGACCTTATAGACATAATTAAGGAACGTGCTATAACACTATCCATTCATAGAAGTGCACCTTGTCTCTGAAGTCAGCCTCATTGACTAAAATGGCTTTCTGATAGGTGGCGTTCCTCAAGTAGTCCTGAAGCAGGCTCTGCTGCTGGGTCAGACAGCTGTGGAACTGCAAACACGCAGAAGCATTAAACCATGTTCGAGTGTCAAATTTAAGGTTCGAATTCTTGGTTCGCTTACCTGGTAGCACTGTGCAGGGTTCTTTTCAATCCTTCTGTTAAACATTGTTGGTCCTCTCTCTGCATCCTTATTGCCTCCCTGATGTACTTCAATCCAACCTTTCCCCTTCTCTTCATTTTCCTCGGTCTTCAGTAATCTCTGGAAGTTCTGCATATCTAAAGAGTCAAAGACAAGTTTCTTTCAGCAGTCTACAAATCAGAACTTCTCATGGTAGGAATTATTATAGAATATACTCTACAAACCAGCTGGAGTTTTGAATTGCAGCAGAAGACTGAAGTTGTTGTTGTTGGTGACTAAGAAGGACTGACCTCCGACCTGGCAGCAGTCCATCTCCTCGGAAACAGTGAACTGGAAAACCAATGCTTCGTTGGCTGTAAACACGTTCCACACATAAAGAGGACACTTAAAAACAGTAAGATTTGTATCCACAGAGTTTTTAAGTGCCAAACGTCACCGAGATCAGCAGCTGTGAGTCATTTAAAGAACACGTCATAGCAACTGCATTGACACCAGACATGGTGCAGTATTCAGCTTCTTCAGATCATGACACCTCCCCTCTGGGACTGTACAGAAGCAGGGGCGACCTCGTGAATCAGTACCAGAGGGGAGGATGGAAGTCAACTGACTAATGTGTGGCGCAAGGTTTTGCTGGCCATTCACTGTACAAGGTCTGTGCTGGTCTTGCCTTTTCACTTGTTCACCATGAAGGCTGCTGTAAGGGCTTCTAGGTGACTCGGGATTAGGAAGAATGATTCATTAGATGAAAGCCGGAGTATGATCAACACCGGCTGGGCCACCTACGTGAGCTTGAAAGACCCCAAAACCCATAAAGACCTCAGAAACATCACTGAGGAAAACTAAATACAAGACAGAGCGACGTATTTCCATGAAAACTTTACTTAAACAAAAAACATAAACTGCTAATGCTACCCACTCACATGCAAAGTGTTACAGCCAACGTGTGACCCACTGGGACACAAACTTCCATACAAGAGCAGTAAAGTTAGGTCAGAACTAACCACCTTCTATTGCCAGATGATATTCACTATAAATACATATATACATACTTTCAATTACTAACTGGCTTTCTGTTATTACTGCCGCTAACCACTGGTCTAAGCAAACATAGTGTGTTTGTATAGTTGTGTATGTGTTTTGCTTTTCCTTGCGTACTTACCATCCTGCACAGTTACCTGCTGAGCTTCCTGTCCTGTGGTGAGATGAAGAGTGAGTTCTTGGTCGTTTCTCTGTCCGCACACATTCATATGCTGGCCTCTGCTCACCTCTCCTTGAACCTGCTCCTCCTTCAGAAGCCAACCACAGCAAAGTGTTCAGCTCTGTCTTCCAAATCTTAAGTTTGCCTACAAGCGAACTGCATTATGTATAACTGCATTATTAGTTATGGAGCAGAATTTGCTAACTGCAGAGAAAAAACAATACCTATCTTGCACGGACAAAACTATATAAAGTTTTTGCTTTTGTTGACTGGATAAATTCTCAACACAGCAATTTCAGTGATGGGAAATGTCATGGTGGGAATTTCCACTTTCAAATTGAAGGCTGAGCTGGTCGTTCTGATGCTACTGACTTGGCCAATGCAATCCCTACAGTGAAGCATGGTGGTGCGGCATCATACTGTGGGAATGTTTGTTTTTGCTGCAAAAACAGGGAAGACTCGTCAGTGAGTGGTCCAGCCAGAACCCAGGCTTCAGTCAAATGTTCATGTGATGCCAGAGCTACAGGGACACGCCCAAAAAGTACTGCAGTCCTTTGCCCTCCAGCCATCCTTTGAACAGTTTTGGGTTTAACTTGACCAAAATTCCAGATAGCTGCTGTGCTATGCACTAATTGGGCGATCGTGGCTCAAGAGTTGGGAGTTCGCCTTGTAATCGGAAGGTTGCCGGTTCGAGCCCCGACAGTCTCGGTCGTTGTGTCCTTGGGCAAGACACTTCACCCGTTGCCTACTGGTGGTGGTCAGAGGGCCCGGTGGCGCCAGTGTCCGGCAGCCTCGCCTCTGTCAGTGCGCCCCAGGGTGGCTGTGGCTACAATGTAGCTTCATCACCAGTGTGCGAATGGGTGGATGACTGGATATGTAAAGCGCTTTGGGGTCCTTAGGGACTAGTAAAGCGCTATATAAATACAGGCCATTTAATCAGCCTTTATTGATAGCTACCAGAATTTCCCACGTGTGGGACTAATAAAGCTTATCTTATCTTATGGCGTCGATCATGGCACTAACATGTGAACACGCCTCTCCTAACCCGGCCTTACAGCCCATATTGCACCAACCCCTGCTTCTCCACAGTAACACAGGCTGCCAGGCTCATTTAAACTGTAGGAATGATTTACCTGACACCGGGAAAAATACTCTGTCAACCTTACTGTTATAAAGCGACATTAATATGACAAATTAACACTACTGGAATTTTCAGGCCCTATACTGTAAATGTTCAAGTCAACAGGATGTAAGACTTATGTGCATCTGTTAGTTTAACCTTGCTTTAACAATGAACAGTTTCTTCTTCTTCAGCCTAACTGCAAAAAGGTGACAAAGCCTCTGCTGACTTTTACAGATGACTGTAGACACACATACTTCGACGACTCTCCAGACCTCCTTTGTACATACTGATGAGGATTTGAACCAAAACTTTCACTGATTTTCATTTCAGTTCTTGTGTAATTGTTCTTCTTAACAGCTCAATAATAAATAAAAAGGCATGTTTTTTAGAATTATACACAGCTGATCCTACGTTCTCAACAGCAGCAGCCTGTTTGCTTTCACTTCCACAGCAACAGCATTCATGCAGAATTACAGCTACAGTAGCCAATGCCAGTGCATGCAAAACACTTTATTGGAGGTGAAAGAGTGCACCTCTGTCACCTCCAATATCACCTCTTTATGTGTATCCACGCATGCTTCAGCTCTCACCTTTTCCTGCAGAGTGAAGACCCTGACAGAGAAAGCCAGTGAATGATCACTTCTCGTCTCCATTTTTCAGTGTAAAAGGAAGCTGCTCTTTGGAAAGAGAGAAAAAGGGAGGAGGAGGCACAGAAGGAATGGAAGAAAGAGGGAGGAGGGATGAATGCAGGGAGTCCAGCAGGGAAAATAAATTACGTAGAAATCCAGAACTAACCAACTAACATAACATCGGAGCAGTAGCCTCGCTGGCTCAGTTGTACATTGTGGTATAGCTCCCAAAGAAAAAACGAAAGTCTGCATTTAGTATTCCAGAAGTAACTTACTGGAATACTGGAATACTGCATTCAGTATTCCAGTATCAATCGTGTATTGTAACGTCGAGGTGTTAGATCAGCGTTTCAGTCTCAGTACAGCTACACCCTGCAGCTGAGCTGGAGCACAAACAGTGTTTCAAAGAGAAGAATTGTTTTCTCACACTGGTGTTAACATTAGGTCAGTGGAACTTTACATTATCGACAGGTTCAGAAGTGGATTATTTGCTGTTTGTTCTTGTATTTGGATCGATACTTGATACGTTTAAGATTTGGACAAACGCGCACTGAAAGTGTATTTGTGCTCTGCTCTTTAAAATTCTGTTGACATGAATCATTACTGTTGCATCTTTATAAAACAAACAAATATGATTTATGGTGACTTGACAATAGTGAAAATAGTCTTCTTACATTTTTAAATTAATCAAATAAACTGTTAAAACTCTTTATTAGTATGATTAAAATTATTATGTTGATGTGTTTGTGACATTTTCATTGACTAATCACAGTGTAAGTAAATCCTGGTCTTCTCACTCAGAGTACAAATGTTGGTGTAAAACTACTCTCTGGGACCTGATAGTTTTATAATTTATCGTGAGCAGATGTAGTTTTTTTACAGTGCTTGCAAACAATAAACTATTTAATTAATTAGCCCAGTGTCATTTGGGGACGATATAAACCATTAAAATCTTGATACTTGCACAATATCAACAATATCCAAAGACCTTACTCTGAAACACCAAAGGTTTTGTACACAAGTTACTCAGACATGTTCAATTCACTTCAATTCAATTTACACAGTGCCAAATCACAACAACAGTCACCTCAAGGCGCTTTATATTGTACAGTAGATCGCACAATAATAGATACAGAGAAAAACCCAACAATCATATGACCCCCTGTGAGCAGCACTTTGGCGACAGTGGGAAGGAAAAACTCCCTTTTAACAGGAAGAAACCTCCAGCAGAACCAGGCTCAGGGAGGGGCGGGGCCATCTGCTGTGATTGGTTGGGGTGAGAGAAGGAAGACAGGATAAAGACATGCTGTGGAAGAGAGACAGAGGTTAATAACAGATGTGATTCAATTCAGAGAGGTCTGTTAACACATAGTGAGTGAGAAAGGCGACTGGAAAGGAAAGAGCCAGTGCATCATGGGAATCCCCGGCAGCCTACGTCTATTGCAGCATAACTAAGGGAGGATTCGGGGTCACCTGGTCCAGCCCTAACTATATGCTTTAGCAAAAAGGAAAGTTTGAAGCCTAATCTTAAAAGTAGAGATAGTGTCTGTCTCCTGAATCCAAACTGGAAGCTGGTTCCACAGAAGAGGGGCCTGAAAACTGAAGGCTCTGCCTCCCATTCTACTTTTAAATACTCTAGGAACAACAAGTAGGCCTGCAGTGTGAGAGCAAAGTGCTCTAATAGGGTGATATGGTACTACAAGGTCATTAAGATAAGATGGGGCCTGATTATTTAAGACCTTGTATGTGAGGAGCAGGATTTTGAATTCTGGATTTAACAGGAAGCCAAAACAGGAGAAATCTGCTCTAATAGGGTGATGTGGTACATGTGATTTCACATATTTGACAGATATTTTCCAGAAGCGTTTTGAATTCATCTATACAGCCTCTCTGGATTTCCGGTTCGTGAACAGACTACACCCTCTCAAACTAGGCCACACACTGTGTTGCCATCAGGTGTTCGATTTTAATCTGAATATAACTGATGCCTGCTTATCAGACAGCTTCCCTGTCATTTGTATGCACTGCTCCATGTTTCCTGTACCTAACACTGAATTGGACACATTACGCTGATCAGGTTGTATTAATTCCTCTACTGCTAAGAATTTTGGTGAGGCCTTTGAAAGCACCTGCCTCCAGCTCCCTCGCCTTATCAACTTATTTAGCACCACTTGCGCCACAGTTATCGAAACCATTGCTCCGTATAAACTGAGTAAACCCAGGCCTAAAAAGTCACCCTGGATCAGTGACACTGCTGGAGCTCTCAGGACAGATTGTATAAAACCAGAGAGACAGTGAAGGAGGAGCAAGTTTCAAGCTCTGTTTTTAATTTTGTAAAATAACCCAGAAGAAATCTGTAAATCTGCTGTTGTAAATATTTCTTTTACAAAATCACAAAAACCTCCAATAATCCCATTATGAGGATTTTGTTCTCCACCACCAACTCTGTTATCTCCTCCAGTGCCTTTTTAGGATGCCTCTGCTAGTAAAGTTCAGAATATTAGGAGTAGTATTACTACCTCCCCTCACATTTTAACTGATTCTTTCTTCTGATCTGTTTTCAAACCACACTATCCCATCCTTCTTTCATTAAATCCACAACCCATCCACTAGACGCTGGTCCAAGCATTCTCTCAATCATCAACAGTTCTGTCTTTCAGTACTGGTTCAGCTCTCTTCAAGCAGGCAGTTGGACCTCTGATGAATAACAATAACCTAGAACCCACCTTACCAAAAAACTACTGACCAACCTACAAACTTCCAATCCTCTCAAAAGTCTCAAAAGGTGAGTTTCGGATAGTGACGGCCAAATGACACTTTCTGAAGCACTGACGCTTGTATTGAAAAAGGTTCATTGATCAAAGCTTTTCAATACAGTCTTTGGTGACATCTGGTGGCCAGAAATATGAAGAGCAGCTTGAATCTACAAATTAAAAGGAACTGCTTCATTATGATTGCCCACTCTACCAAGTTTCTGCCCACCAGCTTCAGTTTAACATCATGTGACATATCCATGCTGTGTTCTTCCTTTTCTTGTCACTTCTTTTTATGACACATGAAGCTTCAACTTCAAACAGACCATCATTAGTATCAAGGCAACCTGCAGCATAGAATAGAAACCACAACGGTCTTGTACAACGCCTGCACTTCAGTGCTGGTGTCAGCGGCACAGCACTACACTGGCTCACCTCATACCTCAACAACAGATTCGTCTCTGTCAGCAGTGCAAACTATTCTTCTTCGATAGCGGCACTGCCACCGTCACACTGCCACCACCATATTTTAATGTTGTTGTTGTTGGTGCTCAGTCTCTTTCTCATGAACACTGACCTTAATTGGCACAGATGAGGCCTGCGGTTCTTGGGATGTTGTTCTGGGGTCTTTTGTGACCTCTTGGAGGACTCGTCACTGCGGTCTTGGGGTAATTAGTCGGCCTGCCACTCCTGAGAAGGTTCACTAGTTCATGAATTACACGACTGTAATTCATTATTATCAGGAAGTCCTACAAACTCCCTGAAAGCCTTCAGCTAATCCAAAATGCTGCAGCAAGAGTCCTGACAGGGACTAGAACGAGAGAGCAGATTTCTCCTGTTTTGGCTTCCTGTTAAATCCAGAATTCAAAATCCTGCTCCTCACATACAAGGTCTTAAATAATCAGGCCCCATCTTATCTTAATGACCTTGTAGTACCATATCACCCTATTAGAGCACTTTGCTCTCACACTGCAGGCCTACTTGTTGTTCCTAGAGTATTTAAAAGTAGAATGGGAGGCAGAGCCTTCAGTTTTCAGGCCCCTCTTCTGTGGAACCAGCTTCCAGCTAAGATTCAGGCTCAATCAGGTGACGCTGAATCCCTGAGGCTGTTGGGGATTCCCATGATGCACTGGGTGTTTCTTCTTCACTCACGATGTGTTAATAGACCTCTCTGAATTGAATCATACCTGTTATTAACCTCTGTCTCTCTTCCACAGCATGTCTTTATCCTGTCTTCCTTCTCTCACACCAGCCAATCACAGCAGATGGCCCCGCCCCTCCCTGAGCCTGGTTCTGCTGGAGGTTTCTTCCTGTTAAAAGGGAGTTTTTCCTTCCCACTGTCACCAAAGTGCTGCTCATAGGGGGTCATATGATTGTTGGGTTTTTCTCTGTATGTATTATTGTAGGGTCGACCTTACAGTATAAAGCACCTTGAGGCGACTGTTGTTGTGATTTGGCATTTTATAAATAAAATTGAATTGAAAAGAACCAAATAGGGGCTGTGGCCCCCCCACACTCCCTAGCAGATCGTTACATGGAGAAACCTTTGGAATACAAGCGCGCTGATCCACACAGGTATGCACACGGGTGTTCACTGCTCGTAGACCCAAATTACACCTTTCTTGGCTGCTACTTCGAAGCACATCTGTCCTGCGTGCTGCACAACAACATTGAATATTTAGTATTTACTGCTGTTTACACTTAGCTAGATTAATGCGATGGTGTTGTGTTTAGTATGTTGCTTTGGTTTTTTTTTTGGTCTTTTTTTGCTTGTTTTCTATTCTTCTCTCAACAGGTGATCCAGGAGATTTTTATTTTTTTTCTCCCCCCCTTTCTCACTGTCCCTCTCCCCTTCTGTTTTTCCTTTCCTTCCTCTTTCTTTCTCCCTTTCCTATCTCTCACTCATGTCTGTCCCGTCTGTAACATCTGAAAATAAAATATAATAAATAATAAAAACAAAGATCGACCAAATGGAACAATACGGCAATGCCACGATGATCCATTTGGCAAAGTAAATCCATTGGGTATCCTTGTTGGTCTTCAGACAACAATTCTGATGGCTAAAGAACCAAATGGGACAGGCGATTAGCATTTGTCACAAAAACGTTTCATCTATGGCGCTGTTCTACTGTACCTGAGCACTCACAGTGCTTTATACAACATTCCTCATTCACCCGTTCACACAAGCACTTTTAAAAAAATGCTTTTTCTATCTAACATTCACACACATTCATACTCTGATGTATGAATTGGGATTAGTATCTCGCACAAGGATATTTGAGATGCAGAATGGAGCATCCACAGATCGAAGCAATGACCTGCATTTGGTGAACTTTTGTCTGTTTTGTTTTAAATGCCTTTGTATTTTTGTGCGAAGACCTTTGTGATGTTTGTCTTGAAAGGTGCTATATAAATAAAATTTTAGTAATGTTACTGATCTACCACCTGAGCTAAAAAAGCCAAAGAGTTGATTCTGTTCATGTGGAAGTTTTCAGTGGGAGAAACGTTTCGTCACTCATCCAAGTGACGTCTTCAGTCTGAAGAAGTAAATAAGGGGAGACAGCTGGATCAAAGAAAGGCCTTTTAAAGGAATGGTTTAATAACGTCGAACACATGCGGTGTCTGTTAGTAAAGAAAGCATTAATCAAAGCTAAAATGTCTTTGAGAAGTGTTGAACGAATGGAGTCTAGAAGGCTCATTAATGGTTTAGAGGAAGAGATCACTGAAGTTAACACAACAGAGTGAGGACACTTCTTTTTGTGATTCTAGTCTGTGGAAGGCTTTCGAACTGTGTTTATTTACACTGTCAAAACGTCCAGCCCACTGTGACCAAAATATTACAAAATTCACATACAGGAAAAACACAAACCTCATTCAAATGACTTCAACCAGGAGTCCTTAAAACAGTTCAGAAATATACTCAAACTTATGTGTGTAATACAGACATATACTCTTATATAGGACAATGACACAGATGGAATTAGATGGTGAAATATTTATTCACGGTAACTTATTACTTATTTCAAAAATAATAAAATTCTAGTAAAAAAGTAGCCAAACCACCACACTGTCCAATTGTGTCTAAATGAAAGGGAAACAAAATACCCGGACTAAAGGTGCAGTTACAGCCCGTTAAGATGCTCGACTGGCAAAGACAGACACGTTTTCATTTTTAGATTCTTTCAGTATCACAAAGTGTCACGTGGCCCTAAAGTTCCATTTACAGGTTGAAACAAACAAGTGTGTTGTGATTCCATTTATACAGAGTTAAACTGGGATATATAGCATCAGTCCAGTTCTGAAATGTTCATGTAGAGGTGACAGTCCTGTGTTATGCATTAGCTACACAGATTTGAGACACAGCGTTCGAACATCTGCAGCTGAGCACTATATAGCAGAAAAAGCTAAGCTAGTCTTATAAAAACTTCAGAAAAGCAGACATATTAAAGATAGCCAGTGCTGCACCTCAGCCTCATAGTAGATACACTTATGGTATCAATGTGAAACAAGCCATCTTCGTTCAGTCAGTCAATACTTCGTTGTCCCCAACGTCTGCCAGCCCATACTGGCAGGGTGACAATGACGCCGCGTTCACGGCTGCAACATTTTGGAAATCAAACAACAATTAGTTGGAAATTGCTGTAATCCTACTGATGCAACAGCAACACAGCAGTTAGTACATCTTTGAAAGCACACAGTCAAACATGCACACAACAGGGCCCTGTACTACGAAGCAAGTCCAGTATATCCCATCCTTTATTCTCTTACTGGAATATCTGAAATCAGGATAAAACCTCCCATCGCTGGTCAACCCGGGATTTCTCTGCACTATCACATGAAAGGGATGGTGTTGCCTGGTCAAACATGGTACGTAAACAGCCAGCAGAGCAGCAGATTTTACAGTGCTACCCCTCAGCCTCCTATGGTATTAATTTCAAAAACCTGTCGCCTCATTCTTGAGTTATCGCTTCACAAACTTGGGCCTGTCGGCAGGGTGACCACAGTCCCCATCAGTCTGATACGGCTGAGAGTTAAGAAGGAAGATAAAAATATGAGAAGTTAAACACATGCAGTAACAGAGGTGCTGTACACTGCTTTAGTATTAAAATTATATGAAGTTTAGCCGATTTGAAACCAGGAAGGAAAGCTGCCAAAACTGCTGACTGTGTAACTTATCAAACTTCTCAATATCACAGCTCTATCATTAAGACATCAGAGGATCTGATGGACTATAATGTAATGAAATGTCTGTTTGAAAGAGTTTTTATTGTATCAGCTGCAGCCTGACAGTGAATAAATACAAGAGCAGAATTCATTTGATACAAACTGAGCAAGTACAACAAGGAGCTCTGTTTTGGGACCATACACTAATCCTCACAGAACTGAAACGGTTTAATTGCAGCGAACATGTAGACTTCACACACTAAAAATAATTTAGACCCTCCCAGTATCCACACACAGAGGTCTGAGGGACCGCACAGACTGGTACGTAGGTGGTGATCTGCGATCTCTATCATAACCTCTTTTTATAAGAGGTTAGTTACCATGGGTACATGAGTGATATATACCACGTCTTACTGCACCATCTAAGTAAAGAAAATCCAGGGTTAACCCTGAGATGACCTGGATAAGACCATTTTTATCTTGACCATCCTGCTTCATAGTAGAAGCCATAGGACATGAGCTGGATGTGCCACAAGTACAAAACAGGCCCCAAAATAACCGGCAGCGTGTTTGGGGCTTGAGTCACTGGTTGAACAGCAGCGCTCGCACACATTGGCAGAAAGACATTTTTCAGAACACTATTTAACCCCCACATGGCAGAAAGTGTCATCTGTTTTTTTAAAGCACGGCATGGTCAGGGACACGAACAGGTAAGTGTGGCGTTCTAAAGTAACAGATAAACATTGGTTGGACTTTAAGCCAAAGAGTAAACGGCCGTCCACGCAGGATGTGATCACGGTGTATCGCTGTGTTGTTGAGAGTCAGCGGCCTGCAGACATTCAGGTTCTCGAGGGTTAACTCCAAACTTCATGCCACCAGCAGCCATCTTGATAGTTGTTGCCTGAAGGTCTCCGTCACTACAAATCACTTCCTATGTGGGTGCCTTTAATAACAGCTGTTTGCTATGAGACAACCAAAACACACACAGAATGCAGCAAACTTCAAACACTACTTTGAAGAGAATTCCAGGAAAACTGCTTTTTTTGGGAAACTGAGTCGCAGCAAAGACAGCAGGAGGCCAGCTTTGTTTAGGCCAAGCAGATACATCAGACAACAGTGCAGAGCAATGGACACTGTCATGACTTCATGCTAGTGAGCACACAAGCCACTAAAATGTGAAAAAGCTGAAGCGGGTTGCTTCACACCTTAATAACAGACAAATGGAGCATCAGAGCAGATATCAACAGTCGTACAGTAAGTCAATTTAAACCCTTTCCCGCTTCGGTCTGTCGAACACGACACAAATGCAGCATGCAATTCTAGTCATTTGCTTCAGCTGGATATTGCAGCACCCACAGACGCCTTCTCACAGTTTTATCCAAATCTCTGCGAGCGTGTTCAGCTGCTGATCGACGCTGACACAGTACAGATTCCCCTGTCAGCACCGCTCACTGCTCAACTCTAGGTGTGTAGTCAGGCCGTCGAGTCTGAATGATCTTTGGCCGTGGTGGGCGGGGCTTGTCATCCTGGTCGCTGTCATCGGGTGCGGAGCTGTCACCGCGTTCGTCGTCGCACACATGGACGACCACGCTGGGAGTGGTTGGTGTTGCTGTGTGAAGCTCGTACTTCCCCCCTAAGAATAAAACAAAAAAAAGTCAAATTGGAGGACGTTTCCCACAGGGCGTGCTACAATGTACCAAGTCACTGTGCAGCGATGAGGTTTCCCTCTTCAGCGATAGAGATAATGCAAAATGGAGAACAAAGCTGTCACGATCCTGACGACCTGATGATTTCAGTTTTAGATGTCAATGAGGTCTGACATCAGCTGGCAATTTCAAATGTATCAAAGAAACTATTTTAATCATTCAATTTTAGGAAACATTGCTTTTATACATCTGGAGGCAGAATCTAGATGCTTTAGCCACATCAGCCGACACCAACTCCTAACCCATACTACCTTTACTTCTTCTAACTTTGACATTGGTGGTGTGAACATAGCATCAGCATGTGGAGCTGCAACAGGTCTAAATAGTTTTAACAGTCAAATAGTCAAATTTAAAGTAATAGGGAACAGCTTTACTAAGTGACAAACGTGTTTCGGGGTGTGGCCTTCATCGGGGTCATTGAAGGCCACACGCCAAAGCGTGTTGGTCACTTAGTAAAGCCGCCCCTATCCAGTCTTTAAGTCTGACGTCATTAGCCGTTCCCGGGCCTAAACTCTGCTGCAGGTCCCAAAGTCACATGATCACTGCGGCATTACTGAGAGTTAAAAACTGTCTAAATTCTTTCATCTGTAATAAAATGATCAGCGTTGCTGCTTTACCAGGTGTAACAATTAAGTTTAACATCCAGGCATCCATGAAAACAGGATTTATTACATTTAACAGAATTAGAAGTTAACAGGAAGTTAGCTCGCTAGCTTCCACCTAAACATGATGTAGCATGTTCTGACTGAGAGATTTCTGAAAAATTCAAACGTACAGCTCTGCTACCACTTCCAACATAAATCAAGACAAAACTAAACAGCAGTGACGTTTGTAGGGTTACTGAAGTTGGGCTAGCTGCTATATAATGATGTGCTACGTGATCGCTAGCGACACAGCTATGTTAGCATAGCATAAACACGGTGAAGCTGGAGGATGAACGCTAACTTTTTTGCTACTTGATAAAAGTTAACGTGAGGGTTCCTGATGGTTAGAGACAAATGCAGTCACATAGCAGGATGCTGTAAACGGACCAAGCTTCAGTCAGGAGAACAACTGAGATTATCCATCCACAATACCAGGTTAGTCACTAATATACTGCTGCATGCGCTGGGCTGTAGTTACATCGTAAGGTTTTAAAAACAGAGCTTTAACATGATTAGCGGTAATAAAAACCGAGAGGCCGACAGTGATCACTGACTGTTTGTAAGGGCTTGTAGATTACATAGAACAAGACACAAAGCATTAAAACAAGTTAAAAACACAACAGCCTTAGTGAACACAGCAGTTTGGAAGCAGGATTCGTCACGTCATCACTTAAAGACCGGATTACTTTAAGTGTTGCTGGAGTCTTCGGGTCATCAGATCTTTGTCTTCTCCATGCACCTTGGAAGAAGGTGAAGTTGTGCCAGAAACATTTGTTGGTTTCTAATCCTCACTGCTTTTAAATGTGCTGTGTGTCTATGCTAGCAGATGTGCATGAAGTGTGGGTTTCCCATCACTTCCCTGAGCTCAGTGTCACCCATGTCTCTCGAGGAGCCATTCGCCTGTACGGCTATACAAAGCTGTGTTGCCAGACTTTCACTAACACATCATCATCATCACAACAACAACAACAACAATGGATTGTGTGACATGCACAAGACTTGTAAGCATTAATTTATAGAACCTCCCCCACATTTCATGAAAGTTTGACCTTGAAGAAGAGGTCAGAGGTCAAAAGTAACGTGATATTTAGAATCCCTAGATGTATTCAATAGAAACAAGAGCAGTAAGAAACATAATAAAGTTGTATAGTGCCATTTAAAACTGACTTTTACCTTCAGATCTTTCTATTGCCCATGAAAAAGAGGTCAGTGGTCAAATGTGACATATTTTAAATCTTTTAAATCTTATCTGCAATACCTTCTATATGTTCACAATACACTGTTTGTAATAATGATAGTTTCTAAGCCTTTTAGTCAATTATTGACCAATTATCATGAAACTGACCTTGAAGATCTCAGTGTGAATGGTTTGTATCATAATTCAGGGCTCAGCTTCCTGAGTATCTGGAATCTAGTATGCACTGTTGCTCTATTTACGTGATGTCATCTCGATCCCGGCCTGGGACATCTTTTCTCTAAGGAGATTGTTTTGTTGTACATGGTCCCTGTTAAATAAAGTGGAAATGAAAATGAAACACTGCAATGAGCACCTACCATAGCGCAGCTCCTTAAGTGCAATAGATGGTTCTTTTGTCCTTTTTAAATCTCATTTTATAGTTTTTCTCTTTATTATTTCTGTTCTTTTCAGTGCAGCAGGGACAGCACTTAATTTTGTTGTACTTGTTTCCGTGACAGTAACGACGCTCTGATCGCGGTGTTGGGTTTTCCCTCTAACCACCACACCTGTCTGCAGTTCTGCTGGCAGTCATTGCTACCTGGCTCCTGACTTTGAGTTGTAGGCGTTGATGTCAATATCAGTGTGGAGACAAGCTCACACACTTTGCACTTGTAATCAGTTGTGATGAATTTATCGAGAATTAAATGAAGGAAGACAAAAAGATTAAAAGAAGAGGAACAGCGTTTTAAATCATGTACCACTCAGCTTCGTTCCAAGCCTGTAAAGAGCCTTCAGTTTGCATTTGAGGCTGCAGGAAGTGTCGATTGTGTTTTACAAACCTGTCACACATTCACACACGGATGGAAAACACAAATCATAATGTGTTGTATACCTGGCCCCAGTTTAGAGATGGCACAAAGCAGGTCATAGTTGATGACCGGTGTGGCGTCCTGAGACTGTTCCCAGCCGACTGGAGGGGAAGCAGGAGGCGAGATCAGGAACTGCTTCTCTGGCTTGGGAGGCTCCAGCCGAGGACTCCCTATGTGCACAGACTACACAGTGCAAAGGCAGGGCAGCACTTTATAATAACCAGCAATATATCACAGGTTTACTGAGACTGTAGCATCATATAGAAAGAAATGGATTGATGATTATGTTTCTGTCACCTACCTACCCAGCTAACTAATGCACTGATATTTATACAGTGCTTCTATAGTCGTACCACTGAAGCCACACAGTCACATTAAACTGTAGATTCAGTGATTTATTGGATATTTTTTCCTGTGTATTTCACCAACTTTAACTACAGTGAGAAAATTATTTATTCAATCCTCCTCTGACTTTGTAAGTTTGCTTAAAAACAAATGAACAGTTTCTCATTTTTAGGGTAGTTTCATTCTAGTAGAAGAAGAAAAAACGTTGCAAAGGTTCTACGTTGATTTGCATGTAACTGTCATCATCCCACTGCTCCAGTGAGAGTACCACCCAAAGTCCCCACAGCAAACATGGAGGTGGAAATCCTATGCTTCTGGGATCCGCCCTACTGTGAAGTGGAACGTCTAATCACTGCCCACTGCGTCATTCACCACAGGGCATTGTGCACCGGTCGCAGCAGATGGCCCCGCCCCTCCCTGAGCCTGGTTCTGCTGGAGGTTTCTTCCTGTTAAAAGGGAGTTTTTCCTTCCCACTGTCGCCAAAGTGCTGCTCATAGGGGGTCATATGATTGTTGGGTTTTTCTCTGCATGTGTTATTGTAGGGTCGACCTTACAGTATAAAGCACCTTGAGGCGACTGTTGTTGTGATTTGGCGCTGTGTACATAAAACTGAACTGAAATGTTTATTATTTTGTAGCATTAGAAAGGATGAATTAATCAGCTAGCTGACATAAAGCAAGCTAACAACATTGTTTAGGTAGACAGAATGTAACACTTATAAACTACACTAAGTTATTCTATTCTTATATACATATACAGAGCAGCAGCTCCATTCATATTAAACTGAAGCTAACATGTCAAATTTAGTCTGGAGGATGCTGACCGGTGTCACAATAAGTGAAAGTATGCACATCTCTATAAGAGAAGAACGAACACTGCTATAACACACAAGCTAATGTTCTTCCACAATGTACAAGCTGTTTTTTAGTTATTATTTCAATTTTCATTTATTATTCCAAACTCTGGGACAACCATAGATGACATTCAGAAAGTGAATCAAGAGCTCCGCCTGGTTTAGCGCGTTGAAGGTCTGAACAAGTTACATTCATGTGTCTGATAGATCTCAGCCTACAGATATTACCTGAGCGAAGTAAAGTCTCATTTCTTTGCCGTTGAAGTCCGTCTTATGTAGTCGGAGTCTCGCCTCCGCTGCAGCCAGAGCATCTCTGAAACTGATCCTGATCCGCCGAAACGACTTGAAGTACTGGAACTGCACCTCCGAGTCGAATGAACGGAACAAGGCCTCAAAGCCAGCCTGGAAACACAGAGGAAGCAGACAGCAGGAGGAGACTGAAGTAATGACTGAGATCTCTGAACCATCTTACAGACTTCAACTCCGTTCAGCCCATTTAGCACTTTCTTCACTAAAAATATTGAGCAAGAGCCAGTTTGAAGATTCTATGAATAAAGGCACAGACATCTGATCATGCAGACACACTGAAATGATCGATATTACCTAAACGCCTACAGATTAGCACACATTAGTGCAGATGTAGGATTCATCTTTTTCTTAACACTGTTTTATTATCGAGTTGCACCAACAGCTTAAGGAAACTATGTTAAAAAGCACGGCCATGCTGCAAAATCCTCATTACTGTGTTTTACAGTCAGTCTTGGCTGTCATTACACCATCTAACAGTCGAGTTGCTGCATTACTACTGAAAGACCGTTTTTAGAGGGTAGTTGAGCTGGATGCTTGGGTTGATTCAGCTGTAAAATCACGTTTAAGCAGACCTCTCAATAGCTACATTACATGATGAACTGCACATAAAACCTATATACAGTCAACACAAAATGCAGTTGGAAGCTGCTGGTCGAGCCTGGAAGCCAGTAAAGATGTCTCAGGATGCACACAGGGTCAGCTGCAGTCAAATTCCAGGAAATCCTTTAGTGACACCGTACTGTTACCTGCACCTCAGAGTGGTGGAATAATTCCCGGCTGGTCACCGAGGCCACCAGGCAGAACCGGTTACATTTAGTGGTCTTAATGTGCATGACAGGCGACCCGCCGATCCGCAACCTTTTCCACCTGATAACTGAGTTCAGGGTGCGATGCAATGCTGTAACAGTCAATGAAGTTGAGGAAGAGGAGGGACGAGGTTGGAGGACTGTTGCTTTCCCCAGGGTGACGGACGAGCAGAGACAACGGGATGTTCCAAACAGGACCGTGGTCGGGTTCTTCCCCAGCACTGGCTTCACATGCGCAGCAGCAGTTTTTCTCCTTCGGTGCCCACAGTACATCAAGTCCACAACGTTAGAGAGGCAGTGCGGCACATTCCAAGATTATGAAACGAGAATCTAAAGTTAGAAATTGAAAACAACATCTAACATTTGCTAATCTGCGTTTTCTTCTGCTACAGCTTGTTCCTGTCTCGCTCAGCAGCAGACTGAAAACTCAAGGAATTTTCCAGAGATTTAGGTGTGGAGAGCTGAAAATGTCACTCACACTTTAATCTCTCTCTCTCTCCCAGATCCAAAGCCACTTAAATGAGGCCCTGCCAGCCTATGACGCATTAGCCACAGTCCCCTCCTCTCTTTTTCCTGGTCTCATTCACTGCAGGCCAATCATCGGTGGAAGGAGGAGGGAAATCTATTTTCTTCTCTCTTCCTATTCCTCCACTGACAGATACAACACTGACTAATCATACATACATAATGAAGGGCAGTGACTGCGTCTGTGCGAGAGAGTGGGAGACAGAGCTGACATCACTGCCTCCTGATGCTGTTTCTTAGTGGAAACTATGACAGGGAGCCTCACTTTGGATTCCACACGCAGAACAAAAACATACATTCATATCTTTTCTTTGTATATATGACTGAAAGACAGAGAAATGACACAGGTAGCTGGGAGACTGACGCCCAAAGTAAAAAATAAAAGGGGTGAAGGAAGAGTAGAAAGACAGGACAAGTGAGAAGCATGAAGGGATCCAGAGGCAGGTTGATAACATGCTTCTGTGAGGCATTAATAGCAGAGAGCTTAAAGCTTCACACAATGACAGACAACACTGTGACTGCTCATACAGTCAACATCATCATCTTTATTGATAAAGCACTTTAAAACAACCAAAGTGCCGTACACTGGAACTGAATAATACAGTTACATAAGATATCAATTAAAGCCAAATAAAAGAAAAAGTATAATCTTTAATTAGTTAGATATTAACTAATTTAATTACAAGAAGAACTACGTCTCTCTGAGGCCGAAAGCCAAAGACTAAACATGACGGCTGACATATACAACATACATGACTTTTCATTTCATTGAGGGGGAAAAAAGTCACAATATTTACAAAGATCACCAAGAAGCACTTAGAGTGCAGATGTCTGCTAAATCAAATGACTGACCTTGAAGGAGAGGTCAGAGGTCGATGTTTTGAACAATGACCTTGGAGACTTTGGTAGATCTGAGCCAAATTTGAATGGATTGTTAAGACTCTGAAAAATCAAGTTTACAGACACCATGAAGCTACCAGCAGATTACTCCAACCTGGAAGTTCCAAGCTGAGTAAGCACACGTTTCATTTACGCTGTACAAAGCTAGTAACACACTGATAATATTCACGGGGAACTCAGTGGGACTGTAAAAACAACACTGGACGCCAACTGAATGTTCTTGCTGCTGTTAGACCTCAATCCCCTGATCATCACCGACATCTGTCACACATCTGTCACACTTGGGGTGGCTGCAGCTAGGTAGAGCAGGTCATCTACTGATCGGGCGGTTGGTGGTTCAATCCCTGGCTCCTCCAGTCTGCATGCCAAATATCCTTGAGCAAGACACTAACCCCAAGTTGTTCTCCGGTGCATCAGAGTATGAAAGTGTGTCAAGCTTAATTAGGTTACTTGGGTAAGTCTAAATTGCCCATAGGTGTGAACCTGAGTGTGAATGGTTGTCTGTTAGCCCTGCGACAGCCTGGAGACCTGTCCAGGGTGGACCCTGCCTCCTGCCCTATGGTAGCTGGGAAAGGCTCTAGCTGCCCTGCGACCCCGACAGAATGGATGGATGTTGTATAAAGCACTTTGAGAGTAGAAAAGCACTATAAGAATCAGTCCATTTACCATTTAACAGTGGACATGGCTACAAATTTTGCAGTGGAGCAACCATCAGCCAACTACTGTACATGGGTGACAAGCTATAAGCCAGGACACAGACTCACTGATCCACATCACCAGGATGTACAGTGAAGGCATCAGGATGTTATTCAGACTGGATAAGTACAGTCGAATGGCTGCAAAGACAGGCAAGCTCATCCGCACTGAAGGGGTGGAGGAACAACAGCAGATGTAGTACAAAAGCTACACGTACCTGGATATCCCACAGGCCAGTGGGAACATGATGACTATGCACAAAGGTCAGCCACAGTCAGGTACAGCCAGAAGGAAAAGCAGGTGCTGACAAGCCAGCTGAATGGTACGAATAAGCTCCAAGCTGTAAATGCATATGTCCAGTGTAGACGGTCAGAAAACGACTACAAGAAGACAGGACCAACTTCACCCCCGATCAGACCTGCACACTGTTAGACCTCTGCCTCACCACCACATACTTCAAATACAACGAAGGCTTTTACAGACAAAAACATGGCTGTGCCATGGACTCCCCCGTGTCACCTATTGTAGCCAACCTTTACATGGAGGAAGTGGAAAGGAAGGCTCTTGACTCTTTCAAAGGAAGAGTACCCAGCCACTGGTACAGATATGTGGACGACACCTGGGTCAAAATCAAGACACAAGAAGTGGAATCCTTCACTGCGCACATTAACGCTGTGGATAAAAACATCAAGTTCACCAGGGAAGACACAAAGGACAACTGTTTGCCTTTCCTGGACTGCGCCGTGCACATTGAAGAGAACGGCAACCTCAACATCGAAGTTTACCGGAAGCCCACACACACGGACCAGTACCTCCTCTTTGACTCCCATCACCCTCTGAACACAAACTTGGAGTAATCAGGACCCTACACCACCGGGCAGAACATGTTCCCTCTAAGCCTGAAGGGAAAAAGAAGGAACACACACATGTAAAGGAAGCACTCAAAACGTGTGGTTATCTTAGGGCTGTGCGATATGACCAAAACCTCATGTCCCGATATCAGACATCTATCGTCCGATAACGATATAAATCACAGAAATGTAACATTTTTGTAAATTCTGTGAATCTCGAGCAGCTCGACTTGCGTGAAGTGTTTCCTGCTGCGCGTCGTGTAGCTGGAGTCGAGTGTTTTAACTGATGCATGAAACGATACATTTTTAGACATAAGTTGTAACGGCGCCGTTTTCTTTGTGAGTATTTATTACACGGCGTGCTGCGGGGAAAAGCCTGTTCTAACGTTTGAGTCTAAGCTTTATTTTTTAGCACCTGGCGGCTCTTTTTTACTTCTCATCTGTCAATAATCTGCTCTGTCACGTGATTCAGTTTATTTTGAAAAGTCTCAACAGGATCTTGAGCTTTATTGTGAAAGATTTATGTGGAACATAAACAAGCGGACACGCGATGGTTTTACCGTCGTTGTTGCTAACGACGACGCATAAAAACAGGTGCTTGTCCGTCTGTAGTGTGGTTATATTAAATATAAGAGAAAGAGAGAACTTTAAGAAATTAATATAGCCCCTACAGTGACCATCAGAACCATGAACAAATATTGCCGTAAACAGTTTATTTTGCGACACCACGAAACAAACGATAGCGTAAAATGAAACGATGGACGTTTTTATATCATCATCCGATATATACGGTTATATCGAACAGCCCTAGGTTATCCTAACTGGGCGTTCTTAAAGTCAGCAAAGAGGCAGAGAAAAGAAGATCAGACACCAGCGAGGGAGGATAAGAAGGACAGATGCAACAACATTGTCATCCCCTATGTAGCCGGTGTATCAGAGAAACTCAGGAGGGTTTTCTCCAAGCACGACATCCCGGTGCATTTCAGACCCAGCAACACGCTCAGACAAAAACTGGTTCATCACAAAGACAAAACGCCAAAACACAGACTTAACAATGTGGTGTATGCTGTACAGTGCAGCGAGGAATGCCCAGACCTCTACATTGGAGAGACCAAACAGCCACTTCACAAGCGCATGGCACAACACAGAAGAGCCACCTCCACAGGACAAGGCTCAGCAGTCCATCTGCATCTAAAGGTCACAGGTCACTCTTTGAGGATGCCAATGTTCACATTTTGGACAGAGAGGACAGATGGTTTGAAAGAGGAGTGAAAGAAGCTTCTATGTCCACTGTGAGCGACCATCTTTGAACAGAGGCGGTGGTTTACGACACCAACTCTCTGCCATCTATAATCCAGTTTTGAGATCCCTCCCCAGACGCCTTAACGCCCACTCACATCCTGGGCCATCTGACCTCAGGAATTCGCATGATAAGGTGGGGCCAGGTTTCACAATGAACTCACCCGAAACTCTGGCTGATTGGGACCCACACCCAGTTTCCCACCTTGGCTCAGGCGATTAGAGGATCATCAGGGGTCCTTTTGTCCCTCTGTGGGGGGAAACTCCCACTAGGTTTATATCTGGGACTCTCCACCATTTGACCTTAGAACTGAAGAAACTTCTCAGATGAGAGGTGAAACGTCTTCAAGCAACTTAAAGAAGTCCAGACGCTTTTCTTTGCAAGCTGCTTTGACTACGAGGACCTGGATGACTGAGAACCTTCACAGATACATGTCCTGTAACAATAAGCAGGCACAGAAAGAAACAGGGAAAACCCTCCACCCAAAGTCCATGACCACGACACTCTATGTCCCTATAAAAGAGGGAGGACAAGGATTAGCGAGTGTCAGAGCCACAATCCAGGACCTCAGCCCCAAACTATGCAAACCTGCCCCGGAGACTATCCAACACATCGCAGCAGGATGTAAGATGCAAGCTGTGACAGTGTTCACTGAGAGGCACGACCAAGTAGCTTAACTGATGTACAGGATCATCTGTGTGGCACGTGGACAACACAGTCCCAAGTCCTGGTGGGAGCCATCATCAAACGCTGTTGAGAACAATGAGGCTAAGGTCCTGTGGGACTCCAGATAAGCAGCTGTTGGACAACCAACCAGACACAGTGGTGGGCAGAAAACCATAGCTGTGATAGATCCTGTCCTAGCTTAGAACATCAGGAAGAACGAGCACGGGGAAATCGAGAGGTACCAGGGCTGAGGGAACAACTGAAGCAGATGTAGAAAGGTCTCTGAGGAGCTCTGATAATGGCTCTGCGTCAGTGCTCCCCATCCAACCGGTAGGAGCTTCAGAGGTGCTAGAAAGCAGAATGGGAGACACTGTCCAAAAACAGGTGCCAAGCTTTCAGCATCATACTCAGAAAGACCAAAGGCTTCAGCAACGTATTGTGCAAAGGCTGTGAATTCTTATATACATGCTAGAGCAGGGCGATGACCAAAAATATTTATCACGATATACATTTGAAAATTTACAATAACGATATAACTGACGATATAAGTGACACTACACAAAATACTTTACAACTCCACAACTTTATTAGTGCAAAAAACCCATCAATGTATTTTCACTTTGTCAAGAGATTTTTGTTTTTATATAATTTGATCAGCTTCATGAAATGTGTTTTTCTGTTTTTTAAGCAATCTACATGTCTATGATTTTTCACCTTATAACTTTGTGATGAACTTATTCAGCTACTAAATCACTTCCTGTTTTTAGAGAACAGATGTAGAAAAGGGAAATAACCCGTTGCTTTGGGTCTGTGCAAACAAGCAGCTGTTTTTTATCTGCATTAAAGTTATATAAAAATATATCAGTGCAAATTCTTTGCTGACAGTTTAACCAAAAGGCATTTCCAGTGGAAACTGGCCGACATATCCTCAGCATAACCATGTATAATATCCACACTGTGTGTGTGTGAGAGACAGAAATGTGCAAACACAGTGCTGTAATATTAGTGAGCCTCCTGACAGTCTGCTGATGCTCAGTGTCCATCGAGTGTTGTGTATTGATGTTAAGCAACACTACAGAAACTACAGACATACTTGCACTAATCACCTGCAGGTCTCAGCCTCACCCTGCTGCAGCCACTGTGTGTGCAAGCCCAGCCCTGCATTTTTTCCATCCCACTGTTTTTGTTTCATCTACACATTTGTTTCCATTGCCTCACCAGGCAGACACAAAACAAGCACACATTTTTATGGCACCGTGCTCTCCTTTCTAGCACAGAAATAAAACTTGCACAGCTCAGCAAACATTAGTATTTAAGTTCATACTGGGGTACAGTGATCATGTGGAGACAGGCCTCTACTGCCCTCCTGAGGCCAGTAGGTGCATAGCAAAACTATAACAGAAAATTTGGAAAATCATCATTTTGCTGATAATACTGACAAACCTTCAGGTCTTAGAGAAAAATGAAGTTAGTGTCCAGCTAACTAGGTTAGTAGAACCAAGAAAGTTTAGAAAACTCTAGCAGAACCTGACTGTGTCCACTAGTTAAAAACATTTGTTTGTTAAAAAGAGTTTTCAGTGTTTTGCACACCTTTGCAGGGCTGTGCAATATGACCAAAATCTCCTCAATCAAAATTTATTTATATAGCACATATTAAAACAACAGTGTTGATCATAGTGCTTCACAGTCAATAAAAACATGAGACAGTTAAAACAAACAATAAAAGAGGACAACAAACAATAGGTAACAACGCAACAAGCTAAAAACAGCCAACTAGACAGAATCAAATGCCAAAGTAAAAAAATAAGTTTTAAGACGTAATTTAAAAGACTGGATAGACTCGGCAGTGCGAATATGAACGGGGAGGTTATTCCAGAGTCTGGGTGCCACGATCTTATCCTGATATAAGACATTTATCGTCCCGACAACGATATATATCACAAAAATTTAACATTTTCAGCTAATTCTGTGAATCTCGGGCAGCTCGACTTGCGTGAAGTGTTTTCAGCTGGGTGTTGTGTACCTGGAGTCCAGTATTAGATAAGTTGAAACAGGCGCATTTTTCTTTGTGAATATTTATTACACAGCATGCTGCGGGGAAAAGCCTGCTCTAAGGTTTATTTTTTAGCACCTGGCGGCTCCTTTTGGCCTCTCATTCATAAACACTCTGCATACTATTTCACATGATTCAGTTTATTTTGAAAAATCTCAACAGGCTCTTCAGCTTTATTGTGAAAGGTTTATGTGGAAATTAAACAAGCGGACGGCGGAGCCAGACGATCGTTGTTGCTAGCGATAACGCATAAAAACAGTCGCTTGTCTGTCCGTAGTGTGGTTATATTAAATATAAGAGAATGAGAGAACTTTAAGCAGTTGTACAGTGACCATCAAAACCATGAAAAATATTGCCGTAAACACTTTCATTTGCGACACCACAAATGGTAAAAATGGTAAATGGCCTGTACTTGTATAGCGCTTTTTCTAGTCCCTAAGGACCCCAAAGCGCTTTACACAATCATCCACACATTCACACACTGGTGATGGCAGCTACATTGTAGCCACAGCCACCCTGGGGCGCACTGACAGAGGCGAGGCTGAAGTGTGAAGTGAAGTGTCTTGCCCAAGGACACAACGACCGAGACTGTCGGAGCCGGGGCTCAAACCGGCAACCTTCCGATTACAAGACAAACTCCCAACTCTTGAGCCACGATCGCCCCACAAAACAAACGATAGATAGCGTAATATGAAACGATAGACGTTTTCATATCGTGAGCTGATATATATCGTTATACCGAACAGCCCTACACCTTTGGCTAAAATATATAAGAGGCTCTATTAAAAAACTGCTTCCTTGGTAAAACCTTCACAAACTCTGTTTGAGCCAATCTGCATTTTTCTGACGTGCATTTTAAAGATATTCAACTTGTTTCCAGTTTTTAAGCTTTTAAAACTCAATCACAGTATGTTATTTCTTCCTGCTGCTTCCTGCATCATTTATTTGTAGGCCAGAACTGCATGCAACTATGCTTTTTGCCATTTTACAAATTTAATAGTGCACTCTTAAAATACTTCCATGAAATACACATTGAACATGACCAACATCAGTATCACTATTAACAGCTGTGACTTATAGGTGAAAGGTTCCATTCATAGCAGCAATTTGGACATGCAAATATGTTTTTAGAAGGTAGAACAATGCAATGAACTTAGAATCTTTGTTTTAGGACTTCTTCAAATCCCAGTTCCAGTGTCAAGTCTTCATGGATCGGATTGTTTGTCCAGCACATCCCACTGATGTTGGACTGAGATCTGGAGAATTTGGAGGAACACTTAACACCTCAAACTCCTTGTTATGCTACTCAAACCATCACTGAACCTTGTTTGGCCCTTTATGGCAGGGAGCATTAACCCACTGAAAGACACTGCAGTCATCAGAGCACACAGTTTCCATGAAATGGTGCACATTTGTCTGCAACCATGCTTAGGTAGGTGTTACGTGTCCAAGTAGCATCAACATGGATGAGAGGAACCAAGGTTTCCTAGCAGAACATTGCCCAAATTGTGATTGAATATGAACCTGAGTGCGATTCCATTCTTAATCCATAGTGTTTAATATGAGGTTGGCCCACGCGGTGCAGGTATAACATCTTCAAGTCTAGAACCCGTGGATATCACCAAACGCTGTTCTTCCTCCTTTAAAACGCTCTGCTAGGTCCTTACTGCTGTCAGCGACTCTTCGTTTTTTGGGTGTTTCTGCATTCATTTTTGTATCTAATAGCTGAAACGTGTGCTCCATTGGGTTGAGCTTCTTGTCTTTGAAGAATACCCTAATTCTTTAGGTGGGGTGGTAGCGCAGATCACCTACTGATCGGAAAGTTGATGGTTTGACCACTGTGTGCTCAAGTCTGCATGCCAAATATCCTTGGGCAAGATACTAACCCTGAATAGCTACGTGATGCAGTGTGGACGCACATGAATGTTAGATAGGAAGCACTTACGGACAAAGCATAGAAAGACATGATTGAGGCAAGTTGTGTAAAGCGCTGTATAAGAACCAGTGCAGAGAAACTTTAGGGCTGCTTTTGCAGTATCTTTTGATCTTCGACATATTTTGTCACATTTCTCTTGTTCCTGGTGAACTCCACAATGGGATTAGGGTGTCGCTCCCCTCCCTGTTCAGCCTGACGCAGTATATACCACAGTAGAAACAAAACTACAAAAGCAGCCTAGGTAGTGTTTGCCCTAGAAACATATTCAAATCCATTTAATGCTTCGTCTCCCCAAAATATGAAATGTACATGCATGCAGTAAGCTGCAGTAACACCAGAGATATGTTTTATTTCAAGGCAAGTGTTTAAACAGACGTTATTAACACATTTGCATGTACATACATATTAGCTGCCTAGCTTAATCTTTTCTAAGGAATATGAACCCTAGAATGCTCTTCATACTTGCTCACTACTGACTTCCTGGCTTTAAATATATTATCTCCCCCTGCTGGTAATGCAATTATTGCATGCAGTAATGCAACTTCTGCATGCATGTCTATTTCACGTTTTGGAGAGGCAAAGCATGAAATGTAGAGAATATGAGTTTTGAAAAAGTGAATGACTTCTTTACATTACATTAACAACAGCATGATGGAGAGAGGGCATGACGAGCTGACCAAAGTACAGGCTCAGCAGCACTTTCAGATTAGCATCTATAAGAATGTCTGAATAGAATAAGTTTAATCAGCGCTATATCAAATTTCAGTGCTATATAAAACATATGAAGTCCTATATAAGAAGTCATTTTATTAAAAATGGCTAGAATGCTTAAAACCCCTAAAACCTAACGGTATAAGCTCAGATTAGGGGCCTGTTGGAGGTATTTTCCCGCTTTGTAGTGATCAGTGTTGAGGTCACAACCAAGGCCAAGTGGGACTACCAGGACAAAGTCCACAGGAGTCCACTTACCGCTCTTCTGCGCTCCTCTGACCCCAAGCGATTACGACTACGCTGTATCACTGACTAATAAAAGAAAAACCAGGTCAGTGTTCAGTCCGTCACATCTCTCCCAGACAAGCTAAACACCCTCTATGCTCACTCAAACACAGTTTCATGTCCTCCAGTGGGGAGTGAGGCTGCCACAATGGCCTTCAAAAAGGTCAAGCTATATAAAGCTCCAGGACCAGAAAGCATTCCTGGTCATGTTCTCAGAGCACGTGTGACCAGCTGGCAAAGGTGATTGCCAATATCTTCAACATCTCCCTTCAGGGCGTCCACCACCATTCCCATCGCCAAGAAACAAGTGGTCTGTCTAAATGACTACTGCCCTGTTGCACTAACATCAGTCATCACAAAGCCAGCAGACAGTCAGACTACACATCCAGTCTACCTCCCTTACACGCTGGTCCAATTAGCCTACAGAAGAAACCGAGCCACAGACGTTGCCATTGCATTGGCCACACACACACTGCCCTGCCCACCTGGAAAAAGGGAACATATATGTGTGAAAGCCCTTAGCTGACTACAGCTCAGCACTCAACATGACAGTGAGAGTTGGAAAACACACTTCCTCCTCGCTCATCACAAACACGGTACAGTACAGATGATATGACCATCACGGGCGACGATGACACAGTCTACAGAGTGGACATGAAGGGACCAAACAACTGGTGCTAGGACAACAACCTCTCTCAACATCAGCGAAACAAAGGAGGCGACAGTGGACTACAGGAAACAACAAAAACGAGTTGACCTTGGTGGCTGTCAGCCAAATCTGATTGGACTGGTAACATAACCCCGCACTACACTACTTCAGTTTTATCAGAATTCATTCAAAACTTTTGAGCTGTCACGTATAAGACAAAAGAAAGAAAGAAAGAAAAAGAAACGGATGTCGTGTGAGGAAATGCCACAAACAAGTCACGTAGGTTCATCTCGAGTTCAGCCACTATCAAACTGAAGCCACCGGTTATTGTTTACGAACCGTTGTTGAAAACGTTATGCTTAAGCTAGTTACCGTGAGGATGTCTCATTACTGAAATCACAATAGCAACTAATTAGATGAGCATCAAACATCAAAAGAGAAGTTTTTGATGTTTGTGTTGTTACTCAACTGAGTCTCTCACCAGCTGCTGCACATTGCTGCACATTGCTGCACCCAGCATCCACAGGAGAAACTGCTCCAAAGGTGAAAGTGACGTAACTGCACAAATTATTAGTATCACACAGTCCTGGCTTCACCGGCACAAATCTGTTTTTCCACACAGCACATGTCCACTGGGACTGAATACTCCCTGCCTGCCTCAGAATGATTCTGCTGGTTTTATTTTCATCAAATATTAATGCAGTGACATTTCTGATTTACAGGATGGGGAGTCCACGAAAATGCTCACCGATTTGGGATTCGCCTTGGTGACAGAACCACCTGTTAACCTGCTCACCTCCTTCCCCCAAGAAGCTGCAGGAGATGTAGGAGACCATCCATTATGCATTTCATTTCAGCCATGTTCCCCTGTGTGACATCAACGAACACCCTGACTATTCGGTTTAATCCAGGAGCATTTTGGGTCTGAACCCAACTGGACCTTCTTTTCTGATTAAAGCTAGCAAACAGACTCCAAACCAGAGGAAAGTCGAACCTCAGGAATGAACTAAAGAAATTCCAAAGTCCCAGAGACGGTTTCCAGCAGAATCAGTTTGGGGCGTGACTATAGCTACTACTATACTAGTCTTTAATGGAGCTAATTCATTGATTTTCATGGATGGATGCCAGTAATCCCCCTGCCACCAGATGGAGCGATGAAACCACATAAACCTGTGGCTCTCCTGCACACACATCTTTCTCATTTAAGGCTACTGTGCTCCATAGATACACGTTTATTCCTGTCATACTATCAGATAATTTCATATTTTGGTTTAAAAACAAAGAACAGTCTCTAATGAACTACACAAAAGCGCCAAAGCTATTGGTTCATGTTTCACGTTCATATGTAAGCACTGTTTAGCTGCGCCGCACACAGGCCAGTGCCTGACAGCTTACCTTAAGCCTTTCCTCGTTGAATAAATCCTCCGCCACTTTGCAGGCCACCAGGGCGTCCGGTAAATCCGTGAACTGAACATCTACCGGGGCCGCCTCCTCCTCGCCGCCATTATCCGCCTGCTGCATCACCCAAATATCTGGAAACATCGACAGCCTTCCGTCAGCACCGACACATACTGCTTACTGCCTGACTCTACACCTACCAACACCTTTGATATGCCGCGTATCAAAACCAGGACATGAAGCTATTTTTGTGGATAAACATATTATTATGACAAAGGCGTCGCTGCGCTGTTTACCCGCCGGTGTTAGCAGCGATGTCCTTTCTGTGTGTGCCTTCAGGCGGCCGCTGGCTCCTCACTGTGCTCTCAAACCCGAGCTACTGTCTGACATCAGCTGCACTTACAGCTACCTGTAGCTACACGGAACAGCGGAAGCACTTCCGGGTTTTCTTCTTCGCCGGGCCTTCGCGGCAGTTTACATCCGTTCACGGTGCGTTACTGCCGTCTCACGTTCCTCAGCGGTCCGATGACTTACCTCCACACAGGGGCTGTATCCCAGTTCAGGGTCTGCAGCCTTTTTTTTTAAACTTTATTTATCACATTTTAGACATACAGTTAACTCATTCACTGCCAGCCATTGGCAGTGAATGAGTTAAACCCATTGACTCATTCACTGCAATTGACGGCTATAGCAGTGAATGAGTTAAGTAAAACAGGAATCACATAAAAGATGACATTGTGGTGTTACAGTGAGGAACAACGAGAGTGACAGGGACAGTGAAACAAAAGTGAGTAGAAAAATAAAATAAACTAGAAAAATTTGCATTTCCTGCGAAAATGCAGTGTGGATGCTTAAAGCTGAAGCTGTATGCAAAAAGTAGCTGAAAAAGCTGAAAAGTTGCAGAAATTGTAAAAACTTTGCAGAAGCAAAAGAAGTTTGCTAAAATGGAATAACTTAGCAGAACTGCAATATCTTAGAGGAAACATAATACTTGGCAGAAATACAATAGCATAGCAGAATTTAGCAGAAATATTGTAACTTACCAGAAACATGATAACTTCTCAAAAATACAAGAATTTAGGAGAAATAGTATAAGATAACAGAAAGAATATATTTAGCCAAAAATACTTAAACATTACAGAAACACTATGATTTAGAAAAATAGTACAACAGAGCAGAAATATTGTGATTTACCAGAGACACTGTGATGAACTATGAATATTGTAATTTTAAATTAAGACTATGTTTTAGCACAAATATTATAATTTGGCAGAAATACTATAATTTAGCAGAAATACTATATTAAGCACAAATCCTATAAAAAGCAGAAATGGTATGATTAAGCATAAATACTACATTTAGTAGAAATACTTTGTTTTAGCACAAATCCCATAAAAAGCAGAAATACTGTACTATGATTTAGTAGAAAGACTATAATTAATCAGAAATACTAAATTTAGCAGAAATACTATATTAAGCACAAATCCTATGAAAAGCAGAAATACTATATTAAGCACAAATCCTATAAAAGCAGAAATAGTATATTAAGCACAAATCTTATAAAGTAGCAGAAATAGTATGATTTAGCACAATAGTAATAAGTTAAACAGAAAAATTGGAAAAGCAAAATGGACAGCTGAAAAAATGACAGCCACACAATTACAAATATGTACACATGAGGAAACACACATGCACAGAGACACACACACAAGATCCAATTCAGTCAACCAGTCTAAATATATTGAATTTGAATCTTACAATGAGATCATCCCATTAAAAGGCTTTCTCTCTCTCTCTCTCTCTCTCTCTCTCTGTCACACACACACACACACACACACACACACACACACACACACACACACACACACACACACAAACACACAGAGGGAGAGAGCTGCTGAATTTGAATCCACCAATCAGAGTGGCTGTGTACTTTTTCCCGCCAAAACAGCTGCTTCTGTTTACACACGCAGCACAGAGAGAGACACAGGATTATTGCAGTCTATGGTCGTGTCCAAATTCATGGGCTGCATTCTCCTGAGGACCCGGCCTTCGCGGTCTACGTGGGCCGGGTCCTCAGAAGATCGGGTAGGCCGGAAGTAAACGGCCGTGAAATTGGACGGTCTAGCCTTCTGATTAGCGTCACCGCTGTCTCGGTGGAGTTTAATAAACTCAGCCGTCTGCTCCTTGCTGTCTAAAATATAACAGGACACTGGAGTAAACTCTCGGCCATCTCACACTTCTGTTTAATCAGTTTTCTGTTTGACGTTTAGTCAGCTGTGTAAAAACCAAGGAGGAACCCACCCGGGGGATTAATAAAGTTTTATTTTATCTAATCTAATAACTTTAATCTCAGCCAAACCGATTTACTCACGAACAAACAAAACACTGAAAAAAGCCCAACAATAACATTTTTAGGTTGTCTAAGTGACTTATATATTACGTTTGTCACGGCCGGGCGGGTTACACACAGTAATTCGGCGTGCCCGTGTGGCGTGCTGGCTAGACCCAAGCGCGGCGAAGGCTAGCGGTGGGTTTGGAGCAGGCACGCAGTTATTCTAGTAACGATCAGTGCACGATGCGTGGCTTCGGAACGGTCGTTACCGACAGAGAGCGAGCGGAGCCGGGAAGAGAAAAAGGATTGAAGGGATAATCACTCACGGTTGCTGAATCAGGCGGAGATTGACGTCGGCAGAGTTTCGGAGCTCCTGACACGAAGAGAATGATGTCTGAGCGGCGAACAGGTGGGTGGCGTCTCTCTTTTAACCCCGGCCCCGTGATCAGCTGATCACAGCTGATCACCGGCTGACAACGTTTAACCCGAGCAGCGAAAGTCCGCGGTGATCTGAAAATGATGTGCCGGGAGTTGTGCCATTCTCGGCCGCATCAGTAACCCTCGAGCTCCCGGCTAGCTATCGAGCTGGTGGGTAGCAGACGTCTCCGAAAACGTCGAAGCACTTTAGCAAAGATGCGATATCTTGATAAACCGAGCAGATATTTGATGTTTACACAGCTACTTTCTCGCCTGAAAATATGTTAAAAGTTTATTTCGTGACCCAGAAAGATTAATAAGAGTAATTTTTAAAACTTAGTAGCGGCCGCCATTAGCCGGAAACTGGAGCTTGGCTGGGCCGCGCTATGAATTCTGGGATATGGTGGGCCACGAAGGACACACCCGACCCATCCTTCAAATTCGGAAAAAGGAGCACGCATTTGTCGGCTGCATTCGGAGGGGTCTACGAATTTGGACAGCCTTCGGCGCGTCGCTGTGACGTAATCGGTCTACAAATGCGGCCTCAGGAGAATGCAGCCCATGAATTTGGACACGACATATTTCTCGTAGTGAGGACTCCCCTCAAACAAATGACCATAATTTCCTAACTGTAGGGGCTAGAGCGGTCATTCTTACACCGTTTTGTTCAGAAGTGATTGGGGAATCTTCAAGTGTTGACAATTTATCATTAAAATATGAATTTTTAGAGATATATGACATGGATGACTTATTGACTTAGAAGCCACGAATTCCCCAATATGCAAATTTGAATGGCTGAGGCCACATATATGATTGGCTGGCTGGGAAGCCGTGCAGGCCCTGATTTGTGGATTTGAATTCCTCAGCCCTGATATGATTGGCTGGCTTAGAAGCCATGAAGGCCCCAATATGCAAATTTGAATGCCTCAGGACACATATATGATTGGCTGGGAAGCCGTGCAGGCCCTGATTTGAAAATTTGAATTTCTCAGTCCTCACAGAGGATTGGCTGCCTGGGGACCTGGCAGAAATATATAGAAATACTATGATTAAGCATAAATACTACATTTAGTAGAAATACTATGTTTTAGCACAAATACTATAAAAAGCAGAAATACTATAATTTAGCAGAAATACTATATTAAGCACAAATCCTATAAAAAGCAGAAATACTATATTAGGTACAAATCCTATAAAAAGCAGAAATACTATATTAGGCACAAATCCTATAAAAAGCAGAAATACTATATTAGGCACAAATAGTATAAAAAGCAGAAATACTATAATTTAGCAGAAATACTATGTTAGGCACAAATCCTATAAAAAGAATAAATACTATAATTTAGCAGAAATACTATATTAGGCACAAATCTTATGAAAAGCAGAAATAGTATGATTCAGCAGAAATACTGTATTTAGCACAAGTACCGAAAAGTACCAGAAATACTATGATTTAGCAGAATAGTAATAACTTACAAAATTACAAATATGAAGGCATATTGAAACACAAATGCACAGAGGGACACACAAACACAGGCTCTAATCCAGTCAACCAGTCTAACTATATTCAATTTAAATCCTACAATGACATGCTGCCAAATAAGGGTAGGGTCCTCTCTCTCCCACTAAACAAACACACACACACACACACACACACCACACACACACACAGACACACACACACACACACACACACACAGACAGACACAGAGGGAGAGAGCTGCCGAATTTAAATCCACCAATCAGAGTGGCTGTTTACGTTTTCCCGCCAAAACAGGTGCATCTTTTTACACACGCAGCACAGAGAGACACAGGATTATTGCAGCCTATTTCTCATAGTGAGGACTCCCCTCAAACAAATGACCATAATTTCCTAACTGTAGGGGCTAGAGCGGTCATTCTTACACCGTTTTGTTCAGAAGTGATTGGGGAATCTTCAAGTGTTGACAATTTATCATTAAAATATGAATTTTTAGAGATATATGACATGGATGACTTATTGACTTAGAAGCCACGAATTCCCCAATATGCAAATTTGAATGGCTGAGGCCACATATATGATTGGCTGGCTGGGAAGCCGTGCAGGCCCTGATTTGTGGATTTGAATTCCTCAGCCCTGATATGATTGGCTGGCTTAGAAGTCATGAAGGCCCCAATATGCAAATTTGAATGCCTCAGGACACATATATGATTGGCTGGGAAGCCGTGCAGGCCCTGATTTGAAAATTTGAATTTCTCAGTCCTCACAGAGGATTGGCTGCCTGGGGACCTGGCAGAAATATATAGAAATACTATGATTAAGCATAAATACTACATTTAGTAGAAATACTATGTTTTAGCACAAATACTATAAAAAGCAGAAATATTATAATTTAGCACAAATAGTATAAAAAGCAGAAATATTATAATTTAGCACAAATAGTATAATAAAGCAGAAATACTATAATTTAGCAGAAATACTGTATTTACCACAAGTACCGAAAAGTACCAGAAATACTATGATTTAGCAGAATAGCAATAACTTACAAAATTACAAATATGGAGGCATATTGAAACAGAAATGCAGAGAGGGACACACAAACACAGGCTCTAATCCAGTCAACCAGTCTAACTATATTCAATTTAAATCCTACAATGACATGCTGCCAAATAAGGGTAGGGTTCTCCCTCTCCCACTAAACACACACACACACACACACACACACACACACACACACACACACACAGACACAGAGGGAGAGAGCTGCCGAATTTAAATCCACCAATCAGAGTGGCTGTTTACGTTTTCCCGCCAAAACAGGTGCATCTTTTTACACACGCAGCACAGAGAGGCACAGGATTATTGCAGCCTATTTCTCATAGTGAGGACTCCCCTCAAACAAATGACCATAATTTCCTAACCGTAGGGTCTAGAGCGGTCATTCTTACACCGTTTTGTTCAGAAGAGATGGGGGAATCTTCCAGTGTTAACAATTTATCATTAAAATATGAATTATTAAAGATATTTGACTTGTAATGCACCATAACTGAGTAGAGCGAAGCAAAAACTGCCTTGACTTGCCCTCAAACAACGCTTTCTAACTCTAAATCTATTTTGAGTATCGATATCATTCTTTAACCGTAAGAGACAGCAGGCTTTGGTGAACAATCATGGAAATTTTCAGGTCTCTGTGGAAATCCAACAAAAAGTTATGACGAGAGAAAAAAGTGGTTCATTTCCACAGTTTGAAATCTGAAGAAATCTGAGCGAGGGACAAATTTCCTACCCTCAAACAAGTCCAATTCATTTCAGAACGGTAATAGGTGAGAAAGAAATTCTTGAATTGTGAGCGTCAGGAGTGTCTGAAGATATACCGGGACAAGCCTCATGTCTTAAAGTCGCTTCGTTAAGGAGATATGACGATTCGAATATGCCTCTCATTACAGAAATCCAGCGATGATTTTGAACAAGCTCTCCATTGACTTTATATGGAGAGTTTTGAGACCTTGTGTTGGTCTGAGGAGATTTGCCAAAATTCTATAAACCCCACAACAATGATGGTGACATTTTCTGAAAGCCAGCAAAAATACCTACGTTTTGATGTATAATTTGTGGAAGTTGAGTGAAAATTGAGCAAGTAGCAAGAAGTTGTTCGGACGTGAAGTGAAAATTGCAAAAGCTTCAGTGTCACACTGGAAGCCAAGAGCATAGCAACCATAACAACGCATGTATTTTGTGAAAAATCACAATTTTGCAACTCAAAACTTTAAGAGGCATAAAAGTAAAACAGTAAAAGATTTGAAAAAGCTGAATCATACCTGAATAGCCCAATAATTTGTGAACATTTTAAAATTTGAATGGTTGTTCTAGGCGAAAGTATGAGGAAGTAGTTAAATTTCAAAAACAAGCAAAATTTAGCAGAATTTTGGAAGTTTTCCATTCATTTCAATGGGACAAATTAAAGGAAAAAAGTGGAATATTTTAAAAAGTATAATAGCAAAAAATAGCAAAAATCATAGCGATGTTTAGCAGAAATAGCAGAATAGTATAAAATTTGAACGGTGAAAATAGCATAAAAATTGTGGAAGTAGTTAAGTGCCAAAGAAAGCAGAAAAAGTGGCAACTAGAACTAGAAAAATTTGCATTTCCTGCGAAAATGCAGTGTGGATGCTTAAAGCTGAAGCTGTATGCAAAAACTAGCTGAAAAAGCTGAAAAGTTGCAGAAATTGTAAAAACTTTGCAGAAGCAAAAGAAGTTTGCTAAAATGGAATAACTTAGCAGAACTGCAATATCTTAGAGGAAACATAATACTTGGCAGAAATACAATAGCATAGCAGAATTTAGCAGAAATATTGTAACTTACCAGAAACATGATAACTTCTCAAAAATACAAGAATTTAGGAGAAATAGTATAAGATAACAGAAAGAATATATTTAGCCAAAAATACTTAAACATTACAGAAACACTATGATTTAGAAAAATAGTACAACAGAGCAGAAATATTGTGATTTACCAGAGACACTGTGATGAACTATGAATATTGTAATTTTAAATTAAGACTATGTTTTAGCACAAATATTATAATTTGGCAGAAATACTATAAAAAGCAGAAATACTATGAAAAGCAGAAATAATATGATTAAGCATAAATACTACATTTAGTAGAAATACTATATTAAGCACAAATCTTATAAAAAGCAGAAATACTATATTAAGCACAAATCCTATAAAAGCAGAAATAGTATATTAAGCACAAATCTTATAAAATAGCAGAAATAGTATGATTTAGCACAATAGTAATAAGTTAAACAGAAAAATTGGAAAAGCAAAAATGGACAGCTGAAAAAATGATGAACATGCTGAAGGTCCCTCAACTATACTTGTTAAATGAAAAAAATCAGCAAAAAAATCTATAACAGCCACACAATCACAAATATGTACACATAAGAAAACACACATGCACAGAGAGACACACACACAAGATCCAATTCAGTCAACCAGTCTAAATATATTGAATTTGAATCTTAGAATGAGATCATCCCATTAAAAGCCTCTCTCTCTCTCTCTCTCTCTCTGTCACACACACACACACACACACACACACACAGGGAGAGAAAAGTGATTTTCTAGGTCAGCCTGGGAGCTGCTGAATTTGAATCCACCAATCAGAGAGCCTGTGCACTCTTTCCCTCCAAAACAGGTGCATCCTTTTTACACACGCAGCACAGAGAGACACAGGATCATTGCAGTCTATTTCTCATAATGACGACTCCCCTCAAACAAATGACCATAATTTCCTAACCGTAGGAGCTAGAACGGTCATTCTTACACCGTTTTGTTCAGAAGAGATGGGGGAATCTTCAAGTGTTGACAATTTATCATTAAAATATGAATTTTTAGAGATATATGACACGGATGACTTGTTGACTTAGAAGCCACGAATTCCCCAATATGCAAATTTGAATACCTGGAGCCCACATACATGATTGGCTGGCTGGGAAGCTGTGCAGGCCCTGATTTGTGGATTTGAATTCCTCAGCCCTCAGATATGATTGGCTGGCTTAGAAGCCATGAAGTCCCCAATATGCAAATTTGAATGCCTCAGGACACATATATGATTGGCTGGGAAACCGTGCAGGCCCTGATTTGAAAATTTGAATGTCTAAGTCCTCACAGAGGATTGGCTGCCTGGGGACCAGGCAGAAATATATAGAAATACTATGATTAAGCATAAATACTACATTTAGTAGAAATACTATGTTTTAGCACAAATCCTATAAAAAGCAGAAATACTATAATTTAGCAGAAATACTATAATTTAGCAGAAATACCATATTAAGCACAAATTCTATAAAAAGCAGAAATACTATATTAAGCACAAATTCTATAAAAAGCAGAAATACTATATTAAGCACAAATTCTATAAAAAGCAGAAATACTATATTAAGCACAAATTCTATAAAAAGCAGAAATACTATATTAAGCACAAATCCTATTAAAAGCAGAAATACTATATTAAGCACAAATCTTATGAAATAGCAGAAACAGTATGATTTAGCACAATAGTAATAAGTTAAACAGAAAAATTGGAAAAGCAAAATGGACAGCTGAAAAAGTGCTGAACATGCTGAGGGTCCCTCAAATATACTTGTTAAATGAAAAAATCAGCAAAAAAAATGCACAGGGAGAGAGAAGTAAGTTTCTAGGTCAGCCTGGGAGCTGCTGAATTTGAATCCACCAATCAGAGAGCCTGTGTACTTTTTCCCGCCAAAACATGTGCCTCTTTTTACACACGCAGCACAGAGAGGCACAGGATTATTGCAGCCTATTTCTCATAGTGAGGACTCCCCTCAAACAAATGACCATAATTTCCAAACCGTAGGGGCTAGAGCGGTCATTCTTACACCGTTTTGTTCAGAAGAGATGGGGGAATCTTCCAGTGTTTACAATTTATCATTAAAATATGAATTATTAAAGATATTTGACTTCTAATGACCCATAACTGAGTAGAGCGAAGCAAAAACTGCCTTGACTTGCCCTCAAACAACGCTTTGTGACTTGAAATCTATTTGGAGTATCGATATCATTCTTTCACCGTAAGAGACAGCAGGCTTTGGTGAACAATCATGGAAATTTTCAGGTCTCTGTGGAAATCCAACAAAAAGTTATGACGAGAGAAAAAAGTGCTTCATTTCCACAGTTTGAAATCTGAAGAAATCTGAGCGAAGGACGAATTTCCTACCCTCAAACAAGTCCAACTCATTTCAGAACGGTAATAGGTGAGAAAGAAATTCTTGAATTGTGAGCGTCAGCGTTGTCTGAAGATATTCGGGGACAAGCCTCATGTCTTAACTTTGCTTCGTTAAGGAGATATGACGATTCGAATATGCCTCTCATTACAGAAATCCAGCGGTGATTTTGAACAAGCTCTCCATTCACTTTATATGGAGAGTTTTCTGACATTGTGTTGGTCTGAGGAGATTTGCGAAAATTCTATAAATCCCACAACAATGATAGTGACATTTCCTGAAAGCCAGCAAAAATACCTACGTTTTGATGTATAATTTGTGGAAGTTGAGTGAAAATTGAGCAAGTAGCAAGAAGTTGTTTGGACATGAAGAGAAGACTGCAAAAGCTTCAGTGACACACTGGAAGCCAAGAGCATAGCAACCATAACAACGCATGTATTTTGTGAAAAATCACAATTGTGCAACTCAAAACTTTAAGAGGCATAAAAGTAAAACGGTAAAAGATTTGAAATAGCTGAATCATACCTGAATAGCCCAATAATTTGTGAACATTTTAAAATTTGAATGGTTGTTCTAGGCGAAAGTATGAGGAAGTAGTTAGGTTTCAAAAACAAGCAAAATTTAGCAGAATTTTGGAAGTTTTCCATTCATTTCAATGGGACAAATTAAAGGAAAAAAGTGGAATATTTTAAAAAGTATAATAGCAAAAAATAGCAAAAATCATAGCGATCATTAGCAGAAATAGCAGAATAGTTTAAAATTTGAACGGTGAAAATCGGCTGAAAATTGTGGAAGTAGTTAAGTGCCAAAAAGTGTACGGAAGCAACTGGAACTAGAAAAATTTGCATTTCCTGCGAAAATGCAGTGTGGATGCTTTAAGCTGAAGCTGTCTGCAAAAACTAGCTGAAAAAGCTGAAAAGTTGCAGAAATTGTAAAAACTTTGCAGAAGCAAAAGAAGTTTGCTAAAATGTAATAACTTAGCAGAACTGCAATATCTTAGAGGAAACATAATACTTGGCAGAAATACAATAGCATAGCAGAACTTAGCAGAAATATTGTGATTTACCAGAGACACTGTGATGAACTATGAATATTGTAATTTTAAATTAATACTATGTTTTAGCACAAATACTATCATTTGACAGAAATACTATCATTTGGCAGAAATACTATGTTTCAGCACAAATACTCTGGTTTAGCACAAATATTATAACATAGCATAAATACAATTATATAGCAGAAATGCTATATTTAGAAAGAAAAATATAATATAGTAGAAATAGTATGATTTAGCAGAAATACTGTATTTAGCACAAGTACCAAAAAGTAGCAGAAATACTATGATTTAGCAGAAATACTATGATTGAGCAGAAGTACTAAGATGTAGTAAAAGTACTTTGATTTAACAGAAATACAATTATAGAGGAGTAATACTTTAAAATGGGAGAAATATTGATACACACACACATACACAGAGCCTAAAGGGAAGAGTATTTGTGCCATGGAGTGTTAAGAATGTGAGGTCCATATTAGAAAAGCTGGTAAAATCATAACAGTTTGCAGAATTGTAATAAATGATGAATATGAATTACTGGTCTGTGACAGTGTATTAATTTGTAGGGAAAAAAACATGTTGACCAAGGTGGAATCGAACCCACGATCTTTAGCTTGCAGACCCGTGTCATTACCAACTGCGCCACTGGGAAAGAGAGGAGCCGTCTTGAAAAACAGGGTGATGAGGAGTCAGAATTAGATCGCGGTGAGAGGCGAAAAACGCCGTTTTTTGGAGTTACAAAACGTTGTGTAACTCAAAAACTAGGTGGACTAGAGGCATATTTCTTGTGCTGGGTGAATCAGCGGACTTTGGTGTACTTTGACTGCGATTTTCATTGCTCTTTGTACAACCGTCGCTGAGATATGACGAGAGAGGAAACGGAAGACCTCAGACATGATTGGCTGGCTGGGAAGCCGTGCAGGCCCTGATATGTGATATGTGTCTGAGTTCGCACAGAGGATTGGCTGCCTGGCAGAAATATATAGAAATAGTATGATTAAGCATAAATACTACATTTAGCAGAAATACTATATTAAGCACAAATCCTATAAAAAGCAGAAATAGTATATTAAGCACAAATCCTATAAAAAGCAGAAATACTATATTAAGCACAAATCCTATTAAAAGCAGAAATAGTATATTAAGCACAAATCTTATAAAATAGCAGAAATAGTTTGATTTAGCACAATAGTAATAAGTTAAACAGAAAAATTGGAAAAGCAAAATGGACAGCTGAAAAAATGCTGAACATGCTGAGAGTCCCTCAAATATACTTGTTAAATGAAAAAAATCAGCAAAAAAAATATATAACAGCCACACAATCAGAAATATGTACACAGAAGGAAACACACATGCACAGAGAGACACACACACACAAGATCCAATTCAGTCAACCAGTCTAAATATATTGAATTTGAATCTTAGAATGAGATCATCCCATTAAAAGCCTTTCTCTCTCTCTCTCTCACACGCACACACACACACACACACACACACACACACACACACACACACACACACACACACACACACACACACAGGGAGAGAGAAGTAAGTTTCTAGGTCAGCCTGGGAGCTGCTGAATTTGAATCCACCAATCAGAGTGGCTGTTTACGTTTTCCCGCCAAAACAGGTGCATCTGTTTACACACGCAGCACAGAGAGGCACAGGATTATTGCAGTCTATTTCTCATAGTGACGACTCCCCTCAAACAAATGACCATAATTTCCTAACCGTAGGGGCTAGAGCGGTCATTCTTACACCGTTTTGTTCAGAAGAGATGGGGGAATCTTCCAGTGTTAACAATTTATCATTAAAATATGAATTATTAAAGATATTTGACTTGTAATGCACCATAACTGAGTAGAGTGAAGCAAAAACTGCCTTGACTTGCCCTCAAACAACGCTTTGTAACTCGAAATCTATTTGGAGCATTGATATCATTCTTTCACCGTAAGAGACAGCAGGCTTTGGTGAACAGTCATGGAAATTTTCAGGTCTCTGTGGAAATCCAACAAAAAGTTATGACGAGAGAAAAAAGTGGTTCATTTCCAGAGTTTGAAATCTGAAGAAATCTGTGCGACGGACGAATTTCCTACCCTCAAACAAGTCCAACTCATTTCAGAACGGTAATAGGTGAGAAAGAAATTCTTGAATTGTGAGCGTCAGGAGTGTCTGAAGATATACCGGGACAAGCCTCATGTCTTAAAGTCGCTTCGTTAAGGAGATATGACGATTCAAATATGCCTCTCATTACAGAAATCCAGTGATGATTTTGAACAAGCTCTCCATTGACTTTCTATGCAGAGTTTTGAGAGTTTGTGTTGGTCTGAGGAGATTTGCCAAAATTCTATAAATCCCACAACAATGATAGTGACATTTCCTGAAAGCCAGCAAAAATACCTACGTTTTGCTGTATAATTTGTGGAAGTTGAGTGAAAATTGAGCAAGTAGCAAACAGTTGTTCGGACATGAAGAGAAGACTGCAAAAGCTTCAGTGGCACACTGGAAGCCAAGAGCATAGCAACCATAACAACGCATGTATTTTGTGAAAAATCACAATTGTGCAACTCAAAACTTTAAGAGGCATAAAAGTAAAACGGTAAAAGATTTGAAAAAGCTGAATCACACATGAATAGCCCAATAATTTGTGAACATTTTAAAGTTTGAATGCTTGTTCTACGTGAAAATATGAGGAAGTAGTTAAGTTTCAGAAACAAGCAAATTTTAGCAGAATTGCAGAAGTTTCCCATTCATTTCAATGGGACAAATTAAGCTTAATATTTTAAAAAGTATAATAGTGAAAAATACCAAAAGACATAGCACACATTAGCAGAAATAGCAGAATAGTTTAAAATTTGAACGGTGAAAATCGGCTGAAAATTGCGGAAGTAGTTAAGTGCCAAAAAGTGTACGGAAGTCCCAAGAGGAACTCAATAGTGTGGATGCTTAAAGCATCCACACAATAATAATAAAGTATAAAGAATAAAGAGAAACAGGAACTCAATAGTGTGGATGCTTAAAGCATCCACACAACTAGAAAAAAATTGCATTTCCTGCGAAAATGCTGTGTGGATGCCTTTATGCTGAGGATGTCTGCTGAAAAAAGCTGAAAAAGTTGAAAAAAAAAACAAAAAAAATATTGCCCTGAGCGGGATTCGAACCTGGCCCTTCTGGTACTCAAGGGAGGTTCTCATCTCACTGCGCCACAGAAATTCTCGCAAAGAAGAGGTGGAGAGACTGACAATTGTGCTGAAATGAGCAGAAGAGGCTTAGAATTGTGCTGATAAGAGGTGGAAAGGCTGAAAATGTTTCAGAAGAGGTGAATAAGCAGAATTTGGGCAGAAAAGAGGTGAAAACTCTGAATATTTTGCTGAAAAGGGTTCAATCAGCAAAATTTCTTCTGAAAAGAGTTCAATCAGCAGAATTTTGCTGAAAAATGTTTTTTTCTGAAAACAGCAGAAAAAACTGAAAATTTTGCTAAAAAGAGTTGAATGAGCAGAATTCTGCTGAAAAGAGGTTTTTGCTGAAAACAGCTGAAAAAGCTGGTATTTGTGCTGAAAACAGCAGAAAAAACTCCAAATTTTGCTGAAAAGAGTTCAATCAGAAGAATTCTGCTGAAAAGAGGATAAGTGGTGAAAAAACTCAAAATTGTGCTGAAAAGGGGTGAAAAAGCTTAAATTTGTGTTGAAAAGAGTTAAAAAAGTTTAAGTATTGACTGAAAGAAATGTTGCCATAAGCGGGATTTGAACCCGGGCCACCCAGTCTGAGAACGGACGCTCATCTCACTGAGCTAAAACACAGGTCAAGCCGGCAAGGAAAATCAGTGAGGCCACTGATGATATGGCAGAAATGGGCAAAAAATATTGCAAAAAAAATTCAATATCTCAAAAAGTATAGAAGTTATGAGCACCAAAAGTCATAGCCGGCATTAGCAGAAAGAGCAGAATTTTTTAAAGTTTGAATGACGAAAATCGGATGAAAACTGTGGGAGTAGTTCCACGGCGAAAAGTGTACGGAAACACCCGGAATAATAAAGAATAAAGAGAAACAGGAACTCAATAGTGTGGATGCTTAAAGCATCCACACAATAAAGAATAAAGAGAAACAGGAACTCAATAGTGTGGATGCTTAAAGCATCCACACAATTAAGGGGAACGTAAATAAACAAAAGTTTGCAAGAGCCAAAATCAAGTTAGTTGTTTCAAACGGTTACAGATGTTAACAGTCTTGAGAGCCTTAGTGTTTTTTGATGAGGAGATTGTCCTATATATTGAGTTCCATTTTTAATACAAGAAGTTCAGGCTTTCTGCCGAGGACTTTGCTTTTGTGTATGTGAAATTTTCCCAAAATTAAAGCCATATTTATAAAGAAGAAAGCATCACTGTCCTTGTCTTTAAAATTATAATAGCCAAAGACAACATCCTTGTAGTATAGTTGAAAAGTAGGTAGAACAGAGTCAGTAATAAACTTGTGGAAGTCCTTCCAGAATTTACATGTAAATTTACATGACCAAAACAAATGAGTAACTGTTTCAGGTTGGGGTCTGCAGCCTTAAAGGCCGCATTTTAAGGCCGATTACGTCACAGCGACGTGACGAAGGCTGTCCCATTTCAAAGGCTTCTCAAAATGCGGCCCTCAAATGCGCCCTTCATTTCCCTGAATTTTAAGGACGTGGTGGTGTAGACTGCATAGCCCAACATATCCCAGAATGCATAGCGCGGCGGTGCGTGTGGACAATTTTGCCGAAAAAACGGTGGACGGCTGAAGTGGGGCAACCGAAGAGTAAACTTTTAAAAGTAAGTTAGTGATGTTGCCACAACCATACATGCCAACCCTCCCGATTTTTCCGGGAGAATACCGAATTTCAGTGCCCCTCCCGAAAATCTCCCGGAGCCACCATTCTCCCGAATTTCTCCCGATTTTCCACCCGGACAACAAAATTGAAAAACCATATCGCAGAATTCATAGCGCGGCCCAGACAATTCCAGTCTCCAACAATGACGGGTCCTCAGGTGGAAGCAGCCTCTGAATTTGGACACCCCGCTGTTTCCGGGCTGGCCAATAATAACAGTGACATTTAACGTATTTTATCCAATAAATAAACACTGTAAAATGTATTTAAACCCCCCCCAACAGCCCTTTTGAACGTCTCCCTAGTATGGCCACAACACCTCACTCTTGGAGCACTTTTTTGCCACATGTATCGCAAACCACGTCTCAGCTGTTTGTGGAGGTAATATACGTCCGCACATGACTCCGATTACGCTCAGCCATTGTTGTGAGTGCGCACGCCAAAGGGCTGCGAGACATTTATACAGCCGTATTTCATACATGACTATGAAAGGCGGAAGAGGAAGTAGTTCCTTTGAATGTAGACAATCCGAATGTTATAGTTTCTTTCCACTGTGTTCCTGTTAATGATAAACTACAAATTGACTCTAAATTACTAAAATATCAATATTTTAATGTGAGAATCGATTCTAGAACATAAATGACTGGTATCGGAGGAATCGATATTTCAGGATCGATCCGCACATCACTAGTAAAATTGTTGGGCTTCATTTCTGTACTGAACAGTCATTTAAGATTAGTTACTTAGTTGTAGCTACTTAGTTGTAATATTACTCTTTCTGGGTCACAAAATAAACTTTTATACAGAGCCCCGCAAGGGACATGGGAGGAAAAAAAATTAAGATGAACTTTTGCGAGATCTCGCAAAACAAACTCGGGATCTCGCAAAACTTTTGCAAGATCTCGCAAAGGTAACTCGGGATCTCACAAAAGTTGAATTCAAACAATGGCGGCAGCTACTCAGTTGTAATATTACTCTTTCTGGGTCACAAAATACACTTTTAAGATATTTTGAGGCGTGAATGTAGCTGTGTAAACGTCAAATATCTGCTCGGTTTACAAGACATCACATATTTGCAAAAGTGCTCCGACGTTTTCGTAGATCTGACACCCACCATCTCGAAGCTAACAGGAGGTCCTACTACAGCCGGGAGGAACACCGCTCTCCCGGCACAGAGATCTCGCAAAAGTTCATTGTAATTTTTTTTCCTCCCATGTCCCTTGCGGGGCGCCGTAATAATCAGACCATGTCATAACTGCTTTAAGTCATACAGAATAGATATCAGAGCCTCAAACAGGCTGACTTCTGCTAAATGGGTCAAACTGGGCAGAAAGTCTACAAACACATAACATCCTTATAGAATATGATGTAACACTATAGATCAACTTAGCTCAGAATATATAAAGCATATAAACAATTACAGCAATATGATGCAACAAACACAGCAGCTACTGATCCAAAATCCTCAAAGCTTCATAGAACTGAAACCAACATTTATTTTTAGCTCCATTCTGCTGCTGATACAGACTTTAGGTTTCTGAACATTAAACTTGTTGCTGCCTTTCATAGTGTGTAACTTGAAGGCCCTGAGTACTTTCTCCCACACTGGAAACACTGGGATGATCACATTATTTGAACATTACCTAATAAGACTGATTCAGCACAGACAGTTATGTTAAACTTTCCTAGCAGTGCTTCACAAACAGGGAACAGTCTGTCTATTCTCTCCATCTGTCAGCTGCTGCTGGCTCTTCCTCCTCCTCTTCCTCACACACTGCTGAGTTTGTCCTGGTGGATCATCAGGGCTGCAAAGCCTCACAGATGATGTGCAGCAGTGGGTCCCTCAGTCTGTCCTCACTCTGGACACTTGCAGTCGTCACACCTGGACATCAAATGTGTGATAAGCTGCAGGATTCAAACACAAGTGTAACTTATAAACACATGTTCATACTTTTATTCCACAATCAGAGAGAAAGAAACAGAGAGAGAGTGCAGGACAGACAGACAGGTGACAGTCTCAGGTGTACACACTGCTACAAACAGGAGGATTTAGTGTTTGTGTTATTACGAGTGTAAACAAGAAGAGTTCCAGATGGTGCAGTGGACACGTGTGACTGCTGTGATTAAAGCATCTTTCTTTCAGCTTAACGAGTGAACCGTCAGCTCGTTCAAACACACGTTAAAGTCCGTTTGGCTCGACACCACCGAACAGAGGCAGCAATATAACATAGCTAACATTAACAGTGCAGTGGATCCTGCTTGTGCCGTGATAGGACTGCAAACCGAGCAGCATCACTGACTTTCAGCTTGTTGTGTTTGTGGATATATGACTGACTTTAATTATCCACAAAATCATCACAATCTCTGTAAGATTAAGGTCGACTATTGAACGGCGTATATTTGAAAGTAAAGGCTTTAAAACCAAGTTAGTACAAACATCACTGATGTCACATAACTTTGCCGACAGCCACAGGCTGATTGCCTCAATGCCACGGCGCATTGAAGCAGCGATTAAGGCAAAGTGTTTCCCAACCAAGTATTGAAGATTGACGTATCATTTTGAAAGTACCACATTTTGATTGATTTGTTGTAATCCTAATTTCTTTCTTTTTTCCTGCAAAAACTGAGAACTAAACAGTGATGTCTTGACCAGTGGCGGAGCGTGGGGGTGGCTTACTGGGCTTAAGCCCGGGTTGTTTTGTCAGAGGCCCGGGGTCTTTTGGGGTGTTATTTTTTCATAGTTAGATGTCTGGCTGACAACTGTATAAAACAAAAAGTACACACAATAGTCGAAGCACATAGTGCACACTGTGGGAATTTACGACTGTGCGTGAATCCCCCCTGATATTGGTATGATCCGAGCTCAGGCACTAAGCGACTGAGCGAGGGGGCGGGGCAGCTGCCGCCTGTGAGTGCGCTGTTGGAGAAACGGAGCCAGCCATACTAAGGAGAGCTTAAGTTTGACCAGGTACCAAAGAAAATCATTCGCACCGTACAAATAATGTAAATATGACGGTGCATCACGAAAGATATCAAACTGATCACTTGACCAATATTACGTTATTGCTCTTCAAGTGAATCAACAAATGGCGAAATGAAAAGCCGAACAACAACAATGCTGTTTCTTTAGAGAGTCTTAGCTTACATGTGTGTTTATTTCATATTTTCAGTTGTTTCCCTCCACGGCTAAATAAATCGGTTTCAGTAATGCACTGATATACAAGAATGGACATAAGGGGCTTCTTTCAAAGAAAAAACTCTGGTAGTATTTTATATATTATGCTTTGTATGTTGTTCAGTATATTCCTATGCAAAACAAGAGGAACTTCAATACACAGCCGTATATTCACAGTTGAAACCAGATATTTACACTTTATGGAAAACACAAGAACATTTTTTTTACTGTACAACATCAATTTAGAGTAAACTTTTGTTTTAGATAAATATTGAAATATCTTTTGAATTAGTTAAATGTCAGAATAAAGAGAGACAGAGCTTCCTATTTTTTATCACTTTCATCAAATGTAGGAGTACATGTACACTAAGTTTATTGTTAATTAATAAGAAAATTCCAGACGATTCCATTCTGAGCTGAAGAAGCTTCTGATTGGTTCGTAGAGTCCATGTGAGTAAACTGGTGGCACAGCTGTGGATGCATATAAGGCAAAACACAGAGCCTGTTTCTGTGACATGGGAACATCAAGAGATGTCAACCAAAACACCAGGAACAGAACTGTGGAGCTCCATAAGTGTGGCTCAGTTTGAATACAATTTGGTGCCATTTACAATTAAGAAATACAGACAGTTTCTCTCTTTACTCTGAAAGTTAACAAATATGTTATTGATAAGTAATAGTCAAAGGAGCTTGCAAAGAAAAGCAGACTTAACAATGTGGTGTATGCTGTACAGTGCAGCGAGGAATGCCCAGACCTCTACATCGGAGAGACCAAACAGCCACTTCACAAGCGCATGGCACAACACAGAAGAGCCACCTCCACAGGACAAGACTCAGCTGTCCATCTGCATCTTAAGGTCACAGGTCACTCTTTGAGGATGCCAACGTTCACATTTTGGACAGAGAGGACAGATGGTTTGAAAGAGGAGTGAAAGAACCCATACAGAAAAGAAATAGTAAAAACTTATATGTGATTATTCATGAAAGTGGCCACTCTCACATTACTTTCATACATTGTTTTAGTAAGTATCCAAAACATACAAGTTTCATTATATAATTTTTCAAGGGATCTTATATCTGTTTTCACACTTATATGCTTTTCATACAAGTTTCACACAAGACAGATACGTTGGCAAGTAAAATCGACGAGCTCTCAGCACTGGTACGGAGTCAGTGGGAATACCGAGAGTGTAGCCTGATGTGTTTCACCGAATCATGGCTGCACCAGGTCATTCCCGATGAGAATGCTTCCGTGGAAGGCTTCCACACTGTTCGGGCGGACAGGGACAGCATCGCTAGCGGTAAGCGTAAAGGAGGTGGGCTTGCTGTTTTAGTTAACAACCGGTGGTGTAACCCTGCCAACATAACAATCAAAGAAAGGATTTGTTGCCCGGACACTGAACTGTGTGCTGTTGGACTCAGGCCGTATTATTTACCCAGGGAATTCTCTCACGTCATCTTGGTGGCTGTTTATGTTCCCCCCTCTGCTAACCCCACAGCTGCATGTGACACTATCCACTCTGCCATAGCTCGGCTACAGACTCAGCACCCGAGTGCCTTTATTGTGATCTCGGGTGACTTCAACCATGTATCACTGGACAATACACTACCAACATTCAAACAATATGTGGACTGTCCCACCAGGGGAGAGAAAACTTTAGACTTACTGTATGCTAACGTCAAGGATGCATACAGCTCCTCCTCCCTCCCCCCACTTGGTAGGTCAGATCATAACCTGATTCACCTCACCCCCCGCTATGTGCCAATTGTGAGGAGGGAACCTGTGACCACCAGGACTGTTAGGAGGTGGTCAGAGGAGGCAATAGCGGAACTACAGGGCTGTTTCGAGGTGACCGACTGGGAAACACTCTGTGAGCCTCACGCCGAGGACATCAATGGGCTTACTGAGTGTATCACAGACTACATAACTTTCTGCACCGACTCCATTGTTCCAGCTCAGACTGTTCATTGTTACCCAAATAACAAGCCGTGGGTGACTAAGGACATCAAAGCCCTCCTCAACAACAAGAAGAGGGCTTTCAGAGGGGGCAACAAAGAGGAGGTGAGGAAGGTCCAGGTGTTACTAAAGGACAAGATCAGAGAGGCTAAGGACAATTACAGGAGGAAGCTGGAGTGGAAACTCCAGCAGAACAGCATGAGAGAGGTGTGGAGGGGCATGAAGACCATCACTGGATTCAGGCCAACCAACAGCAGGGGAGCTGAGGGAGGTGAGAATAGAGCCGACGAGTTGAATCTGTTTTTCAATAGATTCGACACCACAGTGTCTGCTCCCACCCCCACAACCTCACCTGCAGTCAGCCTGGAATCCAGAGCCACACCACTGTGCCAGCCTCTCTCTTCACATGTTGCCTCCTGTGAGATTCCTGACACCCCTCCCCCACCCATCACCTTCACTCAATACCAGGTTGAGATGCAAATGAGGAGACTTCACTCAGGCAAGTCTGCTGGACCAGACGGAGTGAGTCCCCTTGTCCTCAAGGCCTGTGCCCCCCAGCTGTGTGGAGTCTTTCATAAACTGTTTATGCTGAGTCTGAGTCTGCAGAGGGTCCCGGTGATGTGGAAGACATCATGCCTCGTCCCTGTACCAAAGACGCCTCGTCCCAGTGGCCCCCAGGATTACAGGCCCGTGGCACTGACCTCCCACATCATGAAGACCCTGGAAAGGCTCATCCTGGACCAGCTGCGACCCATAGTAAGACCACATCTGGATCCCCTTCAGTTCGCTTATCAGCCTCGTCTCGGAACAGAGGACGCCATCATCTACCTGCTCAATCGTGTCTACACCCATCTGGACCAGCCGGCGAGCACTGTGAGGGTCATGTTTTTTGACTTTTCCAGTGCTTTCAACACCATCAGGCCGACCCTCCTGGGTGATAAGTTAGCAGCGATGCAGGTGGATGCTTCTCTGGTGTCCTGGATTGTTGATTACCTGACAGGAAGACCACAATATGTACGTCTCCCACAGTGTGTGTCTGACAAGGTGATTAGCAACACAGGGGCACCACAGGGGACTGTCCTCTCCCCCTTCCTCTTCACCCTCTACACCACAGACTTCAGCCACTGCACAGAGACCTGCCATCTTCAGAAGTTTTCTGATGACTCTGCGGTGGTTGGATGCATCAGCAGGGATGATGAGACAGAGTACCGGGCTGTGGTCGACTCCTTTGTCACGTGGTGTGAGCAGAATCATCTGCAGCTCAACGTGGCAAAGACCAAGGAACTGATCGTGGACTTCAGGAAGACCAGGAAACACTTGACCCCTGTTTCAATCCAGGGGGTCAGTGTTGACATTGTGGAGGACTATAAATACCTTGGAGTACACATTGACAATAAACTGGACTGGGCTAAAAACACCACAGCACTTTACAGGAAGGGCCAGAGTCGTCTCTATTTTTTGAGGCGACTGAGGTCCTTCAACATCTGCCAGAAAATGCTGAGGATTTTCTATGAGTCTGTGGTGGCCAGTGCGATCCTCTATGCTGTTGCATGCTGGGGGAGCAGGCTGAGGGTCGCAGATGCCAACAGACTTAATAAACTGATCCGTAAGGCCAGCAATGTTGTGGGGATGGAGCTGGACTCCCTCAAGGTGGTGTCGGAGAGGCGGATGCTGTCCAAGATAAAGACAATGTTGGATAACACCTCCCACCCACTCCATGACATGTTGGTCAGTCACAGGAGCTCGTTCAGTGAGAGACTGAGATTACCGAAAAGCACCACTGAACGACACAGGAAATCATTCCTGCCTGTGGCCATCTCCCTGTACAACGCATCCACTTAACACACTGTTTGCTGCTACAACTACACATGTTTCTTTTCCAACTATTTATTTATAAGTGACTTATGTATGTATGTATGTATATATATGTATATATTGTACTATTCTTAGTTAGCGTATTGTCTGTCTTGTCTTAATGTTGGTTTAAAATGGAGCACTGTAACAAAAAATAATTTCCCCCAGGGATCAATAAAGTATTCTGATTCTGATTCTGATTCTGATATATCTTTTCCATATGGGAAGCCATCTATGTCCACTGTGAGCGACCATCTTTGAACAGAGGCGGGGTTTACGACACCAACTCTCTGCCATCTATAATCCAGTTTTGAGATCCCTCCCCAGACGCCTTAACGCCCACTCACATCCTGGGCCATCTGATCTCAGGAATTCACATGATAAGGTGGGGCCAGGTTTCACAATGAACTCACCCGAAACTCTGGCTGATTGGGACCCACGCCCAGTTTCCCACCTTGGCTCAGGCGATTAGAGGATCATCAGGGGGTCCTTTTGTCCCTCTGTGGGGGGAAACTCCCACTAGCTTTATATCTGGGACTCTCCACCATTTGACCTTAGAACTGAAGAAGCTTCTCGGATGAGAGGTGAAACGTCTTCAAGCAACTTAAAGAAGTCCAGACGCTTTTCTTTGCAAGCTCCTTTGACTACGATGACCTGGTTGACTGAAAACCTTCACCGACACATTGATAAATAATTTATTTATCAATCTAAAAAAAAATAAGCATTTAGTCTGATTTGATGTTACAATTAAAAAAGTGTTTGTGTTTTGATCTGAAGAGTGTGTAAATATCTGGTTTCAACTGTATATTTGATGATTGTCAGCACAGAGAGAGAGAGAGGAACAGAGAGGGAGATGGAGAATGAGGACAGAACAGATGAACAAGAGCAGGTGAGACTCATATGTTAGTCAAATGGTTGTTTACCAAAAGTATCACCGTATCATAGGTCCTCATGTATCTCGTGTTTCTTTTTAGGTTTGCTATTTTTCAAATTCTATATTTATTAAGTTCTGCAGGCTTGTTTGCACAACAAGGATAAATAATTATATAAACTTTTCTCAATCTAAACAGAGTTCTTTGGTAGAATTTAAAAAATAAGTGTAGTGCAGGTCTATGATGATTTTTAGTGCTACTATCATCTAGCTTTCTGGTTCTGTCTTGGTTAAGTCCTCAGTAGTCCTGATTTTGAACTGTTGTAGTCCTGTTTTAATTCTGGATCAGTTCTGGGTCTGGTTGAATTGGGGTTTAGTCCTCGTGTCTTGATACAGCCCTGACTTTGTTCTGCCTCGCTGCTTAATTAAAAAACTAGTTTAAGGTGTCCTGCATATGATATATATTTTTCCCTCTATGAAGTCATTCTTTTTTGAACAAAACTCAAAACAGAGCCAATTAATCTTTCAGTCATTTCTTACCCCCCCCCCCCCAAAAAAAAAAAAAATCCCACATGCATACTACCCTTTAGGGCTAAGCCCTGGGTGTTTCAAATGTCTGGCTCCGCCTCTGGTCTTGACAGTATTCTCATTTTTTGAAATCCTGTTTTTGAGTTTTTTATGAGCTGGAAGCCCAAATTATGTAATTAAATAAACAACTAAGTACTTGAAACCCTGAATCTATAATATATGAAAGTTTAACGTTTTGAATGGAATTAAGGAAATAAATGAACTTTTCCATGATATTCATATTTTTTGGAAAGGGTCTGTAGGCTCTTCCTTCTCTAACCTTCTTACTCAAAAACAACACACTTTTTCTTTTATTGGTTTCAGCTGAATTAAAACAAAAACATTTTTCTGTTTCACGTGTCTGTGAAGCTTCTCAGTCATCCAGGTCGTCGTAGTCTAAGGAGCTTGGAAAGAAAAGCGTCTGGACTTATTCAAGTTTCTTTCATATCTTAATATCATCTATTAAAGATACTAAATGACTGCTAGTATGACAAAATGAAGACAGCATTTAAACACGTTCATGTAGTAAACTGGGCTGAGAGTGCTTCAATAAAATAGTTCTGGTGAACCTGCACTGTACAAATAAAACTGAAGTTCACTAGATGTTGTATATATGGCTTTGTCTATCTACTGGAGGGTAGGTTTCGTAGATGTAGCTGTGATGTGTGGTTGAATGTGTTAAGAAACTCCAGATCAAATGGTGCTGGCCTCTGGGTGGCAGAGTTTAAGCTTGTGATCATGTGGGATCAGCCTTGGTTTAATCCCTTAGTGAGAGAGAGAGAGAAGAAAGCGAGGAGGCGAAACGTACTTATTGACGTGGAGCGGTGCCTGAGGCACAGTACTGATGAGAGAGCCCCATAACCATCTTACAGGGGAAATCTGGATTTTTCTTCTTGCTTTACTTTGGAACTTTGGAACCTCGTGTCACTCCTAGAGCTGTTACAGATGTCAAACTTTGGTAACCATCCATCTTTACTTTTTAGAATCTGGACTCGTCAGAAATCCTGTGAGACTGTATTCATTTGTTTTCTATCAGCGCTTTGATTTCCTCTGGGATTCAAGCTTAAAACTGGGAGTGTAAGTTTTACTCTTCATACCCATCTTTGAACTCTTCTAGAACGCCGGATCATTTTCACTAATTTTACATGTTATAAAGCTGCACATTCATCCTGCAAACTTGGACACTATCATTTCTTTCTAAATAAGTTGTGTTATTTTCCTAATGGCTCAATTAAGTTGTAGCCAAAGTCCAGACCTGCCAAATGGAGCCGTTGCCCACAGCCCACAAGGTATGTTTTCAGACCTGGATACCCACAGAATCAAAGACGACGCCGAGGAAGAAGAAGAAGATGATGATGATGATGAGGTGGAACTGGCAGAGGAGGTTGGGGAAGATGTTTTGATGGTTGCTGAAGCAGAACAAACTGAAGATGAAAGTAAAGAAGACAATGATTGGCAGAAAGGAGAGATTACACATGTGACCCTGTTATCAGATGGAGAAATAGGAGAGGGGGAGGATGAATGTGAAGTACTGGAAGAAGAGGTGAATGGAGAAATGGGAGCGGGAGATGGACATCAAGAAATAACCACCACACTGACAACAGACAAAGAATCTGAAGATACAAAGATGGCTGAAAATCTCTCTCTTTCCCCTCTATTGGTTGTGGTTGAACCAGGGAAACGGCAAATATTAAACAGCAATGGAGATGATGAAAAAGAGGAGGAAAGTGAAGAAAACAAACAAGGGGGAGAAACAGCAAGCGCAGGAACAGATGTAAGGCAGGAAAACATGGACGAAGGCACCGACGATCACGTGTCCTGTCTTCAGGACGGAGGTACTTCTGTGTGGGAGTCAAGAATCGGTTCCAACACATGTACTGGTGACCGAGGCGAAACAGAAACTGCTACTTTGCCCACTGCTGGCAACATAACAGAGGTTAATCTGAACATAGAAGTGGCTCCTTTTTCTTCTGGAATAAATGAACAGGCCAGCATCCAAGCTTCAGCTCTGGGCACTGATCACACACCAGTCGATAGAAGTGTTACAGCTGAAGAGGTGGCCAATCAAACCTACCAATTAGATAATGAGAGTCAAAATGAAATAAAAAACAATGATGGAGAAGATCCCTCAGAATCCATAAAACAGGAGGTTGTTATTGATAATCTTACATGGCAATGCCAGGGAGTCCAGGAGTGTGTAAATCATGGCTCTGAGATCCCCGTGAGAGCAGGAACCAATCAAACGGCACAAGAACCAGAGCTGACGGCCCTAACCTCTGAAGAACAGCCACAGTCAGATGGAGACACTAAAGCTAAAAGGACTGAAGACGTCACCCAGAAGGAGCAAGCAGAAGAGCAAGTTAACAACTTGGCAGAGATGGATGGGGGAGGAAAGAGTTCAGAAATGGAGGAAACGATAGCCAATAATGTTGCTGGAGAGTTAATGGGCCAAGAAGAGCACAGAGCAAGAAATGATCTAGAAATGCAAGAAGAAAAAGCTGCTAAGCTTGAAATACAAGCTATAACAGTTCCTCCAGAACCAGTGGGCCAGACTGGAGAAGAGGTACATACAGACACAAAGGACCAGGTGGAGGAAGCTTCTCTATCTGAGAAAGGCATCGAGGTGAAGCTCGACGGGACAGAAGGAGAGGACAAATCTGAGAAAAATGAATCCACAACAGAAGGAAGTGCTTTACAAGAGCATCCTTTGCAGCTCCTGAAAGAAGCAGACACAATTTGGAGAAACAACACAAAAGAACATCCACAGACAGAGATGCTTGTAGAATTTGAGACTGGAGGAGGAGCAGTAGAAGAGTCAATGGAAGGAGAAGTGGAGATGGCAGAAGAGCCAGTCACCGTTCTTGATGATGAGACTGAAACGATGGAGGAGAAGCCCAGTGAAAAATCAGAAGAAGTACATCCTTTCACCATTATGAGCGGTTCTGATGATGCCACAGACAAGATAAAAGATGAAGATCACCAAGTGCTGCCAGGAGACGAGGCCATACTGGGTAAAGAGGACATGGAGACACAGGACGTAAAGCTAAAAGTGCACAACAGTGAGGCAGAGGCAGATCTAAATGAGAGCATTAAAACACTGAAGCAAACAATGGAGAATGGGTTCTTGTGTCCTGAGCCACAAGGTCTTAGGAAAGACGAACTGGGGAAAGTAAAAGTGCTGTCACCCAGGAGAAAAGATAGAGACTGGATTAAAACAGATCAGCCAGAAGAAGAGACGACTGCTGCTGAAAGGAAGGACTGGAGTAAAGAGCTGAGGCACATCAAAAAAGAGTTCTGGGAGAATGAGTGGGGAAGGAAAGAATGGGTGGATAAAGAAACGTCAGCAGAAAAGATCAGTTCACCGAGGAAGGCGGATTGGATAAATGAGCTGAAGTCAGTTATCAAAGATGAATCGCTGCCCAAAAAGAAAGACGAGCAGGTGAAGAAAAAGAGAGTGGTGCTGCTGGAACATGGTTGCTCATATGTCCCTCAGCGGGAGGCGATGACTGCAGAGACGAGGGAAGAGATCAAGGTGACCTCCGACAGGAGAGCGGACAGTCCTGTGGTGGACAGTAAAACACTGGAGAACCAACCCTATGAAATCTCCCTGTATGTCAAGGTAATCAACTCTTCCATGGTTCCTTTGGCCTGTGATGAATGCCAGACGGATAGTTATTACTATTATCATAGTGGGAATTTACAAAGAGCATTTTGTCATAATGAATAATGAATTAGTCTCTATGGAGAAGCTCATGATACAGCAAAGTGAAAGTGCACAGAAAATAAGCAGAGAAATATAAAGTTCTTGTGAGAACAGGGAGGACATTAGTACAAGAGAAAATCTGAAAATGAAAGGAAATATGATATGAATACAAAAAGAATTAGGAACAAGAAACACAGATAAAACTAATAAAGACTGATAAAACGTTATGAAATGTTAGCTTCATATATCAAAGACTTTTTCCATCCCACTCGCCATCAGGCCTCCGTCTGTGTTTGAACCTGATACAAACCTGAAGACGACTTCCTGAACATCAAGATCAGAGTATTGGCTCCATAAAATGTGACGAAAAAAACTTCAAGCTGTCCTGACTTAGAAAATAATTTTGATAAATATGAGACCTACGTTATAAAAATAAATTATTTGATTGTTTTTTTTTAATTATTGTAAAATATTCGATGCTTCTAAATACTTGTGCAAAAAAAAGTGAAAAATACCACATTCTTTGTAAGAGTCCCAGAATCTGCGACGGTAAATACCTCAGTCATAAAGAATATGCATTTATCTTCTTATTTGTTCTTATTATGTTTTTGGTAACCAATTTTATAAGATACTAAGCCATCAGTGAAATTAGCACAATTATAGCTTTTAATAATTTTCCATGTTACACCATTGTTAGTGAAAACTTCCTTAATTACACAAAAATATCAGTTAATAACAAATAAATCTACACAGAGACTAAACGACCTTTATTGTTAATATTTCACTGCCACATATGTTATAAATGCATTTGTCGTATTAAGTAGAATTTATGCTTAGATGTGTTTTTACAGTCTTTTTATGTGGTACAAAAAGGATCCTGATTTTTCCATGGCATTCTACTTTAGCATTAAACATACTGATTCACTGTCAGTGTAATTTATTGATATTTCATGTACTTCCAAAAATACAGTCAATTTGTCTACCCCAATCCAAGTTTATTTATAAAGCATTTTAAAATAGCCAGCACACGATCAAAGTGCTGTGCAGTAAATAAGTTAATAACAATAGAATAAAATAAACACATAATACATAAAGATTTGACTTAAAACAGCCTTATATTTTTTTAAAAAACCCAACAACATAAAACAACGTAGAATTAACTAAATAAAATAAAATAAAATAAAATAAAATAAAATAAAATAAAATAAAATAAACCAACACTGGATCTGCTACAGCAAAAGCACAATCAGGGGCAGCTGATCAGCTGACCTGAGAGAGTGGGTGGGTGTATAAGGCTGTAGCAGCTCAGAGAGATAGGATGGGGCGAGGCCATGGAGAGCTTTAAAAGCAAATAAAAGAATTTTAGAAATGAATCCTGAAAGAAATGGGCAGCCAGTGAAATGAAGCTAAAATAGAGGAAATGTGCTCAAACTTCAGACGAGCTGCAGCATTTTGCACCCTCGGTAAATGACTTCAGATCACAGTCCACTTTGACCCCCAGGTTTGTGACAGCTGGCTTAACATATTGGGTCAAGGTATCTAAATACACATTGGGGGTCTCAGTGGGGCTACCAAACACCATCACCTCAGTCTCTTTATCACTGAATTTTAAAAAGTTAAGAGACATCCAAGCCTTAATTGAGACACTGAAGTAATGGCTGTGTGGAACATGAGCCTTTGTTCTGCAGAGGGACATAGATCTGACAGTCAGCACCATAGAAGTGAAACGCAATGCTGTGTTCTCTCATCAAACCAAGAGGAAGCAGATACAAAGAAAAGAGGCTGAGAGCTGAGCACAAACAAACACAACACTGGCAGTGACAGACGGCAGACACACACAATGTATAGAACCGATGTTTGCAGTGCAGCAGAGAGGGTTATAGAGCCCACGAAGGCTGTGACAGCAGCTCAGGTGATACCTGCTCAGTAAAGTGTGTGGAGATGTCACTGGTGTCTATAACTTGTTACCCACATGTAGTGTCACTGGTGCCTGAAACTTTGAGGCTGTAGCAGCTTCATCAGTATGTTAATCAAACTCTGACTTTAAACTGAGAGGCTGAGAGTTTCCTGTTCCAGAGCAGCTGAATTAGTTCAATAAGCTCAACTTTGTGTGAGGACGCAAAGAGAGCCATGACCGGTGGAGCTCCACCACATTTCACCATAGGAAGAGCAGTGACTCCACTTTAACACAACATGCTGAATTAAATAAAAACTCTTTGAATAATTATTCAGTAACACTGAGAGAATGTAATTTTTCTATATATAGAATAAGATTATTTCTGGTTGTACTGGATAAAAATCTGTAATAAATATAGAGAAAAGTGCTTAAATGTTTCCCATTTCTAATCTCTTCTAATATTCAGCCTTCACTGACAGACGGTGCGTGTGACTGCTAGTGCTCATAGTTCCCTGAAAACAAATGCAGGGGGACTTTCCAAGTCTTTCGTTTTATCAGTAAATGTGCTGTAAGAAGTGCCTTTTACAGAGGTTAAATATTTCAATATAGTTTTGGGAGGTCGAGCCTGGTCTTGGCCCAGCACATTGCACACACTGTTTCAGTATTCACAGTGTTTGTTCACACAGTTGCCTGTTCAGGCCAGTGTTGCCCATTAGCTCAGCTGTCAGCTACCAGCTCATCTCCCTTCTCCTCCACGTCCCAGCATCCATGTTTGCTGTCACACTGGCCCGATCTAGACAGGATGAGCTGGGAAATGACCAGAGCCAAACTGAATCTGGTCTGAATTTGTGACCCATCCATGCCATGCAAGTGGAATCTGATTTAGATGAATTTCAGTGGATTTCCATGTTCAGACTCTGAATTTCAGACACAGAAGCCTTCAAAATGTTCTTTGATATCATGATTTACAACCTCAATCTGTGAACACATTTTAACCCGAGAACCTAGCATCACGAGAGTTAGAAGGATGGAGACTACGTATTCTGAGCTTGCTGCTTCATTGTAGGGTTGTTATCTTACTATATAAAGTGCCTGGAAGCAACTGAACTCAGGGGATGATTAATCCATGACTGCTGATCACTGCACACAAAATAGAAAACTAATATCTAATTGGAATTTTTGTAAAAATGTAAAATGTGAGTTTGGCAGAAATGTATGAATAAGCACAGATGTCTGTCAGCTGGTTCTCTCACACAAACTTGTTAGCTAAGCTTGCTTCCTGGAATAGAGCAATAAACTTAAACGGCTGCCTGTAAGAGTCACTGTTATTATTAATGTGGCAGAACCACAGCCACAGTTGGGTGTCAGACACTGGACAGGAAAAACAAACTGAACAAGAGCTGAGCTCTCTCACAGTGAACATCAACAATCTGCAAAAATGAACAACAAGAGTGACCAAACTGGAGCACCACCCCAGGACCGTGACAGACAAACAGCAAGTGAAAAAGCTAATCTTGATCTGCTTATCTCATCCCATTAAGACAGTGCTGTTCTAATCCATCGCCATGGTAACCCACATTACTTAATGCATGTAATTTTAAATGAGATTTGAAAAAGATTCAAAGTACATGAAGCTTGCACTTCTGTGACCATTGTGTGCTCTGTGCTCTGGTTCAACAGCATCCTGAGAATAACTTTCATTACCTGAGAGATTTAGCACAAATACCCGAGCGTCGGCCGCGTCCACGTAACAAGCTTGTTCAAACAAAGCCTTCCTTTGTCACGGGCCCTGTGGGCAGCACAGATGGAGGTAGATACAAATATTATGTAGAAGTTCAGGTTTCCTTCTCTGTGGTCTAGAAAAGCTGTAAATCCTCACATCTGAGGATTTCTTTAAAACAGCACGATCATGAAAATCTTAAAATAAGCATTTTACTTTCAACTTATGCTGAAACACAGTTTCTGCTTTTGTTTGTAAAAGAGTACAGAATGAAATAGTCTGAATAGTGCTGGTGTGCTATGTTAATCTCAGCAGTCTCGCTGGGTAAGCTGATTATCCTCCTGTTTGTTACTGAGAGCTCAGAGCTGTTGCAGCAACATTCAGTATGAATTCTTTACTCACAGGAAAACTGTTTTACACAACACTCATAGCGCAAAGATGAAGCACGTTGCTTATAAAAGTTATTGATCACGTTACTCTTTACATTACTCCTCTGCGAGATCATTTTTTTAGAATTTCTTTCCAGTATTGGATCTCTAACAGTGACCATACTGAGATATTTATCCCAATTCAGCTAATAATAGGACACAGACACATTTTAGTTGTGTTAGATTCACCTGAACTTCAACAGATAGCTGATGTGCTTGTGTATTCACATGGGAGAGAAACAGGAATTATCATGCAGAGGATATTCTCCTGTACATCTCTGTTAAACACAGAGTCCAGATTTATTCAGTCAAATTAATTATAATATGAGAAAAGAGATGTAAGATCTACACTTACACCGTATCGTTCTTTTGGGGTTTTATTTCTTTATTTCCTTCATCCACCCATTTGTTCTGCTGTTCATAAGTGAAGCACTACAGTTTTTATCCATAGATCACCTGCAGGACACGTGATGACTGGTCTTTGTGTGTGTAGGCAGGAAGTGATGGACAGAGCATCGGAAACTGTCCTTTCTCTCAGAGACTCTTTATGATCCTGTGGCTAAAAGGAGTCATTTTTAATGTCACCACAGTCGACCTCAAGCGGTAACATGGTGCAGACGCATACACGTATTCATACAGTGACTATGATACACATGAGAGTGACCACATGCGCCTGACTTTTGGGTTATCAGGAAGCCGGCTGACCTCCACAACCTTGCTCCAGGAACCAACCCTCCTTTTGTGACCTTTAATGGTGAAGTCAAGGTTGATGTCAACAAGATAGAAGAATTCTTGGAGGAGAAACTGACTCCACCCCGGTATGCAAGCACACATTGAAAGACATGTGTTTGCGATGGGAAGCCGTGTTGAGGTTAATTTCAAATTTCTCCATTTTGTCTCCAGATATCCCAGACTGGCTCCCAAACATCCAGAAGCTAACACAGCTGGCATCGACATCTTTGCCAAATTCTCAGCGTACATCAAAAACTCAAGAAAAGACACAACAGATGGTAAGAAGGGACACAGTTAGGTTGGAAACATGTATTCAAGAAAGTTAGTAAGGTGTGTGTGTGGTTTGTTTGTGACTGCAGCATAAAAAAACGCCTTGGCTGCATTTTTAGGTAAACAGCTGCAAAAAGCTTTGTTTGCATAACTCAGTTACTTTTTTGAAGAAGTAACTATATAATTAACTGCCCAACATTGGTCATTGTTTACTGTATTTTACAGACAGAGTTACAGACTCTCTCCCAGACCACAGACTCAGAATACAAGTCAGAGCTTTATATAAAAAAAAAGAAGAAAGTTGGAGTTGAAGTTATTTTTCCTTCCAACAGTGTTAACATGCTACAGGTCAGGAACAAGATTTTTTTAAGTTTTCATTGTAAGTGGGCTAAAGCAGTTCATTAAAAGTCGTCTAACATAAATGCTGTAATTTGATTACTTTAATAAACATGTGACTTGGATGGACTGGATGCTGGCGTGACCACAGTGCACACGTCTGCTGTTGCTCACAGTGGTCCAAGGGACGCTCAGGGAGTTTGTGTGAGGGAACATTGGTCATGGCCATGCAGTGTTATACAGATGTTAAACTATATTAAACTATAGAAGATGGAATACGCAGACTTTTCCTCGTTTTATATTGGAAAATTGAAACTATTTAAACTAAAGCTGTTTTCCCATGCCGTACCTCTGTGGGGAAACCCTCACCATAACTTACTCTTTTTCTTCTTGAATAATCAGGCTCAATCTCAGGTGACAGAGCTCATGGTATCACCTGAACAGAAAGCTCTCAGATTGTTGACTCACTTGTGCTTCTCAGGATATTTAAGAGTAGAATGGGAGGCAGAGGCTGTTTTGTGGAATCAGCTCCCAGTTTGGATTCAGGAGACAGACGCCCTTTTAAGATGAGCTTAAGACTTAAAACTCTCCTTTGTGATAAAGCATATTGTTGGGAGGGTAGCTCAGGTGACCCTCAAAGACCCTTAAAGTAATCATGTATTTTTTGAAAAACAGTATTCAATATGTTTAAACTATAAATGATTTGCAAAAAAACCCAAACAAACCTGCAAATATTTGCATTTTATTAAAAGTCTTTTGGAAATGGTGAATACTGGTGTGTAAATAAGGAGCTGGTTGTTGTGGAAAACATCAGTGTTTGTTCAGATAGTTCATCCTGTCAATCACATCAGCGTGTGATTGACAGGATGTCATGTCATCCTCATCCCCATGTCATCCTCAGACCTGACATGGGCTGCCCACATTCAGGTCCAGACCAAAAAGGCTAGGCAGCGCCTGTATCACCTACGACAACTGAGGAAGTTCAGGGTCTCTCCAAAGATCCTCAGGATTTTCTATACAGGCGCTGTGGAGAGCATCCTCACACAGAACATGACATCGTGGTTTGGGAACAGCTGTGTGAAGGACCAAAAAGCTCTCCAGAGAGTGATCCGTACAGCAGAACGCTGCTGCAGGATTGCTCTCCCCCCGCTTCAGGACAACTACACCAGGAGATGCCGGACTAGAGCAGCGCAGATACTGAAGGACCCGTCCCATCCTGGCAACAAACTGTTCCAACTTCTGCAATCTGGTAGAAGGTTCCGCATCTTCCGGGCAAGGACGGAGAGACTCAAGAGGAGCTTCTATCCCCAAGCCATCCGTGCCCTAAACACACACACCCGCCCTCTCACATCATCTATAATTGACTGAGACAGGACTCTTCCAGACACTAAACCAAGGCACAATGTACATTTCAATTCCTTTAATTTTAAATATGTTTATATTGTCTATCCTGTAAAATAGTCAGATATCTATTCATATTATGTACAGAATTCACCTGCTTGCTGCTACTACTGCACATTCACCCAATGTATATACTATATGTATATATATATAATGTTCTTCCTCTACACCCCCCCCCAATTTTTTTTTTTGCACATGTCGAGGAGCGTGTCAGGCTACATTTCACTGTGTGTTATACTTGTATAACTATGCATGTGACAAATAAAGAACCTTGAACTTGAACTTGAACTTGAACTTCTCTCCCTCTGACTTTGTAGCCTTACAGAAAGCTTTGTTGAAGTCTCTTCAGCGCCTTGATGACTTCCTAAGGACTCCCCTGTCTGCAGAGATTGATGCTGATGTCTTAGGAGATGTGCCAGAGTCAACTAGGAGCTTCCTAGATGGGCCAGAGCTCACCTTGGCTGACTGCAACCTGCTGCCCAAACTCCACATTCTAAAGGTCTGCAGCTTATTCAGGTTGCTAGAACGTTTACACGAGCTCGATCAGAAGGACCCATTGTTGGTTATTTTCTATGCCTTTTTTCTCAGGTTGTAGCAAAGAAATATCGTGGCTTTGAGATTCCTCGGGAGATGACCTGCGTGTGGCGGTATTTGAACCGTGCCTACCAGAGAGAGGAGTTCACCGGCACCTGTCCTGCTGAGAGGGAGATTGAGTTTGCCTATTTGCATGTTGCAAAATGAATTAAACAAAATGTAGGGCAGCGTATAAATCAAGGAAATCAAGAAATATGTAAAGAACATAAGGAAAACTAGTAAAGAGGAAAGCACTAACACACGGGTCTGTGTGTGTGTGTGTGTGTGTGTGTGTGTGTGTCATCTCTATCTTGACCATTTTAAAAATGATGACAACACAACTACTTCACTTTTCAGATAATGGCAGGACCGTGTCACTGCAACACTGACTCTGACCGTTGTATACACACACACACACACACACACACACACACACACACACACACACACACACACACACACACACACACACACACACACACACACACACACACACAGCGAGAGAGTGAGAGACGCAGTCTCAAAGACAACAATTATCGCAGCCTTGACTTTGTGATCAATAACAACACTCAGTTTATAGGAAATCAAAATGATTTTTTCATCTTTTATTCTATTTAAAGTGAAAATGTTAATGATGTTCATTTCACACACCATTAAAATCCCAACATGGAAAGATCTTATTTTTCCAGTGTGATGTGTTTACTCCTTAGCTAGTGATTCAGTTCTATCACTGCTGATTTATAATCACTGCTCATGATCTACTTCGTGATAATAGAAAATGAAAACATAAAGCATTTGTTAGGTAGTAAAGAGCACAGTGTGTCTCAACAAAACAGATCAATAACACACTGATGTGTGCTCATGCAGTGGGACTGTTTAGTGTAATAATCTTGGAAATACTTTGAATCTTACGCTTGTCACTAGCTGTGTGTGGCCGTGCTTTGATTCTGGATTTGTCTACTGTAAATGTGTTTTTGATGGATGCAGATCACAGTTCACTCTGATTCAGCCGTGCTTGTCCCAGTATTAAAATCACTTTGTTCTTCATGTACATGCTCAGTGCTAGAATTAAACTGATTGGATCACTTTGTGGACTTTCTTTGCCTTTGCTGTCTGTGTTGCAGCCCTTCTATGTAAGGTATACATGAATGTAATCAAAGTGAAAACATTTCCTGAAGGCAGATCTGACGGTGCATTGTTAGAATGGTAAGGAGACTAAAAGCAGTCAGCATTCAGAATAGTATTATGGTCTGTACAAGGGCAGAATCTCCAGGGGGGTCAGGGGGGTTATGACACCCCGCCCCCCCCCCCCCCCCGCCCCCCAATAATCAGACCCAACCAATATAACCCCCCCAATAAAATTATGAATATTCTTGCATAAATAGGCTGTTGCTTTTCTTTATTCATTTCAGGTATTACCAGCAAAATAGTCCCATGTTTACCATCTGGGAATTTACCCAGATTTATTTATTTATTTAAACGGAGATCCAGAGACCCCCTAACCTCCTAACCCCTAACCCCCCAATGTTCAGCACAAAGTTACTCTAAAGTTATCTTTCTAGTAGTATGTCGATTTTTGTTGTATTATGACATCCAGAAAGTATCGCAAATAATTTTATTTTATGACATCAAACTGTATGCCAAGAGTGAACAAGACATCAGTGCACTGATCTACACCACCAAGATCTACTGCAATAACACTGGAATGCTATTCGGACTAGAGAAATGTAGTCGGATAACAACAAAGGACAGCTCGAGGAAATCCAAGACAGGAACTTGGGAACAACAGGCAAATAGAAACCATGAAGAGACTGCTGGGAAAGCTGCAAGCTGCAGAGGGTCAGGCAAGTCCTGAGGAGTCAGATGAACGGTGGGATGTCACGGTTCTGGGTCAGTTCTGACGCAGCATTTTGAGTTGTCATTGTTTATTTTTTTGCATTATGGATTATTTTCTTATTCTCTGGTGCTTTATTATTATAAATATATATGTCTTATTCTTGGTGAGGGATTAGTTCTTCGGTTGTGTCTTATGTTTAGTATAGTTTGAGTTCCATGTCTTATATTCTTTCTGTCTGCCTCTCAGTGTCAAGTCTGCGTCTTTGTGATTTGTGTGTTGTTTCCTGTTTTATTTTGAAGGATTGTGTCTTATGTCAGTGTGTCCAGCTTCGCTCCCCCTGTCTCGTTAGTCTAATTTCTCCCAGCTGTGTCTCCCTCCTGTTGCCCATTCCCTGATTACCGCCCTGTGTATATAAGCCCTGTGTTTTCCTGTGCTTTCCTCTGCTCTCTGTTGCATTGTACCCTCAGATCCTGCCTGTGTGTTCCAGTTTGTGTTTTCACGGTTTGGTTTCTTTTTTTGTGTGGTGCCAGCAATAAAACTGAGGTTCTCAGTTACATTTATGTCTCCAAGTCCTGCATTTGGATGCTCATCTCCGCCTGCCCGCACACAGAGCCCTGACAGAACGACGAGACCAGGATGGATCCAGCGGACTCACTTTTAGCTTCAGTGGGGGAGTATCACCGGCGTGGAAACCAAAAATAGAGAGGGCATAGCCTAATGAAACAGGAAAAGACTGCCGTGTAATGCCTTTATTTCAACAAAGTAACTGTATTCTGAATACCACCTTTTTAAACGGTAACTGTAACGGAATAGTTACTCATATTTTGTATTTTAAATGCGTAATGGCGGTACGTGTACTCCGTTACTCCCCAACACTGCATATATACAGTTTAGTGCCCAGCAACATGGTTCATAAAATAAATCACGTTTGTAGTTGCTGTCCTGTGAGGACCACTTATCTCTGAAAAACTAGTGAGCTCAGAAATACAGGCCTTCATTTAGATTTTTTAAAGCACATTAAGTAAGTTAATAATTAAAAAAATCAGCTGAATTAAAGGCTTGAGCAAACGCTTTAACTGTAAATATCTACAGGGGATTAAAAATATGAATGAAAATGAATTTGGAGCTGCTGGTTAAAGACAGTACATTCAGATAATCTCATAGATGTTAATAAGTACTGCTGAGCCTGCATTTTATTAGATCAGATATGATTAGAGCTGCCATCCCCTCTCTATCGTAATCAGAGCTTTCCTTGTTAATGTACTAAAATTTATTAACGGCTTTTTTATTCTCCATCTTCTCTTCATCCCACATGTTAGCCAAAGTAGGTACAAAGAGGAGACTCGTATTACGCTGACAAACCACTGAGGCTCTTTTACTTGCTAATGCTAGCTGTATATGAAGCGCAGATAGTAAGTGATCTCAGAACAGTGAAAGGTCAGTCAGTGGTCGCTTGTGCCACATGCTGGTCTCTAATCAGTTTATAGTCAAAGGCCAGTGGTTTATCCACAATGCTTACGCACAAACCATCAGAAAAACCTCCTGGCCTCTCATCTTGCCCACTAAAGTAATTGACTGACACACCTTCAAAACAGCAAGGGTTGCATTCCCTTATGAAATTTAAGCAAGGGCAGCAGACTGTAGCTAACTGTGGCCACAAGAAGGCAGCAGTGTAAAGGCTGGATGCACAAATTATTGCCATGCGAGGATAGACTATTTTTAGATATTTTCCTGCTACATCACTGCTACAGTCCACAACCTAACCACTGTCCATGTCCATCATGTGCTCAAACAGTGGTGTGATGTTTGATATAATAGCCTGCTCTTGGTCCTGTGCTAGACTTTTGACTTTCCAAAGCAGTGTATGCTTGAATCATTGTGGTAAATAAAAATAGACAAAATGATTGTGATTGCAAGGTCAAGCACATTTAACACAGAGACTTGTATATAATCACCAGCTGGATGACAATGACGCTGACTTCTGCAGAAACCCTTTGAATGAAGTGACCCAGAATTTACATACCCGGACACCAAATACTCACAGTCCAGTTTCCCCAGAAACGCCCGGTTGAAGAATTCACTGCTGGTCTGGACATAGGCTGGTTTGACTACTGAGGCTAGCTGGTGTCACTCATCAAATACTATTAACTCTGATGATGATTTAGTGTCAGATTGCAACATACTGCTGCTGAAGCTGTATCTAAATAAAGTACTGTATTTGATCTCAGCTCAACAACCAGTGTTACAAAATCCTTTAAATACAAACTGTGTAATCAAAGAAAAACCACAAAGTGAAGTTACTGTTTCAGATCTCTGACTGTAGGAAATAAAATGGCAGCCTTTGTCATCACAGTCAGTATTTGCTATGCAAATGATAAACTTTATTTAAAATATGGCACACACATTGAAAAACTGACGCGTGTCTGTCTTATAAAGGAGTGTAAGGGTTAACAAGTGTGTGTGTCTTGACCAAGGGTGCACAAGGTTTGTTTTGACTGGTCTGTCTTGTTAGTTGATGCATGAATGAAAAGGTCCAAGGCTGGCGCCGGCCTGGTTCGGCACGAAGATCTTTCTGTTGTCATAGCCACAGTTTCTTAGCACTCAAAAGTCAGGCAGGAGATACAGAAGAGGATGGAGGCTGAATAAAAAATGGAGACGCATACTTGGGTAGATGGAAGGATGAGCGAAAGGAAGAAGATGAGACACAAAAGTGAGCCGCGGCTGGAAAGCTGTCATTTCTGAGAGCAATACTTCCAGAAACACACTGTGGAAGAAGCAAAGAAGGAACACGTGGTTATAAATCAGTCTGAAGACATGCTGGTGAAAAAGCTGTGACAACACCTCAAAGAGCAATGATAAATTCATGCACACTAAAAATTGCACACATAATTATGCACTCCAGTCCCCAAGAACTGCCGCTCTGCAAATGTGCTGCATTAATCAAAGCTGAATGAGAGCAGCTTGGCTTAATACATAAATAGGTTTGACCTGTTTATTATTATGGTCTGTCAACCAAATACACCACCTGTCAGAAGATATATACTAACTTTGCTCACCTCTTTTGTTGGTCTTCTTGGTCTGTGGTGGGAAGGACTTCCTAAAGTTTCGACCAGTCAGGCTTGGGATGACGTCTGCACTGGCTTTGGATGCAGTGCTGTCAAGTAACACTGGGCACGCAGTGGTGGGATTCACCGCTCCTTCAGCAGCAGTGAGCTTCCATCACAACGGTAACAAAAAGATTAAACTGGCTGTCAGCAATCAAAGCACGAGTCATCAACGAGATACTTTCCTTCTCCCCCCTTTTAAGAATGCAACCACACAAACATCATTGGCTGTTTTACACTCCTATACGTGGAAATTGTTACATAGTGGCTTTGCTTGGATTTCAAGACATCCTCGTTTCTGCACCCTGTCACACTCTGGTTCATTTAATCCTTTGGTCAAAGTTCTTTATTGCTGGATTTAAGAAGTCATGTTCAAAATGCAACCAGCACTTCATTAGAACTGCCCACCTTTGGGACAAAGACCAGTGTTTTGAATAAAACTAAACAACAAGCCAGTTTTCTCTTCAGATAGACTATTAACCTGCAAGCAACCAAAGACTACTCAAGCAAGTGAATAATGCAGGGAGCACAAAATTCTCATTTCTTGTCAGCCAATTCACGTATCTGTTTTCTTTATGTCTAATTTGAATGCAGTTATTTTGCATGTTTCTAATCTGACTGACCACTTGAACCGCTTCAGACTGCGGGCCCTACTAAGTGACATTTGTTCATACATTCATGCAGCACTCAGATCTTTAGACTTTGGGTCTAACTTACCACTTTCTCTTTCCCCCCGGCATTTCTGCTGCTTACTGAAATGAAAAACAAAACAAAAATGTCAGGAAAGCAGAGGTCACTTCTTGGTTTAGGCCAAGCCTGTAAATACTGTGCAGTCCTGAGTCTCTCCAGACATTACCTAAGGAGCTGCATGTTTGAGTTAGTCTGATGTTAAATAGTCTTTAATGCAGCAACTCGTAAGTACAAAGTGTTTTGAAATGAACTAATATTTTTCTAGTCTAGTCAGAGTACTCAAAGAACTTTAAAAAACATATTCACAAAGGCATATTCATTCATTCTGGTGGAGACATCGAGGTACATGGGGAGGGGCAGGTGATTGACTGATGCTCTGATTATCTGATCTCCTCCTTCGTGCTGTGATAAAGGCCAATGGTAGAAAATATCCCAGATACAGTGTCTTAATGTGGGAGAGATATTCTTTATGTTGAGACCTTTCTCTTGGCGTTTTCTTTCTGCTAATGCTGGAACCTTAAAGAGTAATACATTTTATAATACAATGAAGAAGGAAATGCATAAAAAAGTTAAAAGAAGAGTGGTATTACCTCGTGGCATGATGGTAAGCTGTGAGCTCCGGGTTCTGTTAAATGCCCGGTGAAATTCCTCCAGGGCTGAGATCATCTTCTGCAGCTTGGCTTGTGTACCAGGACCAGCTGTGTTGCTGTTGACCACTGGTTGCTTGGACTTGGTGTCTGCAATAGTTCTTGTGGCAGTTCGGTCAGTGGTTTGTGCTGTACCATCATGTTGAGCTGCTGTGCTTTTGAGGAGCCAGTGCTTCAGGTATTGGTTTGAATTGAATGCTAAGGTCTTCTGTGGAACAGCTGAGACATGAAAAAGACTACGAAGGGAACGTGGTTGTTTCACAAAGCCTACAAAACAAATAACAATAAAGCGATTAGGCTGGCTTTTCCATGAAGAGCGTGCACAGAAACACAAGAAGCTGCTATTCGGTTCCAGCCATCATACACCTTCTTTTGAAACGATTGATGCAAAGACCGAGGCTGAAGACTGAATGACTTTTTTAAAAACTGTGACGTGCTTTAAATGAAAGCACAGTTTTTTTAAACACAAACAAACCTTTAACCAGTAACTCTTCAAGAATAAGGAAATGCCGGCTATGAGAATTAGGCGGTCTTGTATTATTAACATTTTTTTACCTCTTTCATCAGCTGCTGCTTCCACTTGCATCCCTAGAATCATCAGAACGTGCAGGATGAACGCCATCCCCATCAAAGCTCTTGCTCTGTTTAGCATTGTGGCTTTAGTTGAAAAAGAAGAAAAGATGATGCTCAGGCCTGAAGTCTATATGAATTTACTTTTTCTGAAAGTTTCAAACTTGGACTAAGAATCTTTTTCCCACAGTGTTTTTGTTCTACAAGTTCTCAGTCTGTATTGTTTCTCCTGATGCTCAAATTATCCATCCAAAAAATGAGCTCTGGAGATTTTCTGGGTTCTTTTAGTGACTTGTCTATGGAGAGTCTGTCGTTTCCAGTTTACTCAAAGAGATAATCAGCGTTATCTTCAGGTGTGATACTACACCTAAATTGGTATTTGTCAATTAAATCTCTGCAGCTTCTCTAAAAAACCTACAGTTCAGCATCAGTTTCATCTGTGAAACAGAGAAAGTTTTTCTTTTCATAATCCATGGATGCACCTCTCAAAGAAGGCTTGTCAAGAGTGTGTTGCTTTTTCGGACACAGTCAGCGTACCTCGCTTTTATAATCCTTGGTTTGTCCCAGAGCGTCAGACTGATTTCTCAGCATCAACCAATGAGACCTGAAAGGCCACGTAGCCCAGCCCTTCCTCCTCGATGGGTCGGTGACATTTGGAGAGTGTGGCGGCAAGCTTTGTGTGTTTGGTGTCAGCTGTATTGTTTTGTGAATCTGGTGTCTGTGTGTGTGTGCTTAGGCTTGTGTTTAATATGTGTGTCTTGTGTATGTGGACATGGCTGTATAAGCAGTGATAAGGTAGTTCTTAATATGTTTGCTCAGGGGCCACAGAAAAAGAAAAGCATTCTGACGCATGAGGGCTTGGAGCCTCCGACTGCACACACACACACACACACACACACACACACACACACACACACACACACACACACACACACACACACACACACGAATACACTAGAAACTCACATACACATACAAATGAACTTGGAAGAATAGTGAAAACCACACACAGACTCTGAAAACAAGCGGGATGCACATCAAAGTGCACATGAAGGCTGGGAATTCATGTCCAAAAAGGGCTTTTCAGTTGTTGCTCATTGGAATGACTAAACCTTCAGACAGAAAGCTGACACCTTAGTGATAGCTACAAATATACACCCGTGAACCACATTAATCCGTGTGATGGTGGAAGGACACGATGGGGGGAAATATTGAACTTTGCAAAGAGATAGAATATAAGAAGGGTGAGAGAGACCAGGAGAGTTGCTGGGTGAAAAGAATTTAGTTTAAAAACATTCCCTCATTGTCTCAATCTTTCTGACTAGCTTTGACGTTAACACGCTGTGTGTGTCCACGGAGACAAAAAGTGACTGAGTTTGAAAGTTTAAGGGAAATACAAACGGAATGTTTTCTTCTTCCAGTTTCTGTAGAAGCCTTTAGCTTCTCCTCTAATAGACACTTACAGGATGTGTGTTTGCACATTTCTTTCATTCATTTCATTCTTTAAAAATCAAAACAAAAACAGGAATATCAGAATCTGACTAGATTATTTTCTAGTAAGTTTTCATGCAGTTTTTCAGCTGGTGAAAGTCTCTGTCTATTAATAACCATGACATAGTTGAAGATAGTAGCAGCTTGATTTTTTCCCTTTTGTGTCTTTCTCTCTTGCTGTCGCTGTTTTGCGATTTCAGGTACTCTGAGACAGGCTCACATAGGTGCTATAGATGAGATATAAAAATGGAGCCCTGATGTTAAGATGTGAAAGTCAACACATATGACCCACTGCAATTTGAAGCATCCAATGAAACAAAAATACGTTACACTGGATAGGTAGAGGTGAGATTCAAACCTACTACTAATGATGACTAGTTACTGATACCCAGGATGCTACCAAAACTCAACCAATAGGCTTCAGTGTAATTTTGATACCCGGTTTTGAATAGTATACAACATCCAGTGTGTGAATGTGTGCGTGACTGGGTGGATGACTGGATATGTAAAGCGCTTTGGGGTCCTTAGGGACTAGTAAAGCGCTATATAAATACAGGCCATTTACCATTTATCCAACTGTGCAGAGAAACCACCCACCCTTTCTCCATTTACAGTGGGGCAAAAAAGTATTTAGTCAGCCACCGATTGTGCAAGTTCCCCCACCTAAAATGATGACAGAGGTCAGTAATTTGCACCAGAGGTACACTTCAACTGTGAGAGACAGAATGTGAAAAAAAAAATCCATGAATCCACATGGTAGGATTTGTAAAGAATTTATTGGTAAATCAGGGTGGAAAATAAGTATTTGGTCACCTCAAACAAGGAAAATCTCTGGCTCTCACAGACCTGTAACGTCTTCTGTAAGAAGCTTTTCTGTCCCCCACTCGTTACCTGTATGAATGGCACCTGTTTGAACTCATCATCTGTATAAAAGACACCTGTCCACAGCCTCAAACAGTCAGACTCCAAACTCCGCCATGGCCAAGACCAAAGAGCTTTCGAAGGACACCAGGAAAAGTATTGTAGACCTGCACCAGACTGGGAAGAGTGAATCTACAATAGGCAAGCAGCTTGGTGTGAAGAAATCAACTGTGGGAGCAATCATCAGAAAATGGAAGACATACAAGACCACTGATAATCTCCCTCGATCTGGGGCTCCACGCAAGATCTCATCCCGTGGGGTCAAAATGATCATGAGAACGGTGAGCAAAGATCCCAGAACCACACGGGGGGACCTGATGAATGACCTGCAGAGAGCTGGGACCAAAGTAACAAAGGTCACCATCAGTAACACACTACAACGGCAGGGAATCAAATCCCGCAGTGCCAGACGGGTTCCGCTGCTGTTTATTCTTAATTCATATCCATGTATATTCACTCTCACATAAATCCATTAATCTTCCTTTCACACACATGTATTTTATTTTTCTTAATGCTACATATTTTTATGTTGACATATATTTATTCTCCTTGCAGGTGCAGCACTTTCTAGTCATACATATATATACATACCCTTTACCTTTCAACACATATATTTGTACTCCTATACTCATATACACATACAATCCCAGTGTTTATCCTTTACCCTTGCATACATACACTCTGACATTCACATCTGCATTTCCTAACACAGGAAGTTAATCCTTTAAGCAGGAAGTTATTCTTAAACCAGGAAATGTAATACACTTGGAGAACTTACTTGACATACCCAGACCTAAACCAGAAGAACCAAGCAATGAAGCTGTTCAAAGTTGTCCTGCTTTCTTTGCTAGTATTGCAGTTAATTTGTCGAGTAAGTAGTCATGAAAATGAAATTAGAACTTTTTTAAATAATGTATTAGAATGTTTGGAACAAATTCAAAGAGAAGCTACAGATTCTTTTGTTCGTCAGAGGCTCCATAGAGAACTTGGTGATCACATTCAAACCTTATCTGGAATTTTGTCCATCTCAAGATTTGTTGACGATGCAAGAAATAGAGAAGCAGTGAATACATTACAGTCCTTAAATGGATGGCTAATTTTTTTACTGACTGCTTATGAAACCAGACAAGGAACTACATCTGAGAACAGACTTGTCTTGCTACCTCCACCTCTCATGACTTGCTCTCAAGGTCGACCGCGATACAGCATTTCAAGAGAGCAAATATCTCATTTAGTATCTCTTGGAATGAACTGGCAAAGCATTGCAACATGCTTAGGGGTTAGCTCCCGTACTCTGTACAGGCACAGAGAGGACCTTGGCATTGAGCCACTGACTTATGCAACATTATCCGATGAAAACCTGAACAGGGTTGTTAGGGAAATCCTTCAGTATACCACAAATGCAGGTGAACGATATGTGCATGGCAGCTTGAGATCACGTGGGTTACGAATTCAAAGGTGGCGTGTAAGACAAAGTCTACAAGAAATTGACCCCTTTGGACGTTCCCTCAGAAGACTCAATGCAATACGTCGACGACTGTACAGTGTTCCTTTCCCCAATCAGTTATGGTGAGAAAATTCTAACAGGAAAACAGTCCTGATTCTAAGTCTATAGCGAAATGGATTATCTAAAGCAAAATAACTCATTGTTTTATTTACTCAAACGTGTGCATATCCTTGACCATGTCATAGTTTCCCCATACATAACTTATACTTATTTCATTTTTCTATAGGCATATAGATGGAAACCACAAACTTGTGAGATGGAGGATGGTGTTCCATGGCTGTGTGGATGGTTTCAGTAGAACCAACGTCTACCTTGCGTGTTTAGATAACAACAGCGCATCAAGTGTTTTGTCACTGTTCATGGTTGGTGTTCAGAACTTTGGAATGCCATCCAGCGTGAGATGTGATCATGGACTAGAAAACACTGGTGTTGCCCGTTTCATGCTTTACAGGCAAGGACTGAACAGGCATAGTGTTATCACTGGCAGGTCTGTGCATAATCAAAGAATTGAGCGATTATGGGCAGAATTAAATCGAGTGGTCTCATATCATTTTGTTAATCTTTTCAATTTTATGGAGGAGCATGGTGTATTAGATTCACTTAATGAGGTCCATTTATTTTGTCTTCATCATATATATTTGCCACGTATTCAAAGAGCTGCCACAGAATTTCAGAACCGGACGGTTGTGGAGAGAAGCCAATTGGTGGAACAGTGTTGGCTCCAGTGGCGAAGGCAAGAATTGTCCCCAGCTTCTGTGTTCCGTCTTGATCTAAAGGAAAAGCAATACTGTCAAAAATGGCATTAAAGACAAAAACACAGCAAGCATTTCTACTTTTAACTGATTCAATGAAAAGATGCACTGCATTATAAATTGAACACAATGCTTAAAACGCTAAATTTACCTTCTGCATCTGTTAGGTAGTCTCTCCAGAAACTAATGACAACTGCTTCAGCATGCCTTTTATTGCTCCCAGCTGGAGAAAGGCGGATGGTAAAGAGGCTGTCAAGAAGGTCAGCTGTAAGCACTGAAGGTGACCAGCATAGAAGGGTGCGAAAACTCTCTGGGTGATCTTGGATTTTGTCCAGCACCTCAAGTGTCCGTAGTCCATCCTGAAATCTAAATGATAATCAGAATTACCTTTAAAAATCACATCAAAAATGAATGGATCCAAGAAGTATAATCTAAAACATATGAATTTATATATACACACACACAATTTTTACTTCAGATTATTCACATCATCAAAAGTGTATATCCCAAATCTGCATTTTTCATGTGATGCTGTCACCTTTGGAGGCATGGTGTACCTACACATAAAGAAATGTCACACAAAATTCCCAGAATACAAGGCAATCAGCATGGGTTTGAGTTACTTATTGGACAACAATAAATAAATACATACCTTTCAAATGGACCACGGACTCTGTGTATTACTTGGAACATGATAATGTCATGTATAAGCAGATCCTTGTCTTCCAGCCTCCGTAGCGGCCTCAGGCAGCCAGCATTGGCTAAGTATTCCTGAAGTGGCTCAGTTGCTACTATCAGATCTTCAAAGGATTTACACTCTTTAACCTTCAAATAAAAAAATAAAAAATTAATGGGCCCCAATTAATACATGGAGTAGAACGAAATGCACACTGTCAAGTGTTCCTTTGACTGTGAGGTGCCCACACTTGAAAAAGACCAGACTTTGAATTTCACTCAACTTTATTGTGACCAGCTAGTTTGATAGCTGGTAGGTAGCAGCAGGTAAAAAAACCTTTCAACACAAAAATAAAGAACATTCCATTAACCATTCAGATAAATTACATGCATTACACAGAAGACAGATGAAATAACAAAATACACTTCAGTAAAGCCATTTACCATGTGGTTAACTGTGTTAATTTAACTGTGGTTCTTAAATATACAAAATGTGTCTTCTTTGCATTAACACTTTTTTTTATAAACAATTGTATTTTAAAGTATACATTTTAAAGTTCAAACATTTTAATAGACTTTAAGGATTTTCTTTACAAAGAATTATTTTCTTTAAATCAAAACCAAACATTTATTCACTAGTTTTACGATCCACCCAAGGATTTGGGGGGTAACTATTTTTAATATTAATTAACATAAATATGTGGGAACACTAACTGAACAAACAATTTATTCAAACTTAAACATTCATTTTTGTCAATATAATTTTTTAAACTTAAATGCAGCAACTATTTCCTTAAGCGTAAAACATTTGCACAACTGAGCTTCCATAGTTCCAAATATATGTGCAGCAAATGTGAGCTCAAGAGCTTACCGATAGCCCGTCTTGTTCAAAGTCTTCCTCACAGTGGAAAAGTGCTTTGTTTGCCGTCCTCTCAGTATGTTGCTCACAGGTCAAATGACTGCTGCATGCATTTTAAGGTCTACTAGGCACGCCCACCCTTGATTGCTCTAATGTGGCTCACCTGGCAGGGCGGCGCACACCAGGCCGTGCTTAGTTGTTGATTGCACCCAAGGTCTAATCAGTGGCCATGCGCACGCAGCAGCACCGAACAGGTAGTGGGCAGGAGGAGGAAGAGAGGAATAACAGCCACACCTACTAGGCCAGCGCGACACACACAATACTAAAACATTATCCAACAACTGACAAATCAGTTTTACCCTTTTAATTTTTTCATGCAGGTCACTATCGGCAACATCTTCTAAAACCGGTTTAGCCAAATCTGGGCCATCAACAAGGCAAGAGAAGAGTGTTGGGGACAGAAAGCCTGCTGGTGGACCACCATGTACAAGGCTTACTGCAATGGCTCTGCCTGCAATGAAGTACCTGTCCTCCCTCATGGCTAGAAATAATGAAAAACATTACATGTCAATAGATGCATGAAAGCGCTTGACACGAACTTCATAAAAATGATTTTTTTATTGCATTACTCCAGGGATATCAGCCTAAAATCAATACATACCAGCACTATCAAGCGCCAAGTTCATTTTGCCTTCTTCACCCTCAAACATTGGAGACAGGGGTAAAGCTTCGATCAGAAGTCTTAGAAATTCTCTTCTTGGTCCACCCAAGTCAACAGCCTCTTCAGGTACTCCCATATCGTCAGAAAACCTGACAGAAATTGTGTGGCATGGATCATCTGTCGCTTGTTTAAAACCTCTAATTGCTCCATCCAGGACTGTTGATCTATTAATGTTGAACTTGCATTTCTTCTGTTGGTTTACTTTTGCAGAAAGTTCCTCCAAAATATCTTTTGCTGATACCAAACAACTTGAAGTCCTGTAGGATTAAAAAAAAGAAAAGAAAAAAAAAGAAAAAATATTGAAAAGAACATCAGTAAAAACATTCACATACAAGGGCTACAAGGACATACAAAGTTTTGTCAAAATCAGAATCAGCATACTTTATTAATCCCTAAAGGAAATTATCATAATCATAAGCAAAATGTACAAAGGAGTATATTGCTCAGTGGCTTTTTATATTGTTTATATGTTTTGGAGAACTAGAAAGCACTAGAGCAAAGAAAAATAGTTTCAATGCACAATAAGTAAATTTCATTTCATTGTCAGATAGGCTGTTAAAAATTCGCTGCCTATTTCAAATAAAATAAAATTTGCCAGCATTACAGCATTATCATTTGACTCTGTAGACATTATTCAAAAAACTGTTTTGTTAACAGCAAATATAAATATCATATATGCATATAACTATCTGAGGATGGATTACACTCCTTCACAACACTGGTTACAGTATTGGATTGCAACAAATATGGTGTGTTTAATTGGCTACTGTAAAACATTTGTATTTGAAACTAACCTTTCGCTCTGCAGGCTTGCTAGTATAGCCTGGTTAAGTTCCTCATCATCAGAAGACATGTCAGATAGTGGAGTCATGATTGAAAGGTAGTTATCGTAGTTTACAGATTGACTGTGTGTTGATGTAGAGGGTAATGCTGAACAATCATTCTCTGGATTCCTGGTCTGGTAGGGTGAGCTTGAGGTATTTCGGCACGTCAGGACCAGAACTGGATCACTTAAAGATGCAGATGATGAGGTAGAAGGCTGACTAGTGGAAGGGTAGATTTCCAATGAAGACACTGGTAACTGGCTGAAGGAAATGTTTGTTGAAGCGCTGCTGTACTTGTGTGAGATACTACTTTCATGGGTCAAGGCAGGAGTTTCCGTTAATAATGTTCCATTACAAACTGATGAGGCAGGAGATTGCGTCGGAGCAGAGATTGGTTGGAAGGCAGCTGTTGAACTGGCAAAACTGTCTGAAGATGATGAGCGCAGCTGCCTTGATGAAACAGGGTTTTCTTCACAGTTTTCCTCACTGCTGTAGCTTGTAATATCATCCTTAGAAATAAAATAATAATTATAATAATTCACATATATTGAATTTGAACATTAAATACCATATATCCAACCTCTTCTGCTTATTCTTATCAGAGGTGGGGTGGTTGGAGCCTATCCCAGCTACCATAGGGTGAGAAATTTCAAGAGTTAATAGATCTTTCTCACAATTACTTTTACATACTAGGCAGACAAAATTGTAACACATCTCCTGAACGTTCTATAATTCACAAACAGTCCAACAGAGCAGCTGTAAATTTAGTCAATACCAGAGCTTAGGATTAACATTTTAAAAAAGGAACATTAACTTGGTACTATTCTATCCAACTACAAAAGGTGAAAGGCAAGTTTAAAAAGAACAGAGATGAGAAAGTTCAAAGGTTGTTTATGCACCAATTTCTGGTCTTCATATTATTACTGTACAGTGTTATGTAGATTCATTCAAAAGTCAACCAACGTACCAAAATTGGTTTTGATGGTCTGATGTATAGGGCTTTCGATTTATAAATTTTATGTATGAGATTTGCATCCAGCTCCTGTCCTGCTCGCAGTTTGGGCGCAATCAGTCTGTTTCCACAAGCCATCAGAAACTCCAGGCTGGAAAACAGTTACAGTAAGTTGTAAAATGTTTAAAATCCAAAACAGCAAAAATGTTCCAATAACTTTTTTAGAGCTAATCTTGTTTTCCTCTTTGAATCAGACTTAAACCAGTAGTAACAGAAGTAAACTTTATACAAATGTCAAAAAAGTATGCCAAAAATGGAGTGTTCAAGAAAGGATAACTGATTTGGTTCTTTTATTTTAGTTTACTGATTCATGTCTACCTGTTCTCTGACTTAAATCGTTATGTAAAGCTTTGAAATGCCTAGATATCGAAAAGACTACTGACAAAAGCTGTGTCGCATTAGGTTTCGACTGCTAGCACAACCTACCTTACATCAATAGAAAGTTTATCTCCAAAGGCGTCCCTTATTTGTTCAGAGACAGTTTTCTGGTCCCAGGATTTTTGGAATTCAAATCCATTCAATATATGCCCTTGTTCATGTAAATGTTGTTTTGTGCGATGCTTGACAACAACACTGCTTGATGGCCGTGGAAGAAGGATGACATCTTTGTTGAAAGTATCATGATAATGTGTCTTGGCCCTATGAAACAAAACAGAAACTATATTCAGATTTATGTATCTTTTGTTTTATTTACCTATACTTAGACACTATCAGTTCCTTAAGAAAGTTGCTAATGTCACTTGGTAGTGACCAGCTTACATGTTAAACTGTTGCTAAGCTTTTATAAATAAAATAAAATGTTACACAGTTTATATTAAAAAAAAAAACAGTATCGCAGCTAGCCATTTAGCCCACTTGAATATGTTTAAAGTTGCTTGTGCATGTAAGAGTTGAGTATAATAGCAAACACAAATAACAGAAACATAATTTGAAAGAAAAAAAATGCATAAAGTAATAGCATGCCTATAAATTGCCTTTGAAAAAAAATGGAAAATGTACGTAAAATAGAAAATGTTTTGGGGTTTGACCATTTTAATTCACTGACGCTTGAATTAAAAAAAAAAAAAAAAAAAAAAAAAAAATATATATATATATATATATATATATATATATATAGTACAATGCATAAGGATTTTTTTTTTACTGCTCTACAAAGAGGCATACAAAGAAACATTTGCTATTACTTTGACTAAAGAACAAAAAGGACACCGATCATATTTCTTTTTTTCTTATTTCATACACTGTAGAAACTGGACTGAAGGCATGACTTGGCATCCATGTTTATCTACCTCTACAGTGGTACAGATATTGATCCACTCACAACACAGAGTTGGATTGATGTCTTCTAGCAAGATTAAAATTCTACCCCAAAAAATAAATAAATAAATAAATACAAAACTAAACAAAAACAACAAGAAAATTAACCCAACCTTTTAATTAGCAGGCTAATGTAGCTACCACCTCCCACATTAATAAAGAAGATTTAATAAAGTAATCTTAAAGTAAGCATCAACTTACACTCGGGTCACAAGTACAAACAGCCACTAATATTGAAATAAATGCCACGGTCTTTACTGTTTTTAATGTGGATGCTGCTGAATAAATTAGCTAGGGCTAAAAATTTATAAGGGTAAAAAAGTGCGTTGCTAAATCAGCAAAGCACATTTCGTATTTTGTATTTCGCAGTTGTATAGTTAAGTGGCAAACTGTTTTGTTCTTACCTTTTCCTTGATCTGCAGTTCCAGTTGCCAAAGTGTTTCTGGGTCTGATATCGCAAAGACTGCCCCACTCCAGTCGAACTCCGTGTAGCTACTTGACTCGTTGAAGATACCCGGGTGTTAGCTGGTCTAAAAAGTTCCCTCATCTCACTTTCCACCGTGCTGTGGGTAACACTGGGTGCAGTTGAGCCCATCCCATCTCGATCAAGTGACGAGGACAACGATGTGACCGTTTCAGGAGATGATAAAATATTTCTTAACAACCCGACAGCTTGCTGAAGAACTCGAGTTTCTTCTCCCCCCTCCATGCTGTCAGACACTTGAAAGTGACCCGCGCGTGCTTCTCAGCCAATCACAGCGGTACAGACACCCAGCCTTCCGTTTCCATTAAACTCCTTCCGTTTCCACTATACTCTTTCATTCACATACATTATTCTCTTGCATACATATATTTTCTTCAGATATGTATGCATTCTCTTCTTACATACATATATTATTTGTAAGATTAAATGCATTTTGAATGCATGTAAATGAGAGCAAAATGTAGGAATGCATAAATGAAAATGCATGTATGTTAGAGTGCAAATGTGTAAATATGTAGATTAAAATACATGTATAAGAGAGCATAATATTGCAATGTGTGTGTTAAATATGTGTAAACATGAGAATAAAAATATCTAAATATAAAAATTAAAATAAAACTACGTGAGAGTGAAAGTATATGTATGTGAAAGAAGAATATATGTGTGTGTGAGAGTGAAAATATATGTATGTGAGAGTGAAAGTATATGTGTGTGAAAGAAGAATATATGTGTGTGTGAGAGTGAAAATATATGTGTGTGAGAGTGAAAATATATGTGTGTGAGAGTGAAAATATATGTATGTGAGAGTGAAAATATATGTGTGTGAGAGTGAAAATATATGTGTGTGAGAGTGAAAATATATGTATGTGAGAGTGAAAATATATGTGTGTGAGAGTGAAAATATATGTGTGTGAGAGTGAAAATATATGTATGTGAGAGTGAAAATATATGTGTGTGAGAGTGAAAATATATGTGTGTGAAAGAAGAATGTATGTGTGTGAGAGTCAAAGAATAAATTTTGGCTTGTACGGCCCCTCATACTTAAGTGTGTGTATCATATACGACTGTGTGCGCTGTCTGATTGATGTAAATGTGCTGCCGTTGAGCGCATGATTGTGCATGATCGTGCTGTGCGTATGTGTTGAAATAAAGGTTGTTGTTTGTGGATGAGTGTGGAAGCAGGTGATCGAAGCAGTGAAAGAAATAAAGAAAGAAACCAAGGACAGGGGTGAGCAGCATGAAAACCCGGAAACATTCCAATTAGATCACTGACGGAGAGTGACGGTGTAAATTCTGCTTTTTGATGATGAGTGCCATCTAAAATTTCCTCAGAAGTCAATGTGCCATATAATTGCATTAGCAATAAATATAATAACCCTCTATATCAACAGTTACACACTATATAGAACAACTGTCAGGGTTTCTGGGTCGTTGACCCAGTATTTTCAGTTCATGTTCACTGTTTATCCTCTGTACGTTCCACTTCCTGTTGTGTGTTACGTAACTCTGTGTGCATTATGTTCTAGTTCTTATTCCATGCATCGTTAGTTCAATTGTGTTCAGCTGCTCACTCACCTGTCACCTATCAGTCATTGATCAGCCAGTGTATTTAAGTCCTCAGTTCTCTCCTGGTCAGCGTCGCGTCATTAATGTTGTAACTGCTGTCTATGCCCCATGTTTGCCTCCCAAGTTCAGATCAGTCAGCCGTTCATTCAGTTATTCAGTCAGTCAGCCATCTCCTGTTTTCGTCATTCGTCCCTCACAATAAACACCCTGCATCTTCACCATGAGTCCTGCGTTTGAGTCCTTTTCTCCACATCCACTCAGCAACCCCTGACAACAACTTTATAGAATTGTATTTGTTTGCAGATGTTTGCAGCTATCAGCGAACAGTTATCAGCTATTTTGAAACAAATTTTTTATCCATAACAAGAACTCCATAACAGCAAATGGTCTGTACAACAGAAAATGCATGTCTTGTTGGTATATGTATAATTTCTATACATTTTACATCAGATAAAAACTTTGGTTGTAAGATTCAGATAATTATTTATTAAAAGTGAGACATTTTAAATGAGAATAAGAAAGAAAAGTATTTCTTTGTGCCCCCCTCTCCCTGTTAATGCCCTACCTGCCCCCCTGGCAACACTTTGCTAGACCCGCCCCTGCACAGTTACCAGCTGTCAGCTGCTTAGAAAAGGATCCTGGTGTTATTTGTCTCTCAGAAACAGTTCATAACTTCAACTCATCCATGTCACCTAAAAGGTAAACCTGTTTCTCCATCACCTGTTCAGCTCTGATGATCCAGTAAGGACATCTCCTGGTTTCATCTTCACGTTTCCCTCTCACCACATATCCAAACCCACATCATGACCAGCAGCTTTACAGCTGTGGCTCCAGCAAACATCAGCTGATACTAGAAATTAATATTAAATAAATTCTAACAACAGCTGATCAAGCTTAAACGTGCTGCTGTTGTTTAGCGCGACATCTGCTGGTTTCCTCTTTCTGGCGCAAAGTGAGCGATAAACAAACAAGAGAGACGATCAGCTGATCATTGATCAGTTTCATGATTGAAGTAGAAACAGGAGAGGCAGGGGAGAGAATGAGAGAATAAGAGGCAGCTGTGCAGCGTAAACACAGAATAACTCCAGCTTTGTGCCTTTTTCATTGTAGCTGAATTACGGGACAAACTGTGTTTCTTTTCACCTCAACAAGAAACGAATAACATTGTCTCTGAATACAGAACGATTCCGTCTTTTTACGGACGGTTGGCAACTCTACTACCTAACCTTATGAATAAAATAAAATTCACTATCAGTAACATCATAGCACCACCCAGCTGTAGAAACTCCGTCATGCTAGCTAGCACGCAGTACGAGTTATTGTAACTGACTGTAAAAAGTCAGCACAACGAAAATAAACCACCTAAACTTGGTTTATATCTGACCCAGATAGACTGAAGGTCATAACTTCTTACCTGAAGTTCAGTTCACCTGACACTCGGACCGGCGGCCGCCTCGGGTCTCTCCTCCTCCTGTCTCCCCTTTCCCTCATCTACTCTGTGGAAACTCCGCCATAGCCACCGCCAGAGTTATTTTTACACATCTGCCAGCACCTGGCCAATCCACCAGCTTCCATTGTTTATACCGTTATTTACAAAAAAGAAAAAGAAAAAAAAAATCATCGGCCCATAAAAACGAAAAATCACCATCGGCCATTGGGCACATACCCAGTATGGACGATGGCCAGTCCAGCTATGGTCATGCAATCAGTTAACCCTTCGCGCGCCAGCTGTGGCACGCGTGCCCAGGGTGGCCAACCCCTGATCTACACCAATTGCAGCCTTGCATCAAAACTGGACAATCGGTTGTCGTTTGACTCCAGTATGTCGGCAATATCTTTGCCGGCTGGCTGCCGGGCGACATCTTTTCGACGACGGCGTCTCACATTTGGCCGGGGAAGATGCACTCTGGGCCTTCTTCATTACAAGATCCTGGAAGCACCGATCGATGTAATCTTGGAGATCGCGATCGCGATTGGAGATGCGATCGCTCCTGCTGATTTCTGCACCATTTGGATGCTTTTCATGTGTTTAGGCTCAAACTGGTTTGAGTTTTGAAGGTGCACGGTGATGTGAAATAATAACTCCCCTCAAATGTCTTAAACCAAAAGTAACAAGCCTGTTTTTGGAAATGTAAGGAGTAGAAAGTTAAGATATTTGTGTTAAAATTGTAGGGAGTAAAAAAAACAAGCTGCCAAAGTACAGGTACCTGAAAATTCTACTTAAGTACAGTAACAAAGTATTTGTACCTCGTTACTTCCCACCTCTGCCTCAATGTGATCATTCATCCTAATGCACATGAAGACTATTGAGTCAGGCATGTTAATGTGAGCTGGTTCTCTGCTCCGTGGCTGCTGGGTGACCCCTCATCTGTGGCTCTCCTTAGCTCTTCCCAAGAGGGTGACACGGTTGCTCCTCCGGTGGTCCTCCTTGTGTCACAGGCTGGGTCTCTGACCCAGCGCTCTGAGCCTCTCTTTTGTATTGGTTTCATTTTTGATATGTTATTAGTTTTTGTGTCAGTTCCTATCTGTCTTTAGTTTGGGTTGTTATTGTTTATTGTTCCTTGGTTTTCTATGTTTTGGGGTTTTGGTATTTATCATGGGCAGCACGGTGGCACGGTGGTTAGCACTGTTGCCACACAGCAAGAAGGTCCTGAGTTCAATTCCACCATCAGGCCGGGGTCTTTCTGTGTGGAGTTTGCATGTTCTCCCCGTGTTTGCGTGGGTTCCCTCCGGGTACTCCGGCTTCCTCCCACCGTCCAAAGACATGCAGTTTGTGGGGATAGGTTAATTGGATAATCCAAATTGCCACTAGGTGTGAATCTGTGAGTGAATGTGAGTGTGAATGGTTGTCTGTCCCTGTGTGTTGGCCCTGCGACAGACTGGCGACCTGTCCAGGGTGTACCCCGCCTCTCGCCCTATGACAGCTGGGATTGGCTCCAGCGCCCCCCGCGACCCTGAAAAAGGATAAGCGGTAGCTAATGGATGGATGGATGGATGGATGGTATTTATCATTATGTATTTAGGTCTGTTAAGTTTGTGTTGCCATGCTTAGTTTTAGTGTTCCTGTTTGTTACGTCCCCACTTAAAAGCTAGGCGATGAGGGTGGGGGACAGTAACAGTTAGATCCAGGTGGAATGAAAGAACGCCAGGCAGAGGTATTTAACATAAAATAGATCTTTATTGTAGGCAAACACCTCAATAATCATATAAATGGCAACAACAAAAGGAGACAGCACCGCTGCTTTAATGAGAAATCAGGGAGGTCAACCCAAAGTGGTAATGACCACTTCAACAAAGAAAGCAACAATAAGGCTTCAACAGAAAGAGACAGCAACGATGCTAGCAAACAATATCCAGGCAGGCCACACAAACTAATGAAGGCTGCCGTCACTCATGGGCAATCACTACTCACAAAGAGCCACACACCAGAAGGCTGGTCACACACAGCAGGCTGTTCCACACCTAGGCCAGTAGCACACTCTGACCAGCACAGAGGAAATCCACCAGAAACCTCTCCCTCCTCCACCACACTGCTCTTCTCCAGCTTATATCACCCCTGAGGGTAATTGGTTGTAACGAGAGCAGATGAACAGCAGGTGTGACCTAAAGGAGAAGGCAGGGGCAGAGAGAGACAAGGGGAGGGGCCAGAACGAAGGAGGAGAGGGAGAAGAAAACACCACGCCCACACAAGGGCAGTATCAGGAGGTCCAGCTAGGGCCGTAACACTGTTTTATTTTGACAGTGTCTTGTGTTCCTTGTTCATTATAGTTAGCTTTCCTTTCTTGGTCCTGTCATTAGGGTTATGTCTGTCAGCTGTTCCCCCATGTGCCTCCACTTCCACTGATCACCTCATGTGGGTATTTAAGCCTTCTGTTTTCTGCTTGTCATTGTCGGTTCGTCTGTTTATTTGACCTCAGTCACAGTCATGGTTTTCGTCTGTTATTCTACGGTAGTCTTAGTCATAGTCTTTGCCTGTTATTTTCCACCACAGTTATAGTTATAGTTTTTTGGTCTCAGTCCCTCTTAGTGTTTTTGTTTCTTAGTGTTTTTGTCAGTTTGCTTTGGTTTCCTGTGCCGTCATTAATAAAGGATCACTTTTCTGTTACAACTTACAACTCCTCGTCCATCATCTGCTTTTGGGTCCTGCTTCCTCACACATTGGCGCACCCCGCCGTGACAGAACGAACCGACCAGTCATGGACCCAGTGGATTCAGCTCTCACCGAGTGTCTGGAGGAGACGGCTCGGATCCAAGCGATCCTCGACCGCATCTTTACAGCGCCCGATTTGAAGAGCAAGCTTGTGATGGTTAACGTTGCTGAAGCTATTATGGAGAGGGATCCCCGCCTCCTTCAGCTCCCGGGCTCACCTGCTATCCGGTTGTTCAGTCTGACGTCACTAGCCGTGTCTGGGTCTAAACTCCGCTGCAGGTCCATATATCAAACGATCACTGTGGCATTACTGAGAGTTGAAAAACTGTCTAAAGTCTTTCATCTTTAATAAAATGATCAGCGTTCTGCTCTACCAGGTGTAACAATTGAGTTTAACATCCAGGCATCCATGAAAACGGAATTTATGACATTTAACGGAGTTAGAAGTTAGCAGGGAGTTAGCTCGCTAGCTTCTATCTAAATACAATACAGCATGTCCTGACTGCGGGGTTTTGGAAACAAATTAAAACGTACAGCTCTGTTATCACTTCCAGCATAAATGAAGACAGAAAACTAAACAGCAGTAACGTTTGTAGGGTTACTGAAGTTGGGCTAGCTGGTATATAATGATGTGCTGCGTGACCGCTAGCGACACAGCTACGTTAGCATAATATAAACAAGCTAACTTTTTTTTCCACTCGATAAAAATTACCGTGAGTGTTCTCGGTGGTCAGGAACAAATGTAATCGCATGGCAGGATGCTGTAAAAGGACCAAACTTCAGCCAGGAGAACAACTGAGATAATCCATCCACAATACGAGGTTAGTCATTCATATACTGCTGCATGGGCTGGGCTGTAGTTACATCCTAAGGTTTTAAAAACTGAGCTTAAATAAATGATTAGCGGTAATAAAAGCCGAGGGAGGTCAACAGGGACCACTGACTGTTTTAGGAGCTTTTTGAGATCAAATAGAAGAAAATACATTCCGGAGCACGAGCCCTCTTTCCGGGGTACTCGACTGGCTCTCGGGGGACCTCGGAGTTACCAGGGACTTCCACCTATTGCACAGCCGTCTTCCACTCTCAAGAAAAAGCGGCGTGCGCGCCATCGACGCTCCACACCACGAACACAAGTGAGTGACTATATCTTGGCTCCTCATGTTTTTTCTCCGGAGATTATTGGAACGGACACTGCCTTTCCGGGTCATGAGCCCGGCTATGATGAGACTGTTTTCACTGGAAATGCTAGCCATCAGGCTCAGCTAAGCTGCTGTGGGACTGCTATCCAGGCCGGTTTGGAGCCGGAGACTGAGGTGCAGCTTGTGCAGCCTATTTCAGTGTCAGCTGGAGGGCCCGGGGAGCCTGTCCGGCCTCACGTCTCATTTGCTGGAGGTTCGGGAGAACCCAGCCAGCTTCATGTCTTGTCTGCTGGAAGTTCGGGAGAACCCAGCCAGCTTCATGTTTCGTCTGCTGGAGGTTCGGGAGAACACAGCCAGCTTCATGTTTCGTCTGCTGGAGGTTCGGGAGAACCCAGCCAGCTTCATGTTTTGTCTGCTGGAGGTTCGGGAGAACCCAGCCAGCTTCATGTTTCGTCTGCTGGAGGTTCGGGTGAACCCAGCCAGCTTCATGTTTCATCAGCTGGAGGGCCAGAAGAGCCCGTCCAGCCTCACGCCTCGTCAGCTGAAGGGCCCGAGGAGCCTGTCCAGCCTCACGCCTCGTCAGCTGGAGGGCCCGAGGAGCCCGTTCAGCCTCATGCCTCGTCAGCTGGAGGGCCCGAGGAGCCCGTTCACCCTCACGCCACGTCAGCTGGAGGGCCTGAGGAGCCCGTCCAGTTTCACACCTCGCCCAAGGAGCCCGTCTGGCCACCTGCTGCTTCACCACCTGTGGCTGCAGTGCCACCACCTGCTGCGCTACCGCTTGCTGCTTCTGCGCCTCAGCCTGAGGACGACGCCTCGCCTGGTTCTGCCACACCTCAGTCTGAGAACTCATACAAACTCATTTCACCCACTATAGACTGTGTTGCTGCAACTTACACAGCCTCCTGCCATGTCAGCTGGGGGGCCCGAGGACCCCGTCCAGCCACCACCTGCGGCTTCCTCACTGTCACCTGGTTCTGCTTCTGCTTCGCCTGTTCCAGCTTCAGCCTCAGCTTCTGTTTCGCCTGGTCCAGCCTCGGCCTCAGCTTCTGCTTCGTCTGGTCCAGTTTCAGCCTGTGCTTTGCCTGGTTCAGTTCCGGCCTCAGCTCCTGCTTCGCCTGGTCCAGCCACAGCCTCGGCTTCTGCTTCTGTTTTGCCTGGTCCAGCCTCAGCCTCGGCTTCTGCCTCTGTTTTGCCTGGTCCAGTTTCAGCCTCAGCTCCTGCTTCGCCGTCGCCTGGTCCAGTCTCAGCCTCAGCTCTTGCTTCTGTTTCGCCTGGTCCAGCTTCAGCCTCAGCTTCTGCTTCGCCTGGTTCAGCCTCAGCCTCGGCTTGTGCTTCTGTTTCGCCTGGTCCAGCTTCAGCCTCAGCTTCTGCTTCGCCTGGTCCAGCAACAACCTGTGCTTCGCCTGGTTCAGCCTCAGCCTCGGCTTCTGCTTCTGTTTCGCCTGGTCCAGCTTCAGCCTGTGCTTCGCCTGGTTCAGCCTCAGCCTCGGCTTCTGCTTCTGTTTCGCATGGTCCGGCCTCAGCCTCGGCTTCTGCTTCTGTTTCGCCTGGTCCGGCCTCAGCCTCGGCTTCTGCTTCTGTTTCGCATGGTCCAGTTTCAGCCTCAGCTCCTGCTTCGCCGTCGTCTGGTTCAGCTTCAGCCTCGGCTTCTGTTTCGCATGGTCCAGTTTCAGCCTCAGCTCCTGCTTCGCCGTCGTCTGGTTCAGCTTCAGCCTCGGCTTCTGCTTCTGTTTCGCATGGTCCAGTTTCAGCCTCAGCTCCTGCTTCGCCGTCGTCTGGTTCAGCTTCAGCCTCGGCTTCTGCTTCGCCTGGTCCAGCTTCAGCCTCAGCTTCTGCTTCGCCTGGTTCAGCTTCAGCCTCGGCTTCTGCTTCGCCTGGTCCAGCTTCAGCCTGTGCTTCGCCTGGTCCAGCTTCAGCCTCAGCTTCTGCTTCGCCTGGTCCAGCTTCAGCCTGTGCTTCGCCTGGTCCAGCTTCAGCCTCAGCTTCTGTTTCGCCTGGTCCAGCCTCTGCTTCGGCCTCGCCTGGTCCAGCCTCTGCCTCTGCCTCGCCTGATACAACCTCTGCTACTGTCTCGCCTGGTCCAGCCTCTGTTTCTGCTTCACCTGGTCCACCTTCAGCCTCAGCTTCTGCTTCGCCTGGTCCAGCTTAAGCCTGTGCTTCGCCTGGTCCAGCTTAAGCCTGTGCTTTGCCTGGTCCAGCTTCAGCCTCAGCTTCTGCTTCGCCTGGTCCAGCTTCAGCCTCAGCTTCTGCTTCGCCTGGTCCAGCCTCAGTTTCTGCTTCGCCTGGTCCAGCCTCAGCTTCTGCTTCGCCTGGTCCAGCTTCAGCCTTAGCTTCTGCTTCGCCTGGTCCAGCTTCAGCCTTAGCTTCTGCTTCGCCTGGTCCAGCTTAAGCCTGTGCTTCGCCTGGTCCAGCTTCAGCCTCTGTTTCTGCTTCGCCTGGTCCAGCTTCAGCCTCAGCTTCTGCTTCGCCTGGTCCAGCTTAAGCCTGTGCTTCGCCTGGTCCAGCTTCAGCCTCAGCTTCTGTTTCGCCTGGTCCAGCTTCAGCCTCAGCTTCTGTTTCGCCTGGTCCAGCTTCAGCCTCAGCTTCTGTTTCGCCTGGCCCAGCCTCTGCTGCTGCCTCGCCTGTTCCGGCCTCTGCTTCTGCCTCGCCTGGTCCGGCCTCTGCTTCTGCCTCGCCTGGTCCTGCTCCTGCTTCGCTGTCACCTGGTCCAGCCTCAGCTTCTGCTTCTGGTTCGTCTGGTCCGGCTTCAGCCTGTGTTTCGCCTGGTCCGGCTTCGGCCTCGACTCCTGTTTCGCTGTCGTCAGTTCCAGCCTCGGCTTTTGTTCCTGCTTCGCCTCCGCCTGGTCCAGCTTCGGCCTCAATTTCTGTGTCGGCCTCGCCTGGTTCTGCGGTTGTGTTGCTGTCGCCCAAGCCTCGTTTTGCCCCTCGGGATCGCCGGCCGCTTTCCGGGCCGTTTGTTGGACATCATTGCCGTCGGGGTCGGCCCCCTGAATCTTTGGCCTGTGACCTGCTGTGCTCTCGACCTCCGGGTCGGCCCCCTGAGCTCATGGGCTATGGACTGCTGGACCGTTGGCCTCCTGGTCGGCCTCCCGAACTTTTGTACTCCATTTTGCTTTTCTGTCGACCTCTGGGGCGGCCGCCTGAACTGCTTCGCCATTTGCTCCTGCTCTGCCGGGTTCCTGGTCACCCTCCTGAAGCTGGGTCTCGGACTCTTGTGTCCTTGTTGTGTTTGCTCTGTATGTTTTTGCTGCTTTGTTTTTTGTGGTTTTGTTTCTGGCCCTCCTTCCTGGTCCCCCTCCGCCCGCCCTGGGTGGGTGGTTGTGGTTTTGTTTTTGTGTTTGCTCTGTGTGTTTTCGCTGCTTTGTTTTTTGTGGTTTTGTTTCTGCTCCATGCCCTATGGCTCCCCACACCCTCTAGCAGATCATTACATGGAGAAACCTTTTGAATACAAGCGTGCTGATCCACACAAACTACAGCTTTTTTGGCTGCTACCTCAAAGCACATTGTCCGCTGTTGGTCCTAAGTGCTGCACAAAAGCGTTCAATATTTAGTCTTTACTGTTAGCTAGATTATTGCTGCGGTGTTGTGTTTATTATGTTGCTCTCTTTTTGCTTGTTTCTCTGTTTTTTTTCTCTCAACAGGTGATTTTTCTTCTTCTTTCCTTTATGTGTCTTCTCTCACTGCCCCTCTTCCCCTTTGTTTTTCTTTCCCTTCCTCTCTTTCTCTCTCCTTTCCTATCCCCCAGATATGTCTGTCTCGTCTGTAATAACTTAAATTAAAATAAATAAACAAATAATAATAACAAAGGTCAATCAAATGGACCAATAAGGCAAGGCCGTGATGACCCTATACTGTGTTCTCTGCATCTGTTCCATTTTTTGCGCTAATCATCACCTGCATTTATGTATATATCTACCTGCCTAGCACTTTTGATTAGAATTTTTATGTGTATTTAAGTGTTTGTTTTACAGTATGTTTGCACTAAGTACCGAAGCAATGTTGTAAACCTTCTCAACATTTGGCAATAAAACCCTTTCTGATTCTGATCTACTTGGTAAAGTAAATCTGTTGGGCATCTTTTTTGGCCGTCAGACAACAATTCTGGCAGCTGAAGAACCAAACAGGCAAAAAACCAAAAAACATGGGCGCTAGTTCACATCTGAGGTTTCATAGAACTCGCAGAGCTGACTTTGACAAGATCCAAAGATCGACTTAACCCTATAAAGCCTTTTGTATCATATTTGATACAAGAGTTTCTGAGATCTCTATCTCATCAACATCATCGATACCTGCCATAATTTCAAAATGTTATGGACATGCATGCATATGTGCAGAGTCGGCCCAAGCACAGGAATGCAGCTTAGTTTATGCTCGTTATTTAACAGGCACTCTAGTTGACATGGTCCCAAACGGTAAGAAAATAACTTTATTTATATTATATTATTATATTTATGAATTTCTTAAATAGCAATTTCTTTAATAGTTTAGATGTCACAGTTAATGCATTCATTATTATGTGAAGATGCCCCCTGTTCTGTTATTCTTTTGTAAACCGGGAAAGTCTTGTCAATAATACGTGTTGAAGAAAACAAAAGGATCATTTGTGCTCATTTGTTTTCAGAAGATGAGATAGAAGAAGAATGGGACAGTCAGCACAAGCAAATCCGCATGTTTTTGGTCGTTCCATGTTTTCTGTATTTGGTCCTGTTTCATTCAGAAGCAGCTATGTTTTCTTTTTAAGTGGTTATCAGAGTGATCCCAGACCTGTCCCTGGTTTCAGGCTCAACGGTGTTTGAGATCCTTTTGCTCACCTCTAGAGGGCTATCAACCTCCATATATGGCCTCAGAGATGCATGGATCCAGAGCTGGCCCTTCATAGTGGACTATATTAATGCGGCTTAGTTTATGAATTCATTAATATACGTGCGTTTTAGTTGATATGGTCACAAATAGTAAACAACATATTTATAAATGTCATGAAGCAAATAGCAGTGTGGTTTAGATGTCAAGCACACACATCCATACATATGCAATAATACTAAGTGCAATAATCCTTTCTGTCATCGTTGTATTTTTACTCAGTTGTATATAGTATTTGTATTTGTATTCTATTTTTATCTTATTGTATATTTATTTTATTTTATTCTACTGTATATAGTATTTTATTTTATTCTATTCTGTACAGCTGTGTACTGTATTTATTCTTATTGTATTCAAATTTTTGCCTCATAACTTTTGCACTGTCCACTTCCTGCTGTGACAAAACAAATTTCCCACGTGTGGGACTAATAAAGGTTATCTTATCTTATCTTATCTTATCTTATCTTATGTACTGGGTGATACAGATTCATTTATACCTTCAACATATAACCTTTTCCCTTCTCGTATTGTATTAATTCTAACAGATAAACACAAGGAACTGATGATTTTATGGTGAAAACAAATTCCACTTATTTAAGTCAGCTATAGGAAAAGTCTCCGTGTGATTCTGGACAAAGATCAGAATATCGTTACTGTCATTGTAAAAGTACAACAAAATAAGGTGCAGTCCCTGCAGTGTCAAAAAGAAAAAGGTTAAATATAATAACAAGAATAATTTAAAAAATGAGCTTGAACAGTCAGTGTAATAAACAAGTAAAGCCTTATTGCATGAAATAATAAATGCTGGTGATCCTTCACATTATCAACTGAAATGTTCACTTTTAAAAGCATTACATTAAATAAAATCCAACACATATTAAGCCAAGAGTTCAGTTTGTTGAGGTCTTTCTATGAGTCTGTATATTTTGAGCTTCTGTTCTCTAAAGAAAATCGTAGACTTGCGTGAGTAATGCCTAAAATATAAAATATTTTAGGCATTAAAATTTTTACATTTACATGTTTTAGTCGGCGTTCAAATTGATGATGTTTGCTTTGTAAAACAATCATTTTGGATAAAACAGCTGCCAGCTGCATCAGTCAAACAGTGGAACTAGCTGTCTCCTATTTTATAGTTGACAGACATTTAGCGAGCCAGTATCTTTAAAGTTAATTGGCACTAATGATAAATACGGTTGTTTTTGTAGCTGCTGAACAACAGCAGTGGAGACAAGTGTTAACCAGCAAACTCTGAGTGCAGCTAAATGATGAACTTTATTTATTTATCAATCTAAGCTTACATTTTAAAATAGCCACAATGTTTTTATTATAGTGTTGGAAAAAGTTCTGTTCTGTCTATACAGAAATGTCACAGTTACAGTTAGGTTTGGGATCTAAAATGCTTACCATTATAATTATTAGTAATTATAATTATCATTTATAATAAAAATTATTAATCACCTTAAAATACTACTATTTTATTATTAATTTCTACTGCAGTTTCTATTGCTGCTTGGTAATTTGTCTGAAGATAACACCTTTAAAACTTAAAATTAAGAGTTTTATGTTTAAGGGATTAAAAAGGAAAAACTGCATATAAATAAACTGATGATAAGGATGATGGACCAAGTGAAAGGAAGCGCACCCATGGGAGAAAAAGAGAAAGAGAGTAGAGAAAGGTCAGAAATGAGGATAAACAGGAGAAAGAGGGTGAGAAAGAAAATGTGTAAAAATGTGAGGGATGGAGTGTGTGTGTGTGTGTGTGGGTGTGTGTGTGTGTGTGTGTGTGTGTGCGCGTGCGGGTGTGTGTGTGTGTGTGTGTGTGTGTGTGTGTGTGTGCGTGCGTGCGGGTGTGTGTGTGTGTGTGTGTGTGTGTGAGGGTGTGTGTGTGTGCGTGCGGGTGTGTGTGTGTGTGTGTGCGTGCGTGCGTGCGGGTGTGTGTGTGTGTGAGGGTGTGTGTGCGTGTGTGTGTGTGTGTGTGTGTGTGTGTGTGTGAGGGTGTGTGTGTGTGCGTGCGGGTGTGGGTGTGTGTGAGGGTGTGTGTGAGTGAGTGGGAGAGAGTGATTTGTTTTCAGTGAAAGGTGAGGCCACTTAGCCGAGGCGTAGAGCTACAGCGGAATCTATTACCATGTGTCAAAGGAAACACGAGAAGGGCATGACCTGATTCTGTGTGTGATTGGTGTGTGAGCGAGAGATGAACGAAGGCAGAAAATAAGAACATGGGTGTACTGAATATGACCGTGTGTGTGTGATTAAAAGGACAGAGGCTGTTTGCACGCATTTCCAGAATCTATTCTTAATATTCTTGTGTATTTGGATCTAATGCTGCATAGCCTGTAGGAAAAAGCAGTGCATGTGATTCTAATGACTTAACATGTATTTGTCACAGTTAGCAGGCGCTGACTGTGAGGAGTGAGGATGAGACGGAGACAAAGACATCACTGAAACACATGAAGGGCGAGAGAGACTTAAACATGGGGGGGAATCTAATATACAATGAACTATAACTGGGCAACCTAGGAGCTTAAGATAACGAAATGAACTTAAACATAAACCATCAAAATATGTGAAAACTCAAAACTGTGGGTCAAACGAGCCAGGATCGTGACAGTACTGGGTCCAATAGCATTCACAGTGTGTTCAGAGATACTTGGGTCTGTGTGACGAGCCCTGACTTTTACATAAAGGCAACCAGAGAAGCCCCTCCCCCAAGAGACACACAAACAGAAACACCTTCCTCCTCTATTTAGCAGTTTAACGAGATAAACTTGATCAGATCACCTTTCTGCACTCCTTACTGTCTGAAGAATTTCGCAGTATTATTATTCTATTATAAAATAAATATATAGCATATTGCCAAAAATGACTTAACATTAGCTGAGAATGACAAGCAGTAGAGAATGTTTTAACCCATGGCTTAAGGAAAAGAAGCAACAGTATAAAAATACCTCGCTACACATAAAAGTATCAACATAAAAATAACTGTACATCAGTCCATCCACGTTCACTTATACCTCTCAGGGTTACAGGCTCTGAAGCCTATCCTAGCTGTTAAAAATAAACCTATCAGTCATAAATGAATTCATATTACTGCTACATATGTTTAAGTTTGAACTCTTTTTGCATATGTTGCATTCTGATGTCCATCATCATACTGTATCTATCATATGTTTGTGGTGGTTGTGCTGCAAGGACCATGTATTTACTCACTTATCCAAATAATTGAATTCATGTGTTCACTTCCACGACTACAGGTGTATAAAATCACGTACATAGGCATGCAGACTGCTTCTACAAACATTTGTGAAGGAATAGATCGCTCTCAGTTTAATTCAATTCAATGTTATTTTATTTATTTAGCTCCATTTTGGACAGTTTCATGCCTCCAACTTTATGGGAACTCGTTAGGGATGGCTCCTCTCAGGTACACCATCTGCAGATGCTTCCTTTATTCATGCAAAAGAAGATGATTCACCCCTCTGTGAATCGCTACCTTATTGTGGTGGAGGGATTTGAGTGTCCCAGGGATCCCAGGGGCTATGGTGTCTGGGGGTTTTTGCCCCCTGGTAGGGTCTCCCATGGCAAATTGGTCCTGGGTGAGGGACCAGACAAAGAGCCATTCAAACGACCCCTATAAGTGCCCGAGGCGTCTAGTGGCCGGGCCTTAGCCCATGGGGCCAAGGCTTGCTGCCTGTACATTAGGGTTTTTCCCAGTGGACCAGAGGGTTTGTCGCCTGCACCTTTGGGTCAGGGAACGGGTCCTGACTATGCATTGAACGACAGTTTAGAGAACCCAGGCTTTTTAGAGTCCCTGGGTGGGGTACTGGAGGGTGCCTGACCTGGGGACTCTGTCGTCCTACTGGGAGACTTCAATGCTAATGTGGGCAATGACGGTGAGACCTGGAGAGGTGTGATTGGGAGGAAAGGCCTCCCAGATCTGAACCCAAGTGCTGTTTTGTTACTCTGCTGTTTTGTCCAGCAGAGCTTCAACAGCACTCTGAGGGAGACTGGGAACACTGAGTCTGAATGGACCATGTTCAGTACCTCCATTGCCGAAGCTGCTGCACTGACCTACGTCCACAAGGTGGTTGGTGCCTGTCGTGGTGGTAACCCCCGAACCAAATGGTGGACACCAGAGGTGAAGGGGGCCACCAGGCTGAAGAAGGAGTCCTATTGGGCTTGGTTAGCCTGTGGGACTTTGGAAGCCAAGCAGAAAACAGCTTGGATAGTGGCTGAAGCAAAAACCTGGGTGTGGGAGGAGTTTGGAGAGGCCATGGAAAAACAGGACCACGATTGATCCTTCGTGGAGTCCTGACTGAATGATGTGTGGTCGTAATGATATCCCCTGCCTGCGGTGTGGGTGATGTGACCATGAGTAGCAATACTCCTAATAATAACTAATAATACCCCATTTAGGAAAATCAGTATTAATGTCTTGTGTATCCACCAGGGGGAGCAGTGTGGAGGTGCATTCATTTACAGACTTGCTACACTATATATGTACACCTTTTAAATTTGTTGAGGGATTCTATAATTGTGCCAGAATCAGCGTTCTAATGAAATACTGACATAGATGCACGTTTGAAGCAAATAAAATGCAGGTTGTCCGAACAAGCCAGGCAGAAAGGGATTGTTATATTCTATGATTATTACTGATTTGTGTTTCTGAACATGAAAGCATAAAACGATTATTTCATTGCACTGATAATGTTCTTATATAAAATGAAAAATCACATTTTAAAAGTGCAACAATATGTATACATGTGTGTGTTTCTGCCAGAAACATGTGGCCCTTTGTTCTAAATATTTCTGATGATTAATAAGGTCAGTGAAACGCTGCTGTAGGAGAGAACCACAAAGCTCTGGCACTGTGCTTAAAACCATTGTAAATTCCCTCATTTACGTTTTCCAAATAAATTAACAGTGATAGCTTTGACCATCACAGTCATGCCTGCTTACTCAAGGTCTGCTGCTAATCTTAGTCTATCGTCTTTGTGATTTATTTTAATACTCTGGTTCAAAAATTTGGCTCTGGGAATGGGAGATCCCAAATCCAGCAACTGGTACATGTCCCGCAAATAAGTGTCCAACCTGCAGTATTTATTTAGTTATAGGTGGAAAAACTCCATGTGCTGACAGGTAGGAGAGAATGAACAGTTATTAGAGTTCAGCCTGGTCCTAATGAGCGACCATACAAACAGCGCTCGCTGTCCCCACAGGATACAGTTTGTTTCAACTCTGCAGTCGGGAGAATCTAAACAACTGATACCTGTTTTATACATTTTTCACATTGTTTCTTGGGATTGTGCAATCAAAGCTTCATCATCATCATATGCCCCCACCTGAATGTAGAAACCATGTAAAATTTAAAATACGATGAATGAATAAACACTTTAATAACACAATTTGTTACATGTATTAAGTAGATGTCTTAACAGTAATTTTACTGTTAGGTAAGTAAGAGCCGTCTACATTATAACAGTATTTATGTTACTAATGTTACATTATTAATGTTATTGCAGTGAATTGGCCGCTGTGAGCCACATGTATTTTAACTCGCCTTCTACGCTCTGCACATCTCAGATAAATCACTGCAGTCATTTTACAAACAGGTAAGAGAGCCCAGACAAATAACTGCCCCCCCCCCCCCCCACAGAAGGCCGTCGACTTCCAAACCCCGGCACAAATATCCTCTCTATGCTGTGATTTTAACACATGTGAATGGTAATCCAGCAATCATTAACAAAAGGTATTTACAGAACACTGTTATAAAATATATCATTTTCTTTGTATCTTCAAGAACTTTATGACAAAGTTCAAATGAGGGATTTTTGCTTTTCTCAGTTTAGTGCTTGTTCTTCAGCTGCATATCTTCACCTCTTAATCATGTGAAATAAGAGCCTTCTACAGAGCAGACCCCCATCTCTATAATGTGTATGTGTTAGTCCCCATAGGGAAATAGCTCCTCTTCATTTAACCCATTCACCCAGTGAAGCAGTGGGCAGCCACCAATGCAGCGCCCGGGGAGCAGTGTGTAGAGACGGTACCTTGCTCAGGGGTACCTCAGGGTAGCTGTTCAGTGGAGTCGAACCCCCGACCTTCCAATCATGGGGCCACCACTCTACCTACTGAGCTATCCCTGTCTGGGAAACTATCTTAGTGAAAGTCAGTGATGTGTTTTGTCCTTTCATAAAATTTATTACAAAAGATTTTTACATTTTTACATTACTGTGAAAATGTGCACCACCACATGTTACTCAAACTGGTATTAATAAATCTGCCAACTTTGTGACATCATGTTGAGTTTAGAGCAGAGTGTAACTTAAAAATGTGTAGAGGTAATTCCTACTTGATGGAATGATCTATGCCTGTATAGATTTAGGTGCACTCAGTCAGAGAAACGTCTTCAGCACAGAGCTGCATTCATGAAAACTCCCACATCATTTTGAACTTCATTAGTAGCATGCCCCTCAGTTTAACGTTCTCCTTTCTAGCAGTCATCAAGTCGTCTTTTCATTAATTCAACACATTTCTTAGAAATACGGAGACATTTTCTTAGAATACAAATAAATGTTAATTTTTTACACAATATGCATCGTTAATGAGACTCAAAGTTCATCAAATGCTTGTAAGCTACTACATGTGAGGATGCAGAGAGGCTGTAGCAGCATTTGGTGCCTTAGTCAACACACCTTTGGGTTTGGAAATTAACAATGAAAAAAATGGCAGCGTTGAAGAAGAAGAGGAGGACACAGCAATGGGTAGATGGATATGAAAATGACTGAGCAGACTTGACAGGCAGGGGCCTCATTGATTCTCCTCCCTGCTTCCCCATCCCATCATGACCAGCCTCGGCAGAAGACAGATAGTGGTGAGGTGGCCTGTATTTGATTAATGGGGTAATGGCCTTGCAAGGATGAGACAGATGGAGAAATAAGGAAGAGGAGGAAGGCAGAGATAGGTAAATTATCTTTTGGGAGGAAAAGTTCGATATGACTTTTTATCTTTGGTGGATTTTTTTAAAGTATAAATACATACTACACTTTAAAAGCTGCTGGAAGATGAAGACAGTGTCCAAAATGCAAATATACCATGTGTCAGAGAATAGAGAATATCATCATGACACTTAAAATAGGATATTATTGCAGTTTCACATATGCTGCAAAATGCTGAGTACTACAACAGCATATATTGCCAAACACTGTAAGTTGTCACCTTTATTCACCTGCAAACTACATCTTGGGATTATCAAATGGTAAATGGCCTGCATTTGTATAGCGCTTTACTTAGTCCCTAAGGACCCCAAAGCGCTTTACACATCCAGCCATTCACACACTGGTGATGGCAGCTACGTTGTAGCCACAGCTGCCCTGGGTAAGCAACCACCACCAGTGGGCAAACATGGGGTTAGTATCTTGCCCTAGCATGCAGCCAGGAGGCAGCCTGGGATCGAACCACCGACCTTCTGATTAGTAGCCGACCTGCTCTGCCACCTGTCATCTAAAACTTTCCCCAATGTTGCATGCAACGTGTGGAATGCTGTACTATTACAGGTATATGTTGTCAGTCATCTGCAACATATTAAGGTGTTATGGTCACATATGATAAAAACCTTTCTTCAGGTTACATGTGTTGATTGATAAAATGTTAGCTTTGCCATCCTTGGCTCACGTTTTTTCAGCATGGTGGCGAGTGAGACAAGCCCTCTGGCTCAAGGTTTTTCCAGACTCTAATAATAATTATACTTTGATATGACACTGTTTGGTAATCCCATGTGTCATATGTATTGCCTTTGGCCCACCATCTTTGCATGTTCTCCCTGTGTCTGCATGGTTTCTGTTCAGGTATTCTGGCTTCTTCTCACAGTCCAAAGACATACAGTTAGATTTACACCTATGGACAGAATCTGCAAGTAACCTAATCCTACTGAGTGTGAAATGTTGTCTCAGGCTCCGGATTGGGGAAAAACGGCAAAAGAAATGTTTAGAGTTTATGATCTGATGTAGAAATTACAAACCTGGCAGCAGAGCATAGCTTGACAGATCTAATCTGAATTGCATGTGATTTTATGGTCAGTTCCACATTGAATAAGTAAAATCGTGTGCCATGGGTTCTTACATATAAAGGTTTGATAACAGATTAAAATGAGGGATAAGCTTTTTGGTAATTTTCCAGGGCCTTGGATTGTTGTTTTAATTTCATTAATTTAAGTGTATTTTGGTGCAAAAGAAGACAAGTTTAAGAGGATGTTACTCAAAACACTGAGAGATTTACAGCTCTTTGATGATTTGGTCCAAGGTCACGACCTCCATTCTGTACGGACTGAAGAGTGCTGCAATCTATATCACTTACCGTGGCTGCTACCTGCACTTGCATGCACTTGTGTATATGCTAGTGGTTAGAGTGGCCTCAGATGGTAATGACAATAAATAATATCATAAGTACCATTAAAGTGAGATACAGATGCTGCAGACAGATGATGTACTGGAGACGTGTCCTCCACAGGCTGGTGTGCCAGAGCTCTGCCATTACCACCAGTACAGACATACTTCGCTCTATCTGCTACTATAAAAGAAAGTGTGTGTGTGTGTGTGTGTGTGTGTGTGTGTGTGTGTGTGTGTGTGTGTGTGGCCACCCTTTGCTTTGATTACTACGTTGCACTCTTGGCATTCTCTCCATGAGCTTCACGAGGTCGTCACCTGAAATGGTTTCCAACAGCCTTGAAGGAGTTCCCAGAGATGCTGAGCACTTGTTGTTCCTCCATCTCATCCAAACCATCTCCACTGGGTTTAGGTCAGGTGACTGTGGAGGCCAGGCCATCTGGTGCAGCACTCCACCATTCTCCTTCTTGGTCAAACAGCCCTCACACAGCCTGGAGGTGTGTTTGGGGGTATTGTGCTGTTGAAAAATAAATGATGGCATGTCTCCCAGAACATCTGGCACAGGACAGCTGTGATGAAAGACAGGGAGGAACTTTCTGATAATAACGTGGAGTCTGGGTCCTGTTGTTAAATGAAAAGAACAAGTTATACTTGAAATGAAGTCCTGTGGTGTTTTTAAATCTAACATTTTATTTAAAGTTTCCATCTCACCAGTCTGTAGAGTGCTCAAGTTCACAGTGGATCTAAAACGACAGCATGACGACCGCAAATTGGCTCACGGTGGGAGTGGGATTACATCAGAGATGGTTCTGAGCCCCTTATTGTTTGTGATGTGATAGACAGACTGACAGATGAGCTTAGTCAGGTGTCCCTGTGGACTATATTGTTTGCATTCTTCCATTCCTTAGTTATATCAAGTATGCCAGTGCTATAAGATAAAACCAGCCCCACACCATGATGTTCCAACCTGCAAACTTCACTGCTGATATTGTGTTTATGCAGTGCCTTTGACCTCCAAAGGCACACACGGCATAGTAGTGAACTCGTTGTATTATGCCATCCAAAGAGTTCAGTTTTGGTCTCATCTGAACAAACTATATCCTCCCAGTATTTCAGAGGCTTGTCTACATGCTGCTCAGCAAATGCGCTTCAATATGCTTTTTCTGCTGATTCCAGGTTTTTCTTGAGACCTCTTCTGATCATTCTTTTCACTCTGTCTGAAATCTTGTGGGGGCATCTTGTCAAGGTCAGTTCATGGTAAAATTGTGATTTTTGCACTTCTGGATTATGGTCCCAACACTCACTGCTCACTGGAACCTTCAGTAGTTTAGAAGTTCCTCTGTAACCAATCCCATCAGTATGTTTTTGTTGTTTTGCAGGTCTTGAGCTCATTGGTTTTAATCAGAATCAGAATACTTTATTGATCCCTAGGGGAAATGATTTACCCATCGTGAGCTTCTTCTTGTGTGAAACCTTGGTAATGAGACTGAACTGAACCATCTGATATTAATTTGATATTAAGTGGCACGATTACTTTCTAATTACTGATAGACTTCAGCTGGTGTCATGACTTTCTATGGCTTTGTTGCACCTGCCTTTGTTCACTGTTCTGAAAACTCTTTACTTCCAGTCACTCAAAAATGGCTCCTTTCTAAGGCTACGTTCACACTGCAGGCGAAAGTGCATCAAATCCGACTTCTTTGACCCTATGCGACCCATCTATCCGATCATGGTGTGACAGTGTGAACGGCACAAATCCGATATTTTCAAATCCGATCTGGGACACTTTCGTATGTGGTTCTGAATCCGATACATATCCGATGTTTTAGAAAGCGACTGCTGTTTGATGGTCATGTCGCATTAAATCCGTCTTTTACGTCACCGACACAAGACTGACGCCAATTATCAGCGCCGGAGAAGACATCGTGAACGCTTCCTGGCCATCCAGCGTAGATGTCAGTGAAACTCTTGGGAAGACAACGTTGGAGAAACGTGAACATTTTCTTTGTACTGTATAATCTGCAGATTCTGACAGAAATCTGCAACTATCCTTTGAAGCACCGCTCCTCTAAAACAGCAATAAGGATCATTATTAGGTTATTTACATTATTATGTAAATAACAAAATAACTTAAAGCAAAAATTGGGAAACGTGAAGTCCGAAGTCTTTATATTAAGGCCATCAGTCAAACAATACTGTTGCTCTGGGTCTAAACAGAGCGCAGACAAAAAAATCGTATTTGATAAAACAATCTGAATTGAGCATTAAGACCTGCAGAGTGAACGTAGGCTAAATGTCTTTTGCCTCCATTTTAAAAACCAGCTGTTCATTTAGCATCTAAAATGTGCCTCGATAAAGAGATAACCAATGTTTAACCTGACTCAGAACAACACTTCCATCTGAAATAGCACATGATTGGTTACTTCAGTAATTTTGTGAATACTTTGTTTTTTATGGAATAGATAATTTAATGCTGCTAAAACCATTTAGATATTTGGCTGTTAAGCTATGAAGTCCAATCCTGCAAGTAATACATAGACTATGTCTTTGATCCAAATCTAATCAGAATCTAATTATTATCTGTCTACTTATCACACCTTCATGCAATACACATAACACACACATTTGCACCTGCACAATCTCCCATTCTCAGAGAAATTCAATGATTGTGCAAATGGAGCAAAAATGAAATATTGACCCTGGGGATTCATGCATACTCATCAGTTTATGTGAGTTATGTATGAATTAGATATGCTAATGAAACTGGACAGGTTATCAATAAGAGATATGGCAGTCCAGCTAAAGGGAATCAAGATGTTTGAAAGGCCCGTCAGCCCCTTCACTTTGCTGCCAATGTAAAAAAAGACGGTGTTTAAGCAGTTATGGTGAAACTGGTTAGAAAACAATAAGGTTAAAAAAATATGAGTATACTGAAAAAATCCTACATATCTACAGATGTTTTTTCTTTTTCATTTCATTCATTTAGTTTTTCTCTGTAACCATATAAAGTTACAATCAAACAAGCCAAACAAAAATGCAGACTTGCTCTGTTGAGGCTAATCGCCATCACTAAGAATATGACACTGTAAGACCCTCCAGCTGACCCATCGGAGGTGGGTGCTTGTGAGTTGGCTGAAGATGCTGTTTAGGCCACCCCGTGACAGGAAATAATTACCGTCTGGCTTTGCTCATGTTTTAGCTGATCCGAGGTCCCCTTTCTCCTGGGTTTTATGTAATAACTGATAATGCTATGTGCCAACATATGCTAAGTTACTCCCAGGACTTTTGCTCACTTTCATTTCAATGCAAACTTGTAGGGAAAGATGAAGATGTTTGTATCAGCTTGCTAAATGAAGAAGGTCTGGAATAGAAGACTGCAGAAAACTTTATAGCAGGCTTATGAACAGTGTTGGGTAAGTTACTTTAAAATAGTAACTTAGTTACATTACTAGTTACTTCTCTCAAAAGTAACTCAATTACTTCAAGTTACTCGTTACTTTCAAAGTAACTAGTTACTAGGGAAAGTAACTTTGGTTTTACTCAGAATTCTCTTGTTAATGTGTTTCTTCCATAACTTTGCCAGTCTTCTAGCTTGCTTACTTGCCACAGTGCACTGTGCCACCGACCAATAGAAAGGAAAAGATAATGTGCATATTTCCACGAGAGAAATCCCACGCCTGGACCATTGTTGACTGCTGCCAGGATTCTAGCCTACGTCACAGCGTCATGTGTGCCTTTTACATCCAACACAAAAACTGCAGTCGTGGTGCTTTCGATTGTACTCAGAACTCAGAAACTCTGCCTTCTGAATAGGAAGATGTAGGTAACACCAGACTGCAGATGAGCTGCATACAGGGCTGGACTGGGACAAAAAATCGTCCCGGGCATTTTGACTAGAGACCGGCCGCCATTATAGGAAAAATCATAAAGTCTTTGAATGAAAACAAACACTGTTGTGACAGTGATGTACACTGTTCTGATGGTATATATGCATCAATCTATCAATCGTTTGTTGTAAGATTCAGATAATTATTTTTTAACAGCTAGACATTTTAAATGAGAATAAGAAAGAAAAGTATTTCTTTGTGCCCCCCTCTCCCTGTTAATGCCCTACCTGGCCCCCTGGCAACACTTTGCTAGACCCGCCCCTGCACAGTTACCAGCTGTCATCTGCTTAGAAAAGGATCCTGGTGTTATTTGTCTCTCAGAAACAGTTCATAACTTCAGCTCATTCATGTCACCTAAAAGGTAAACCTGTTTCTCCATCACCTGTTCAGCTCTGATGATTCAGTAAGGACATCTCCTGGTTTCATCTTCATGTTTCCCTCTCACCAGATAACCAAACCGACATCATGACCAGCAGCTTTACAGCTGTGGCTCCAGCAAACATCAGCTGATACTAGAAATTAATATTAAATAAATTCTAAAAACAGCTGATCAAGCTTAAACGTGCTGCTGTTGTTTAGCGCGACATCCGCTGGTTTCCTCTTTCGGCGCAAAGTGAGCGATAAACAAACAAGAGAGACGATCAGCTGATCATTGATCAGTTTCATGATTGAAGTAGAAACAGGAGAGGGAGGGGGGAGAATGAGAGGAGAAGGGGCAGCTGCAGCATAAAGACAGAATAACTCCAGCTTTGTGCCTTTTTCATTGTAGCTGAATTACAGGACAAACTGTTCCTTTTCACCTAAATAAGAAACGCGTAATATTTTCTCTGAATACCAGACGGGACGGTTGGCAACTCTAATAACTTATGAACAAAATAAAGTTCAACATCACTAACATCATAGCACCACCCAGCTGTGTAGAAACTCCGTCATGCTAGCTAGCACGCAGTACGGAAAAAGTCAGAATAACGAAAATAAACTCCACCTAAACTTGGTTCATATCTGACCCAGAGAGACTGCAGGTCATAACTTCTTACCTGAAGTTCAGTTCACACTCGGACCGGCGGCCGCCTCGGGTCTCTTTTCCTTCTGTGTCCCTTTTCGTTCATCCACCTGCTGGCCTCCACCACTTGCTAATGTTACTGAATCTGTGGAAGCTCCGTGATAGCCACCACACGAAGTAACGAGTAACGACCCTATCTAAATCCCAGTAACGACTAACGCGTTCCTGGTTTTGGCATAATAACTAGTTACCGTGCTCGTTACCACAATAATAACGTAGTTACTGTAACGTGTTACTTAATAACGCGTTACAGTAACTACTGTAGCTTATGAACTTTTTACTGAGGCCTACAGGCCGCTGTGCTGACCTGCTGTTTTCTGTATGTGTGTGTGTGTGTGTGGCTGTGCTACTTGCCTGTGTATAATGGCTCACCAACCATTTCCCTGTGTGCAGATTCCAGTGGATGCAGTGTTGAAAATGGATAACCCTGACATGTGGGAGGCCGGGACCTTCATTAGTGCTGATCTTTGGTTTTCACTGTGAATAAACACACTGAACTGTTGTTGTTATTGCCTGACCTGTGATTCTGGCCAGTTACTGTATCAGCAGCATCCAGCTTTGCACATCCCATGAAATTTGGTGTTCCTCTTAAACGTGAGGACAACTGGTAGACGCCCTTCACCTACGGTGACAAAGACGCGCATGTGTGCGTTAGAAATGACGTTTATGGGCTGTATGAATTGTCCGCTAACTTAAACCAGTGGTCAAGTGCAGCACACGCTCAGACACGCACACACTGGACACTTCTTCATTAACAAAGAAACATTTCTATTGATCTGGTCTACAGCTACGTTTCATGTTACAGCAAAGAAATATGTATGGGGAGCACTAAATGGGTTACTGACACACTGGTGGACGCACACATACACACACACATTCACTTACAGTGAAAGGGAAACTTTTTCCTCTCTCTCACTTACACACATCCAAACACATACACACAGAATGACTGGTCAGTGCTAAGCAGGTTAGAGTGAGTGAATTAGTATTGACTGGCTCCTTACAGCATTATCTGTGGCTGCAGCTTGCCACTACTGTCAGAACTGTGTGTGTGTGTGTGTTTGTGTCTAAATTAACAGGATTTCTATGAAGAAATTTCATAATCTGAGCGTAAATGCCACCTTTGTTTAAAGTGTAGTTTTTATCTGATCTGTATCTCTCTCCTCTCTCATTGTGATCATGGTGTGTGTGCCTGCACATGTATGTGTGTGTGTGTGAGTCAGAGATCCTTTAGCATCATCACTGTCATAACGGAGATTCTCCACAGACCTAATGCAGCCATCACTCATACACACTGCCAAGGGTTATTTGTGTGTGTGGTTGCAGGGGTGGGTTGGTGGTCTGTCATTTCTCAGTAAGGGAGGAGGATTTATAGCAGTTTGCATTGACACACAGTGACAAAGAGAAAAAGGAAGGAATACAAAAGAGTACGGTAATAATGAGTGAGGCTCATGCTAAATCCCGGGACTATGTATCATCAGCCAGGTCAGGAAAACAGCAGGACCTCTGTGAGAAATGTCTCCACATTATGTGAGATTATTTTCATTTTTCAAAGAAAGTAAAAACAAAAGACAGAAATCTTCAGATATTTCTCCACTGAAATTTTTAAAAATCTATTTTTTCATTTAAAGTTGCACTTTAGCCCTAGTCCCTCTCACCTGCAGTAGGTTTTATTGTAAAAGTAACTGATGGGAATTCACGAGGTTTATTGTCCTTTCCCGAGTCTGCTGATGTTACGTTGTTGTTCTGAAATATAATACTTAGCTTAGCATGCATCCAACCAAGCCAAGTTCTTGGGCGCCTGGGGACCCACCTGGTGGGGTCGACTGAACTGGTGGTTCAGGTCGTTGCCGGGGCCTCCCCCGTTCTCCTGCTGACGTTGCCGGGGTGTTTGGCCTTTGGTACTCTTGTGGGCTGCGGACGGCCCAGATATCCTGGATCCATCTGTCTGCAGCTGGCTCCTGATGCGTGACTGCGGCTTCCCACCCTCCTTTTCAAGTATATTTGATGACACGGACACTCGCTCTCACACATGCACACACACACACACACACACCACAAGAAGATTGTTTATTTATGTATCTGTGCATTTTTGTGTGCGAGTGAAAAGTTTCCAGTGGTCATTGTTTGTCGTGTTGCCTCTTTTTCTTTAATACATATTGTCGTATTGTGTTTCCTAGGTTACAGTATATTGCTGTACATGCACAGAGACATGTGCACTTTAAATACCAGCAAACGTATTGTGATCGTAGTAATTAAGCCACGTTTCCTTTTAGGAGTCCTCTTGCGATGTGGGAAACCATACTTACTCCATGGTCACAGTCTGTTCTGATCGCATTAGTTTAGTAATTGAAATGTGAAATGAAACGTGAGACACAGAGTGAGTACATCCCTATATGATAAATAGCTAGTGCTGGACTTCAGCAGACATCAGTCAGGGCTGGCCGTGCTTCAAAACCTCAAACAATGACACATGTCAACCATAATCACACATGATATCCACCCTTCCACCTACACACACAGTCTCCGTGTCCTGTACATCCATAGCAATAATCCATCAGATCTACCTTCATTGGAGCAGAGCTTTAATCAAACCAGCCCCCCTCCATCCACCCAGCTCACCCCGTCAGCCACGGTCAAATCCAATAACAGCTCAATACTCATAGTGATTGATTGGCTTCCAATCCAATTGAATCTCTCTGAGATGTGGGTGGGAGGGGGACACGGGCTGCCTTGCTCAGTGCCATTATGCACTGGCAGCAGAGCAAAGTGGGGATGAGAAAGGAGAGACGAGACAGAAAAGAAAGATGGGAGAAGAAGAGATGTACTGAAGAAATATTGGAAGTGCAAGAAAGAGAAAAACAAAGAGGAATGACCTTGCATGCTGTGTGTGTGTGTGTGTGTGTGCGTGCGTGCGTGCGTGCGTGCGTGCGTGTGCCAGGTCCTGTTTTAATTGCCTCATTATAACTTGACTGTAACTTGAAAATGCATAAGTGCTCGCACACTGGGAAGGGGAATAAACATTTCCAGTTTGTCCGTCTGTCTGCCTTTTCCACAGCAGAAGCCAAGCTGACCCAACCTGCATTGTTAGATTTGTATTGTTGATTGTCATTTATGCTTAGAAATATTTACTTATATATGCTTAGAGTTTTGTAATTAGTTGTAGATTGGTAGAGGTTTTGATCCTTGATAGTCTGCAAACTTTGTGTGTATTAGACAGCACTTTGGGAGCATGAGAGGTCATACCGTGTCTTATTGTTTTATGGTAGGATTAACGTAGTTGCGTCTGTTCTAGTCTAAGTGCTCTTTGTTTAGATGAACTGCAGGACTTCCTCACCGTGTTATCTAGGATGAACCATCTAGGGTGAGAGGGAGGCTACCCTCTTCCTGACCAAGGATGTTTGACCCTTTGATCAGCAGTCCACACACACACACACACACACACACACACACACACACACACACACACACACACACACACACACACACACACACACACACACACACACACACACACACACACACAGGCAAGGTACTCTTTGTGTGTATGTAGACGTCATATGTTAATGTACTTATGCATATTCATGTAACCTCAATAAAAGAACAGTGGTACGGGAGAACGGACGAGAGCAACTGGGGTCAAGCGAAGGAACGGTGCCTGTCCGGTTCTCTCCCGTGCACGAGAAACATGAAGAAGCTTGCCTACTTGTGTCTTGCTTTGCAGTGTAATTATATTGTCTTCAATGTTCCAGCGGATGGGTTCAAGCTACAAACCTATCATTAATTGGTCCTTCGAGAGCCGGAGCCCTGGGATCGCATTCACCGAGGGGAGGAGGGACACGCTGAAAGACTGACGTCAGCCAGGAAGTTCCTGTGGATTCGCGGTCTATCTTTCTCCTCGATGAATGGCGATCGGCGGGATTCGAAGCTGATATTACACGCTAAGCAACGCCAAGTAAGTTTGAAGAGGCCGACTCTATAACCGTGTCGTTGTGCAGTCTCCGCCATTTTGTGAGGCGTTGAGAAGTTCGCTGCTTTGTGGAGCGATAACTGGGTTTGTGTCCCGAAAAAGAGGTTTTGGTTAAATCGCCCAAGGGTCCCAAGCGTCCGGTGAGTGTCCGGTTTTGAAATCGCCCTGGGTGTGTGTCCCGAGCGTCCCTTCATTGGGTTTTGTCGCGCGAGTGGGTGAGCGTCCCACAACTGGGTCAGGGTCCCGAGCGGTCCGGTGTGAGTCCGGAGTAGGCCTATTTTGTGTTGTTGTCATTGTTGTCGTCGTCGTCGTTTTTGTTGTTGTTGTTGTGTGAGTGTGTGCGGAGCAGAACACGTGGTCTGTGACACCGACTGTTGTTGTTATCATGGGTTTCTAAGCAACCAAGAGTGAGTTGGAGGGAGACAGACGTTTGTGCTGGACTTTGCTCCTGGCAGCTGACACAAAATGTTAACTCTTTAGCTTGCCCTGATCGACAACAGCCTGTGTGCCAGACCATAGACGTAATTGAGGTGGATAGTTGTTAAAAGTAATCTACATTAAGCTTGTGGTTGCTTAAATTCAGTACAATGACATGTGAGGTGAAGTGATATAGGTAAATATTTAAACTAATGAAGTGCATAGAGGCACTTGACCTGTGTGAAAGACTGTCGTCTTGTTATGAGCCATTGTTGAGATATGGAGCACACCTGTGAAAACAACTAATATGCTGAACCCTGTATGAAACATCTAAAAGTACATGATGGAGAAGCTGTATTGAATATGAAAGTGTAAGACTTTGCCGCTGTGGGCAGAGCATGCAACTACTGTGTGATGTTGCGTTGCAGTTTTTTTCTGAGCTGATGAGCAAGCTACACATTAGCAGATCAAGAGCTGTCTGGGAACTACTCAAAGAGGGGGAAACAGAGAGTGTGCGCAGCGTTCCCGTGAGCAGTTTTCCTGCACCTTGACTCGTGTGTGTGTGTGTAGCATCAGCATCATGTTTTTGTTTATTTGTTTTGTTGGGTTAAAAATAATTTAATAAACTGGTGATTATATTTATGGATCACCATGGTATCATCGGCCATGTGATTTATTTATGCAAATGAAAAAGAGGAAGAATTTATATTGTAGATGAAAAATAAATCATAGGGAAAAGGTTTTGTGTTGATCAGCCAAAAACAACCACGATTTTATTTTTTGCTTTTAAGAAAGGATTGTTCACAAAAACAGAGAGAGAGATGTGTGTTGATTAAGCAGCGATGATAATAATGAAAATGTCTTAGTTTGTCACTTTCAGGTGAAAAGCAGACCTGAATCAATTCTCCACATGCAGCAGTCGGAAGAAAGTTATATTTCAACATCATTGGAAACATGCAGGCCAAGTTTCTGGCTGACTTATTTACAGCACCATGTGTCTCTCAACCTCACAAGCAAGCTCTCACCCCTCCCTGAAGACAAGGAATGCAGCTCCAAAGCAATAACATGATAAAGAGACAGCAGCAAGTCCTGAGCAAAGAGTCCCAGCAAAGCAGCAGCAATGTGGACAAACAGCATCAGAGAAGAAGAGCAAACCCATCATCCTGACTGATCGGATGGATGGCACTGTGTTTACAACAGGCTGTGACTTCACTGTGCATGTGAAGAAAACGTTTGAGGAGAACTGAACAGTTGGAGTTTGACATTTGCCACCTGTGGAGTAAAATGGCAAGAAGAGACAGTGGAATACAGGACAAAGCTGAAGGAGAACTGCCGGCTGTTGGACTGTTGAAGTGGGAGAGGACACAGAGTGAGAGGACAACAGAGTGAGAAGACTAGGTGAGAACACATAGGAATTATTTAATGTGGGAAATCAAAATTTGGGTTAGCAAACCTGGGAAAAACAAAACTGACTGCTTAAGTTGGAAAATTGTGAAGGAGTCTGAAACACTGCAAAAATAGAAACATATACAAAATCACACACACAAGCACAACATGCATTAACCCTACTAACACAAACACAAGAGAGCTTATGAAGATTAGACAACATCTTAAGCATGTGAGTCTGTTTATCATCTTGTCCAAGTCACCTCGTGTGATGCAAAAACCAGTGGACTCATAGCACATTAGTTAAGAAGTGATCAAATAATAGCAGAGAAATGTGTAGGAAAGGCAGAGAACATGCTCTGTTGGATATGCAGCTCCACAGACATGCATTAAACCTGCCTAATAACAAACACACATGCAATGAAAATTAGCTTGTTATCTTTCATCAGTGTTAAAATAGTGTAAATTTAGCAGACACTTGTTATCAAATGCTGAATTTATCCAATGCAAAAAATTGACTCTCTAGGTTGCAGGACAACAATTTAAACTTTTGTGGGGAAAAAGATTCTGGTTTGACCAACCAGTGATCAGATAATAAATTTAGTGTTAATATAGTAAATTGGGAGAAGCTTCCTGCTTGATTGATGCAGCACAAGTTTACTACTAAATTTACTGTATGAGGGAAATTCTCTTTTAGTGATAACATTTTGAACATGCATTTCTGTTGTCCTGTCAACTTAGTGGGTTAATAGCCGATATGCAAATTATTTGATTGGTTTTTAGATTAATGAAAGGTGACTGAATTCTAGCACGAGTGAATGGGATGTGTTGGAGTTTGTTAGAGTGGAGACTCTAAAACACTGAGTTTCCTGTTTTGATGTGCGAGTGAATCCTGTATTTAGATACACAACTCTGAATACGTCAGAACAAACTTCTTTTGTGAAGTGCATGACAGCATGTCACATGTTTTATGATGAAGGGAAAAAGGAAAATTGAATAAAATAGATCTGTGGCCTAAATGAGTGAAGAGCACAGACCTGGTGATTAAACTCATAGTTATGTGGTGTGGTGTGTTGTGCAGCTGATGGTTGGTTTGGAGTGAATCTAGCTGATGATTCTTCTCCTGTTGTGAAGTTGATGAGGAGTTTGTGTCATGACTTAACAAGGCCTTTTTATTTTGATACTTTCACAGTGCACTGAAAGTTTGGTTTGATAATCTCTGTTATTTTTTATTTTTCATTTTTGAACAAGCACTGATTTTTGCTTGTGAATTTCTTTTCTTTGAGCAGATCTGCAAGTCGGGAATTAAAAGCGTTACACGTCGTCAAGACAATTGTTGCAAGTGAGTTTCTCCACATTTAAAATGGGCTCAGGAGAAAGCCACTTATTTGGGACAATTAGGAAATGAGAGTCCCCCCCAAAAAGGATTCAACGAGGAAATCCAGTCTAAATTATTTTTCTTTTTGAAATAACGTCGTTTTGCTGAGCGTGGAAACGAACGCGATGATAATTTCCACAATTAGCAAAAGAAGGAACCACTGAGTGAATGAGTAAGAATTTTAAAATAACTGACTGACTGAACATGATTGTGTGAAGTTAACCCCCACCTGACAAAGGTGCAGATGAACCCATGTGTTTCCTTTTACAGGAGCAGAAAGATGACAGCAACACTCGAGGTTGCATGATGATTTAACCTTTTAAATGCCATTTTCTGTGTCTGTGCATTTATCAGGTGTGTTATTCATAGGCTTGTGTTGCTCACAGAGATAACTGTGACAAAGTATGCATACGCCTGCGCAAGCGCTAATATTTGCATTTTCTTTTCTTACAGCATGCCAGTTCTTCATGTGAATTGATGATGCGATTTAATCCTACTACAGGATTTCTGGGTTTATGTGTGAGGAAAACTGTGTTTACAGGTTATGAGTGGTGATGCTGTTGCATTGTGTTGATGGGAAAATGTGAAGGTTACTTTGATAATGTGAATAACATGTGTGAAATTTCCTGTGTTGAGAACTGGTGTTACTTCTTTCCACAGCTATAGATGGCTAACTTTATGGTCTTTTTATGGCACCTCTGGAACCTGTCGACCTGCGTCTGACCACCAATGGTCACTGTGTTGCTAATGTTTGTTTTTCTATGACTGCGTGTAGAGGATTCGGCAGAAGCGGACAAGTGACATGAGAAGAACAAATAAGAGATACAGTGTTTCTGGGATAGTTTGATATGGGCTCATTAGCTGGCCACTTTTGAGCCCATAGTAATATATAAGTGGAGTGACTTTGCTTAAGAGCAGTCACCGATTACATTAATGTTGCCTGAGTACATGGGATGATCCATGTCTGAGGCGACTTATGAAAATAATTGTAGTTTACTGATTTGAGAAAACCTGCACATGACACTTGTCTTGCTGATGTTGAATGCTTCTTGTTCTTATGATACAATTGTTTACAGGTATGAAGTTTGATTTTACTTCCAGATCTTGTTTTCCAGGCCATGATGGTGTGTATGCAGGCTCCTGGGAGAGCCAGGTGTTAAGCATACTTAATATGCAAAACACACTAACATTTTTATTGCAGGATTATAGGTCCAGGGTGGTGCTGCTCCAGGGGAGGAGATGCCCTGATGTTGCCTGGGATATGATCTAGCTAATCTTTTTCTTTAAGACAGGAATCCAGGTTTGGTGTGTTGGCGCATGAGTGTGTCCATGCGTCAAGAGGTGGGGTCCAAGGAGTAACATTAAGCAATGTTTACTATTATTGTTGCAGTGATTTGTGTGATTAGCCGTTTTATTTACAAATATTAAACCTATGCAAGTGGTGCACCCATGTTCAGATGAGGCTTTGATGGCCTATAAGTGAAGTTCACTGAACTAAAGAATGTGGTTTGATGATTGTTGACATACTCTCCAAATAGTTTGTCTTCCTAGCAAGGAAATACAGGTGCAGCAGTAATCTCCTGAGAAATCTTCAGAGGCCCAGTGAGAAGCGCATAGCTGACAGGACCAGGCAGTGGTTGAGGTCAAAGGTCAAGCTGGTTGGGGCCCATCATGAGATCAGACCTTGGAGCCACAGCAAGGACCATTTTAACTGCCTGCAAAATAGCGAGAGACCCTCCTGGATTTATCAGAGCCACTGCAAGAGGTCGAGGTCCCAGGAAACCCCGGCACCCTCAAGACAGCACAATAGAGAAATCTCACACTTGGTTGTTTCAGTGGTGAGGGGGGAGTGCTGATTGAGCCCCCGTAGGGTAAGCTCGCACTTCAACCTCCAGCCTCTGATCAACTCTAGGGCAACCAAGTGCGAGGCGTGATGGACCTGTGTGCGACCAGGACCCTCTTGGTTACCTTGACTACGACGCTCATCCTTATAGGACCCCAGCTGGTGCCGGAAACAGCTGAACCAGGAGGAAGGCAGAGGAGATGGACACATGACAACTCTCACCTAAGAGAGACAGATCCAGCAGGCCCAAAATCAGGACTATGCATGACGAGAAGGAGTGCCTGAGAGGATCGTCCACAGGATGGGAGCTGAGGCCAGGAGAGAGGCTTCAGGAGGATCAGAGATCATCTTCAGCACAGCAGACATGACACAGAGAGCTGTGCTACTGAGCTTCCAGGAGATCAAGAGGAGACTTCCCACAGCAAGATGTTAAATAAAATGAAACATTCAATATTGACGCTGAGAAAGACAATTAAGGTGTACGACGTGCTCTGCCTTAAATCTTCAGCAGCGTTGGGATATGAAAACTCGAGGGATGAGGGGAGCGTGCCAAGCTCCATCGACAGCGCAGAAGGAGTTCGAGGATGACGTCATGATTCTGTGAAAAGCACAGGAACCAGAAGCTATGGTGGTGATAACAGCAGTTTCCTATGAACATCACCTAACGCTGTGCCACTGTACTGTGCATACGATGACACTCTGAAGGCTGCTGGGATCATAACAGCAGTAAGATGACGGAACCCAGCACCCTTTCCACAGAGAGCTTTTCTGCAGAGCGTGGACAATTAAGGAGTCATAAATATCCCCCTCACAAGACGAAGGTCTGAAGTCAGGTGATGGGGGCTGGTAAGAGGCCATAAAACTAGAGTGCTGAGAAGTCTGCAGCTTGGAAATAGCTGAGACCCATGTTGACGAACAACAAAACCAACTGGTATGTTTGAATGTCTATTCTACATACATTTGGACTCTGGTCCTATGGACAGTGATGGAAACAACTGGAAGAGACATTCATGACGCCCTGCAGAGCTTAAACCACTCTGCAGAGAGACATGTGATGTGCACACCCGGAGGAAGCACCACCAAGCTGAGATGTTTTTGGAAATGTTATCTTCTTATTTTCACTATTAAATTAACAATTTGTTTGTTTGTGGGATGCAGTTTGCCATGAGATGAGATCAATGAGGAATGGGATAACTGCTAATACATTTGTTAAACTGTGTACCTTTTCAGTAATTTAGGGTGATTTGACATATGCTGAGTATAAAAAGGTTTGCATTGAAACTGTCAGACATGAGGTATTCATACCTGGGAACTTTTCAAGCATAAAGGTCAAAAAGGGGGGAAATGTTAGATTTGTATTGTTGATTGTCATTTATGCTTAGAAATATTTACTTATATATGCTTAGAGTTTTGTAATTAGTTGTAGATTGGTAGAGGTTTTGATCCTTGATAGTCTGCAAACTTTGTGTGTATTAGACAGCACTTTGGGAGCATGAGAGGTCATACCGTGTCTTATTGTTTTATGGTAGGATTAACGTAGTTGCGTCTGTTCTAGTCTAAGTGCTCTTTGTTTAGATGAACTGCAGGACTTCCTCACCGTGTTATCTAGGATGAACCATCTAGGGTGAGGGGGAGGCTACCCTCTTCCTGACCAAGGATGTTTGACCCTTTGATCAGCAGTCCACACACACACACACACACACACACACACACACACACACACACACACACACACACACACACACACAGGCAAGGTACTCTTTGTGTGTATGTAGACGTCATATGTTAATGTACTTATGCATATTCATGTAACCTCAATAAAAGAACAGTGGTACGGGAGAACGGACGAGAGCAACTGGGGTCAAGCGAAGGAACGGCGATTTGTCCGGTTCTCTCCCGTGCACGAGAAACATGAAGAAGCTTGCCTACTTGTGTCTTGCTTTGCAGTGTAATTATATTGTCTTCAACGTTCCAGCGGATGGGTTCAAGCTACAAACCTATCATGCATGAGCGCACAAAAACTGATCAAAAGATAAAAGTGTGTCGTGGGTTCATGTCATGTAGCAAAATGAATGAGGACAGGGTGTCCCTTGTCAACTAGCTAGTCTTCTTTTTTTTAATCGTACTGTCTCTTAGCTCAAATCTACCTGGTCATGGGATCCCCCTGAAAGGCTGTGCAGGAGGCTGAGAATGCCACAGAGCGGTAAAAGAGCCTGAACAGGAGGCTCTGGCAAGGAGAATGGAGAGGAGGCTGTTGGAGCTGCATGGCAAAGGCTGCTGAGGCAAAACGAGCTGACAAAGAGAGCCACGTCTCTCTGTTCTCACTGGTTACTCGAAATGAAGGTTTAATCAAACACTGGAACTCCATCCCAAACAGTGGATACACACAAACCTGAGTGTGCATATGAACGTTTCACAAACCATCATTCATCAGTGCTAACTGGAATCACATTATATTGTACAAACTAATTTAGGATTGCCTCAGACCATCAATATGAACACGTGATGAAGGCCTGGCTGTCTTAGACTGTAGAAACATGCCTTTAAGCTGAATGCTAACAATAATAAACAGGACTAATAATAACTATATTATTGTTTGTTACTTTTTAACTATTAATTCCGTGAGTTATTATTTATTTATTATTATTATTTTGAATAAATTAAAGTATTAAATTACATGTAATGGAAACAAAATCCTAATTGTATGTGGTACAGATCCATGAGGATCTACCAGGCCGGGAGCCATCATCAGTCCCCTCTGAGGCCTTCCCCAAACCGCAGCTCAATTCATGTCAAAGCATCACCTTTACCTACTAAAACGCTGTCAAACCTAAAATGAAGACGTGGGCCCAGTGAGTGAATAGTGGGTTTGCACGTTTTTGGGAGGGGGGTTCCACGTGAACGGCATTACTTTTTGTTTGGGTTTTTCCCTTATTGCGAGACACTGTAAGTTGCCTGAAAGTACTCATTGTCACGGTCCGCTGTGACAGACCGTGTGGAGAGTGCGTGGAGGACTCAGGTGCAGACACGAGTGACACGGGAGTAAACTTTAAACAAAAGCGAGCCTTTTATTGTGGCTGGTAACGCAAGAGAAACAAACAAGAATAAGGGCAGCTCAAAAGCAATAACTAAACAGAAACCTAAACTGGGAATGAACTAAGGTAAGGCTATGAATACAACAGACCGGGCATGGAAACATGGAGGGTGGGAACACAGACGACGCGACACAGACTGTAAGAAACACAGAGACTAAATACACATGAGGGATGATCAGGGGAAGTGGCCACACATGGGAACGCAGCTGACACACATGAACTTAACGACAGGACAGGAGGAGTGAAACTGAATACACAGACAGTGAATGCAGGCCTTCAAAGTAAAACAGGAAACATGAGACATGAACCGGGGAGACGTAGTACAGGGGGAGGTGACATAACTGACAGCATGAACTTGACAGTACAAGACACACAGACATAAACACACGAAGGGCAAGGGAGACGTAATGCAAGGGTAACATAATTACAAAAGGACTGGGCTACCTTAAAGAACCTAAGAAAACAATAAACATCAAAATAGGTTAAGCATAACACACTGGGTAACACGACCCAGGACCATGACACTCATAAATACATATATGATTATCATGGAAAATATGGCTGGAAATAAGCAGAGAAAAGTATTGTTTTGTGAAGAAAATTGGCATGATGGAGAAATATTATGGCTAGTGGGAGGGGCAATGGATTATAAAGGGAGGTATTGGTGGCCTATCTGGCACTCGGTGAGGGTAACATGTAGGCTGGTTTATCCACTTAGCTTTGTAAATAAAATAATAAAATAATAAAGTTACATGTTTATTCTTTTTGTAAATAGTCCTTTGTGCACTTGGGAGGCCGGTATAATAAAGTACATGCTCAGAACCCTTCCTAACTACGCCTATATTTGTTCAGGAGACATTTATGAGAGGACCCCCCGACACATCTCACCACAACTGGTCTCAGAGTAATGTTTCTCTGACCTGTTCTTCAGTCAAACACGTTTTCCATCCTTGTGAGTCTCTGCCACGCTCATGGTGCCGCGCTCTATCAAACGGGTGCGTAGGCAAGCAAGCTTCCAGACTCTTCTTCATTTTTCCCTTTTTCCCCTCTGGGCCATCGACTGCTGTGTTCGTGTCTTCGGATAATGGATGCAGGGTGCAAGGGGCTGAGCGACAGTTTGAATCTCTCCTCCCCCGCTTCCAGCATCTTCCTGTAGGCACTGATTCACATCCATTAGTTTCTCGTAGTCTGCCAGCTGACTGGTCATTTGCACTCTACACTGCATTCCAAATTATTATGCAAATGATATTTTTCTCTGTTTTTCCTAAATAGTCGATTCAAATGACAGTTGGCATAATTTCGAGTCATCGACAAAATGTTACTGAACAAACATCCCAATGAAAACAGTATGTTTTTCAAAAATAAAAAACTTAAAATGCTTTGTTCCAAATTATTACGCACACAGAGTTTCAAAACATTTTATAGGTTGTAGAGAATTGAAAATGGTTATTTGTTGAATTTGCAGCATTAGTGGATCAATTTCACTGAAATCAGAAGCTATTTCAGTCAGAAACATCTTAACAGGTCAAGTTACACATTAACACAGGAACTCTTATTTGATAGCAGTTTTACAATTCTTGCATCCATGGAACTTATGAGTTTTTGGAAAGTTTCTACTTGAATGTCTTGATGTCAGAATAGCCTCCCGGAGCTGCTGTTTGGATGTGAACGGCCTCCCACCCTCATATTTCTTTGCTTGAGGATGTTCCAAAGGTTCTCAATAGACTTGAAGTCAGGGAGGAATGGGGACCACACCATGAGTTTCTCTCCCTTTATGCCGACAGCAGCCAATGATCCAGAGGTGTTCCTTGTAGCATGAGGTGGTGCATTGTGTTGCATGAAGATGGTTGTGTTGCAGAAGGCACAGTTCTTCTCTTTCTACTATGGAAGAAAGTGGTCAGTCAGAAACTCCACATCCTTTGCAGAGGTCATTTTCACTCCTTCAGGGACCCTAAAAGGGCCGACCAGCTCTCTCCCCGTGATTCTGGCTCAAAACATGACTCCACCTCCTTGCTGACGATGCAGCCAACCATCCACCTCTACATCCATCTGAACCATACAGGGCTGCGCTGCACTCATCAGTGAACAACACTGTTTGAAAATTAGTCTTCATGTAGTTCTGGGCCCACTGCAGCCGTTTCTGCTTGTGACCATTGGTTAGGGGTGGCCAAACATAAGGTTTATGCACAACTGCATCACCCCAACCAATCACAGCAGATGGCCCCGCCCCTCACTGAGCCTGGTTCTGCCTGAGGTTTCTTCCTGTTAAAAGGGAGTTTGTCCTTCCCACTGTCGCCAAAGTGCTTCATATGATTGTTGGGTTTTTCTCTGTATCTCTGAAGCTCCTTGAGGCGACTTTTGTTGTGATTTGGAGCTACAGTGGGGCAAAAAAGTATTTAGTCAGCCACCGATTGTGCAAGTTCCCCCACCTAAAATGATGACAGAGGTCAGTAATTTGCACCAGAGGTACACTTCAACTGTGAGAGACAGAATGTGAAAAAAAAATCCATGAAGCCACATGGTAGGATTTGTAAAGAATTTATTGGTAAATCAGGGTGGAAAATAAGTATTTGGTCACCTCAAACAAGGAAAATCTCTGGCTCTCACAGACCTGTAACGTCTTCTGTAAGAAGCTTTTCTGTCCCCCACTCGTTACCTGTATGAATGGCACCTGTTTGAACTCATCATCTGTATAAAAGACACCTGTCCACAGCCTCAAACAGTCAGACTCCAAACTCCGCCATGGCCAAGACCAAAGAGCTTTCGAAGGACACCAGGAAAAGTATTGTAGACCTGCACCAGACTGGGAAGAGTGAATCTACAATAGGCAAGCAGCTTGGTGTGAAAAAATCAACTGTGGGAGCAATCATCAGAAAATGGAAGACATACAAGACCACTGATAATCTCCCTCGATCTGGGGCTCCACGCAAGATCTCATCCCGTGGGGTCAAAATGATCATGAGAACGGTGAGCAAAGATCCCAGAACCACACGGGGGGACCTGATGAATGACCTGCAGAGAGCTGGGACCAAAGTAACAAAGGTCACCATCAGTAACACACTACAACGGCAGGGAATCAAATCCCGCAGTGCCAGACGTGTTCCGCTGCTGAAGCCAGTGCATGTCCAGGCCCGTCTGAAGTTTGCCAGAGAGCACATGGATGATACAGCAGAGGATTGGGAGAATGTCATGTGGTCAGATGAAACCAAAGTAGAACTTTTTGGTATAAAGTCAACTCGTCGTGTTTGGAGGAAGACGAATACTGAGTTGCATCCCAAGAACACCATACCTACTGTGAAGCATGGGGGTGGAAACATCATGCTATGGGGCTGTTTTTCTGCCAAGGGGACAGGACGACTGATCCGTGTTAAGGACAGAATGAATGGGGCCATGTATCGTGAGATTTTGAGCCAAAACCTCCTTCCATCAGTGAGAACTTTGAAGATGAAACGAGGCTGGGTCTTCCAACATGACAATGATCCAAAACACACCGCCCGGGCAACAAAGGAGTGGCTCCGTAAGAAGCATTTGAAAGTCCTGGAGTGGCCTAGCCAGTCTCCAGACCTCAACCCCATAGAAAATCTGTGGCGGGAGTTGAAAGTCCGTGTTGCTCGGCGACAGCCCCAAAACATCACTGCTCTCGAGAAGATCTGCATGGAGGAATGGGCCAAAATACCAGCTACTGTGTGTGCAAACCTGGTAAAGACCTATAGTAAACGTTTGACCTCTGTTATTGCCAACAAAGGTTATGTTACAAAGTATTGAGTTGTATTTTTGTTATTGACCAAATACTTATTTTCCACCCTGATTTACCAATAAATTCTTTACAAATCCTACCATGTGGATTCATGGATTTTTTTTTCACATTCTGTCTCTCACAGTTGAAGTGTACCTCTGGTGCAAATTACTGACCTCTGTCATCATTTTAGGTGGGGGAACTTGCACAATCGGTGGCTGACTAAATACTTTTTTGCCCCACTGTAGCCAGAGCTCACCATTTGAAAAATGGTTCCACGGATCCGGCTTTTGTGGTGCGTTTATTACCCCCTTTAATTGTCTGTCAGACGAGATTTGTCGATGTAGAATTCAAAATTTGTCTCCTACTCTTTGGCTTACTGTACATCTATTTCTTTTTCTACATAAACTACAATTCATGCAAAAGCTTTTTAAGGTTGTCAAGTCCAGACTCACTTGAGTCTTTTTGTTGTTCAGATAAACCAATGTGAGCGCTCAGTTCCTCCTCCTCAGCTCTCCTGCTGTTGTTTTGGCATCTCACTGCTGTTATTTGTTTGTGTTTGCCCATTGTTGGTTCCGCTGGGCCGCCTTTCCTCCATTGTGTCATGACCAAATGTCTAAGTGAGAGCTAACGGAAGGCCTCATGGGGCCAATGAGTGCATGTGTGTGTTTGAGAGAGAGAGTTGTCCTTTTGTTTGTGTACATATCTTGAAACTATGTATATCTATGCATAACTTTTGTCAGTATATTGCCTTGCTTAAAAATATATGCATGCCTGCACGTGTGCGTTTGTGTGTGATTAGTCACAGGTTCCCCTGGGTTACACTGAACAGCCTAAAACGGAAAACATGTTGGGCAGAAAAATGGCCACCCATACAAACATGCACACCAGGCCCTGTTTACAAACTCACAGGATGAAATACGACCACAGTAGCTTAACGGTGTGTGCGCATCAAGAGGTGTGTGTAAGCTCACAGTGGCAGAACACACAGAGCCTCTGAGGAGACTGTACACGCTCATGGAAATGTAATTACTTTAACCCCCCCTCTCCCAAACACACACAAAGTTCTCACATCACTTGCCAGCACACACAAAAATTTAACTGCCTGACAAAAACAGAATGCATCAGTTCAACTAAAGAAAAATAATAATGACTCGCTACGGCACGATCAGCGTCCACGACTGTGTCGTTTTGTGCTACATGATTTGCTTCAAACTTGCTGGGTCGTTAGAGTGCTGCAGTGGGCCATCTACCAAAAGCTGCCTCCTCCAGGCTGCATGTTAAAGTGTTCTTGGGCACCGTACTGAATCCATGGCTGCATCTGTTGGATGCACTGCAGTGTGAGTGTGAGGGGCAAGTGAATATTAGAGAAAATGCAGTATAAGTACTGGTTCATTTATCATCCACCAAAAAATAAATGTGACCATCCAAAATTAGTTTTTTAGATTCTTTACTGCAAGACAAAGAATCAAATGACCTGAATGAGCCTGTAACACGAGGTTTAGGTCACCACAGTTCACTGGATACACTTTAATAAAAAGCTTTTATCAGATTTGTTAAAGCTGAGATGTGTGCCTTGGTTATTACTCACAATCAAATAAATCACCAGGTAAGCTCATAATTGAACCTATCAAAATGATCTTCAAGCTCTGATGTATTTAATAATATTTAACTTCTGGCCATTCATTTGAAATATTCCCACAAAGTAAGCAAAGTAAAGAGCAGTGGCACAAAGACAGACTCAGTACACTGTCCTGGGTCTTTCTGCTGGTGTTATATAGCTTCAGTTTTTCTTCATTTCCTTGTGGTTTAGATTTCCACCTGTACCCTGTACCGTCCTGGCACTTTGACGCTGCGTGTCCTGTCCAGTCCCAGCTTCAGCCTGTGTTATTGCTTGCGTCTACTGATGCTGTGTCTGTGGATCCCACCTCAACAGTGAGTGAAATCAACTTTCCCTTCATGCTCACGCTGAGCCTAAGAAAATGAAAACAGAGACTATTGTTCCTAGTTCCATAGTGCCGATATGGAAACTGTGTGTTTTGTTTCAGTAATAAAAAATTTTGTGTTTCTCAAACATTGACTGGTGTTTGTGAGTCAGCCGGTAATAAAATATTGTCTGATGTTTCCGAGCCAGTCTATGATTGTTTTGTTGTAAAGTCTGGGACTTTTGATTGTGAGCCAGCAGACGTAGTTTTTCACATTTCTAAGCTAACTCCTTCAGACACTGCTTGTATTTGTCTGCCAGCACAGTCAAAGACTATTTATACTGTATACTGTGATCCTGAGCTGACCCCAGAAACCGTTCTTGTTGCTGGGTGACAGCAGGTTTAAGAGTGACAGGACTCAGAGCTGCTGAATCTTTGATTTTATTTCTTTTTTGCTGTGTTTTACTTGCATTTATTTCAAAGAGTGTAAACACAAAACATGATTTTATTTTATCTGCTAGAATATGCAGACAATAGGTTTAAATATTGGGCAGCATGGTGGCACGAATAAAACAAGTTCTACAAAGAGATTTTTTTTTCATTTGATTACATTTATATGATGATTATGCAGAAAAGAACAGAATTGGGCTGAAAGGTCTATTCAGGAAGTGTATCATGTTTTTTAAAAGTAACTACTTTTTTGGAGAAGTAATCAGTAATCACTTACTAATTACTTTTTTCAAGTAACTTGACCAACACTGTTCCTGACAAATCAAAAGAAAAAACATTGAATGTCACATTGCATCTATGAGGTTTAATTTCTATCATCCAGCTACATCCAGCATTTTCTTTCTTTCTTTCTTCTTTCTTTCTTTTATGGGTTCAGTATAAACTTGTGCGATGCTTGTGAAAGCTGATGTGAAGCATGCCTCCAGTAACAGTGATTTCCTGTGAGTCTGCAGCACAACAGGATGAATCCTTGTTACTGACAGCAGGACGTCACCATACAGTACAATCTAATGAAGTCCAAGCAGCTTCTTCATGGGGACACTGGCCTGCACAAAAACACATGGAGAGGTGAGGAAGGTTTGTTTTTTACTTAGAGAGAGACACAAAGAGTTCAGAGACCAAATATGACACACAGGAGGAAATGTGGTCAAACACTCCTGCACATCCTGTTTGAAAGGCAATCTCAAGTCCAAAGGTTTTCAGATAAGCACAATTAGACTGATACACACATCAAAGGAAAGGAACAGATTACATGACTGATACAATACAACTGTATTTATATAGCACATTTAAAACCAAAGGTACACCAAAGTACTGATGAAGAAAGATAAATCAGGCTTTAATGTAAAATCTTAGTTTAGTTTTTAGCTATTTCCCTTTTTCCTGACCAATCATAAGTGTGCTCAGCTTGCCTAGGTCTGAATCTTTCTCAGTGATCTCTGGTTTGGTTAATCCATACAAACATCACTCATCAGCAGCAGTCGTCACTGCCTTTGAAGAGCTATGCTGGCATCGTCCCTGTCATTGTACTAGGGTTAGCTAAAATCTGCCACCTGCAGCTTCATATTCCTTAAGAACAGTGTCATTGTATCAGTCTTGTCATTTATCTTGCAGGGAGGAGTGAATCAGTGTGAATGATGAAAGTGCAGGAATCAGTAATCCAGTAAACGTTAGCTCATTAGTAACCTCTTTATTCTGCTGCAATCACAGAAACACAGAGGCACCAGTTTTTACAAGTTGCTGCGCTACTTTCATTTACACCCGACTGTATTGACCTGAGGACCATGCTTCAACATCTATCACTGCAGAATCGCAGTCTGTGCATGTTCACGCAAAGGGATGAAAAAAGGGAGAAGGAGAGCTGGAGAAACTCAATCCTTCTGTCACCTTTCAGAGTCAGTAACCACTGTGTGTGTGTGTGTGTGTGTGTGTGTGTGTGTGTGTGTGTGTGTGTGTGTGTGTGTGTGTGTGTGTTATTCTGCCAAGAAAAGGAAACTTAAATCAGCAATTAAAGTAAATAATTAACCAGCTTTACTATGTATTATTAATGAGACGGCCTAATTGCCCCCTGCTTTAAATGGACAGATAACACCTGAAGACAGATATAGATAGATGGAAGGCACGGGAGCAAAGGTAAAGACAAGCCGATGAAGAAACGAGCAGCAGAGATGTGATGATAAGTGGCAGTAAAAGGATGAATAAATAAAAAAGAAATAAACCAGAAAATAAGGCAGAAGTAGAAGATGTGAAGGATGAAAACAGACAAGAATGGTAAATGGCCTGTATTTGTACAGCGCTTTACTCGTCCCTAAGGACCCCAAAGCGCCATTCACAGCTACATTGTAGCCACAGCCACCCTGGGGCGCACTGACAGAGGCGAGGCTGCCGAACACTGGCGCCACCGGGCCCTCTGACCACCACCAGTAGGCAACGGGTGAAGTGTCTTGCCCAAGGACACAACGACCGAGACTGTCCGAGCCGGGGCTCGAACTGGCAACCTTCTGATTACAAGATGAACTGCCAACTCTTGAGCCACGACCGCCCCAAGACAAAGTCGATCTTGGGGCGATCGTGGCTCAAAGAGTTGGCAGTTCGTCGTGTAACCGGAAGGTTGCCGGTTCGAGCCCCGGCTCGGACAATCTCGGTCGTTGTGTCCTTGGGCAAGACACTTCACCTACCGCCTACTGGTGTTGGCCAGAAGGGCTGATGGCGCGATACGGCAGCCTCGCTTCTGTCAGTCTGGCCCAGGGTGGCTGTGGCTACAACTGTAGCCTCCACCAGTGTGTGAATGGGTGGATGACTGGGTGTGTGAAGTGCTTTGGGGTCCCTAGGGGACTAGTAAAAGCGCTGTACAAATACAGGCCATTTACCATTTACCAAGACACATGGAGAGACAAAAACTAACAGCAGGGAAGGACTGAAAGAGTCGGCTGGACTGAAGAGAAATGGATGTGAAAAGTGATCTTGTGTGCTGACCATCGCCTGGGTATCATTCCTTTTTGCTTAAAATAGTGTCGAACGTGAAATGACTGATAATCACATGTTGGATTGCTTACATCAAGGTGTCTGTTTAAATGTTTGAACTAAAAAATATCTGAATTGTCTTCACCAAAAGAATCAATGAAAACAAAGTGAAATGTATCAGTGTGCTTTTCCTCCTCTTCAGCACTCAGTACGTCTGTATCCAGTGTTTCAGACAGGGCTCTGTTAACTGCACCAGTGTGTGAGAGCTAGCAGCAAGCCTTTTAGCAGTATCTACATGTTATTGGATTAAGATCATGTTAACTACATCAACACCTAACAGAAACATCTCCACACGGCAAAACACACCACCCTTTTAGCTTCTCACATTATGTGTGTGTGTGTGTGTGTGTGTGTGTGTGTGTGTGTGTGTGTGTCAAACACTTTAAAGTTCAAACACCAGCAGCTCAAAATCCCTCCTCTCAGAGGAGAAAAACATATCTGTGACCTGAGCCGTGCGTGTATCGTGCGTGTATGTCAGGAGGAACTCAGGATTTAATCCATCTCGTCCCCCAATTTTGGTGTTGTTTCATTATGTGTCATTGCCAGTGCTCAAAAAATCATTCAAGCTTAATAATGAGAAAGGAGATTATTGTCTTACTCACCTTGACTCTGCTGGGTGCTTTTCATGTTGCTATCAGAGAAGAATGAGTATGGGCATCTCTTCGGACCTTGATAAGTCGGCAGATGTAACCTATGCACTTTAGACACAGCTGTGGAAACTGAAGACAAGCATGTTAATCTTTATGAGCGAGGACTGAGCAGAGACATTAACAGAGATATGACGAGGTGTCGTAAAATCTGAGAGATACCGAGTAAACGTCTACACTCACATGCACAAGTTTTGAGTACACAACTTTGTGATCATGTTAAAGCTAAAGATGATTTTCAACATTATTAATTTTAACTACAAAATTTAATTTAATTGTTATTTCTGTTAAAACAAACATCCCCATGTTACAGGACATCATAAGTATGCTGCACATTTCAGGGTGCTTCAGTACTGCATAAGCAATTTTAAGTAAAGAACATGCAAATTACACTGGGAGCCATATAATCAGTAATCCAAGTTTACTGATTTGTTAATGTTTACTTTGGTGAATGATGGAAGTTTTCACCAATGAAGGTTTTGTTTTCATAAATGAGAACTTTTGCTTTGTTACTGTGTTTCGCTCAGCTGTTTGATCTTGTAAATAAATAATGAAAGGGGCTCCCCATGACCACAGATAACATAATTACATAACAACAACAAACTGAAACATAACTTCCTTTGCTTTTGTCACCCTGCTGGTGACAAAAGCAAAGGAAAAGGCTTTTAACGCATGGACACTAAGGACAGATCAGCCACATGCAATGTACACAACTGGCTAGAAAGACACTGAGCTCCAACAGCACAGGTTGAGCAGTTTGGAGGATAAAGTTAGAGAGACGAGGCTGAAATGGTCTGAACAACAG